>NW_010972887.1:972034-1351172 GCF_000737465.1 Haliaeetus leucocephalus | reverse complement strand
TCCAGCCAAAACCAGCACAGACATAAAAGAAAATCCAGATATAGCGCTCAGCTGTGAGCACTGAAATAAGTTCTCAATCACTGACTGGAGGAACCTGCAAACGTACCAGGTGAAAAGATTTGGCCAAGCATAGAAGTGGCATGTCTTGTTGTTTGTAAGAGGCACACTGGTAACCTGCGGGGCACCTCAGACTATAGCAGAGATGCTGCAAACACTTCAGGGTAAGTAAATCCAGGCTTAGGACAATGGTGGTGAAGAGTTGCAAGGATACTAATATTGTGTATGTATGTGAACACAAGGAGCTGGAGGGACAGGGCTGCCCAACTCTTCTGGGCTTGCTGACAGCGTGCACCTACCCTTCCTCTGCCCACCACAGCTGAGAGGATCCCATCAGTGAAGGACGCCTGTAGCAGCCTGAAAGCAAGCCACCAGTGCTCGCTGACCGGTATGACTGACGTTGTGCACGTAACGGAGGTGCGCCGTGGCCTTTCTGGTGTGTGCGAGGATACGAGGAGGTGTTTGAGGTGGAAGGAATTCGCCTGGTCAGGATGGAGGTGCCACTTAGGGCTCTGCGCTGCTCACGCTTGGTGTGGGGTGCAAGATCCCTTTGGAGACGCCTTGTACTTTTGCCTTCCTGAGCTGCGTGGTGAGCTTACAGGGCTCATTATTGGTATTTGTACAGAACATTGGGTTCTTTCCTGAAAACCAAATATAGTGTTTGTGCATACGTTATAGAAATAAAACTTCCTGCCTTACCTTTACTGAAATTTATTTATGCTAAAAATGTGGACACATCCGTTGCTGGGCATGGTTCAAATCTCTAGAAGCATAAGACAAATTAAAATATTACTTTGGCAGAAGGCATCTAGCAAAGCCAGGCTGGAATGGGAAGGGTAGAGGCAGGGGCAGGGAGTGTGCAAGTTAGAGCTCCTTCTTTGACTGAAAAATTCAGGTTGTCACCCCAGAAATCCCCTGTGCGTCTCCCTGACCCTCCTGACAAGTAACGGAGGATGCTCTGTGCAGACCTATTATTTCCTCCAACACAAGCAACATGGAGTGAATGCGATTCTTTCCCCATTCTTTTCATCAGAGGAAGAATTCCCCATCCGAGCACCCTGCCTCTGCACCTGAGCCTGTTCTTGCACTCAGTGACCCAAACGCTCGTGGCTTGTGACCCCCCTGCTCTTGGGGGTCCGAGCTCGAGGATTGCACTCCTGAAATAGCCTAGTTCGTCTGAGAGCTGTCGTACTGCCAGGGAAGTGCCAGGGGCTTTATTGTGATCTTCAATATTGCTTACAATAAATGATGACAAAAATAAGTGCCGTTACTTGTACCCAGGTGCTTCTGTAATAAGATTTCAATGTATTCCCTGGGGATCTAGCATAGTACTCTCTCTCTGTGACCAAGGCCACTTGCACTTCTCTCCCTGAAATGTCCCTCAACACCCTGTTTGCCTGAATGCAATCAGCCACCCTGGGTCTGTACAGCTCATTTGCTCGCCTGTTACAAAAGCAATGCTTGATGCTGGGGCCACGTGACACCCCATTATCTTCTTCCCTTGGGGTAACGATAAGCCCCTCAACCACATCAACTGAGGTAGCAGGAAACGTAAAAAATGTTTCTTTCAATTTTTTCCCTTTCTCAGCCCCCTTCCCTTGTCTGCGGTACTCATCCTCATCTCTGGGGAAAAGGACTAATTCAAAGGTGGTTGTGTGCAAAGGGCAGGCTGGAAGATGTGTGTGACAGTCTCTGGTCATGGAAATGCCAGCCACACTGGAGGAAAATAAGAGAAACCCAGGCTCCAGAGTCAAAGAGATGTTTCACAATACTTCTTAAGGCTGCATGGTAGAAATGTGATGGGAAAGGCAAGCATGTGCTGGACAGATGCAGCCTTTCTTCCCAGCCTGCGTGAAGTCGTTGCTGAATCTGGGGAGTGCTTAGAGAATCCACAGCACCATCCATCACATGAGAGCAAGAGTGCAGGGCTCTGTGCCGAGCAAAGTGCTCCGGGTGGTAGCTGAGAATAGGCTGAGGTTTCTGTCAGGTGAGATGAATATACAGGAATTCAGACTTTGCTGGTATACAGCTCGTCCCTCCTCTTTTCATAATTCCACATGTGCTTTCTGTGTTCAGGCTAAAATTTTCTTTCTTTTAAATACAATAACAAAGCAATTGTTATTTCCATTCCTACAAAGGCGGATAATTTATGCAATGGTGAAAATATGTCTAAGTTAACAAGCTGACTTCTGCTGTCTGCATTACACTCTGCTTGGGAGTGGAGTGTGAGCGCTACCATTGCTCAGTTTGCTGTGAACCCTTCTCAAATCGAAAGTCATGTCAGGAGTTGAACTTTGGCAATTATTTTTCCTTTGGCCTCTTATTTTTGGTGGTTCAAAATGAATCACCTTCTGCCACTGTGTCATTTATGACAATGGCACAGGATCCCAGAAAATCACTTTCTGCTATAAAACTGACCCAAGAAATTTATTAGAAAAAGGGAAACAGTATTAGCCCCACAACTACTTTCCCTCTTTTCTTTTCCTTTTTCTGAACAACAACAAAAAAATTCATGGTATTTTTCTCTGTCTCACTTCAGTTGGCTTTCTTGTACAGGTTTAAAGAAACAGCCATACTCAGAATCTAGCTTAATTAAGCTAAATGCAGAAACCACACCGTTAATCATATATGGTCTTTCTGATGAGCCAGTCAAGGATTATACTTCCAAAGATACCATTCCATTTTTTTGGCCTTCCCACCTAACATCTTTTATAAAAACGGAAATTTTAGAGGTCAGTAGTTGAAGCCTTTCTTAACCAGCCTCCCTAAATCCCCAATGCCTTAGATGGCCTTCAAGCCCTAAGACATGTTTGAAAATGGAGATGTCAAACACTAATTTAGCCTTTGAAATACACTTGCTGACAGTAAGCCAACAGTTAACCTCGATATAAGTTTTGAAAGTTGTTATTCTGTTTTAATTATTTTACTAATGGGCAAAATAATTTAACTGGAGAATGTGGAGGGGGTATTTTTCATCCCAAGGGTGGCTGGACATGGGAACAGGATGCCAAAGAGCTGGTGGAGTTTCCATCCCTGGAGATGCTTAAGGCTTGACTGGAGAAGGCCCTGAGCAAGCTGCTCTGCTTGTCCTGCTTCAGGCAGGAGAACTTCTAGGTGTCATTTCCAATCAAAGTTATTCTGTGTTTCTGTCATATCTAAGAGGTGTAAGGTGAACAAGCTGTTAAAATTTTTTTGTCTCCTTCATCCCCTTAGACAAGTCTGTGTATTTCTAGAGCCAACAGATGACAAAACCAAAGCAAGACAAATCCTGTGGCAGTTCCACTGTGATTTAATGAGCTACTTTCAGCCCACTGATGATAACACAGTATTTCTTGTTTCCAGTTTCACTGAGGAGGAACGAAGAAAAATATTATCATATCTGTGACTTGGAGAACACTGTTTTAGTAACCAAAGGGCAGCAGAAGAGGTTGTTTATAGTCATCTTGAAAAGCAGTTCTCCAAGGGTAGGCAAAAAGCTGCCATCGGAAAATGATTTAACTGCTGTAGCTGGGCCATGCATATAGTTGGTTTAGTGATCAAAATAGGTGTACGTATGTGCCAACCACACATCCTTCCTACTGTAGCAAAGGGAAAAGGTGCCACACAGCCAGTCAATACGGATGAAGCAATAAAGCATGTGGCCGCTGCACCTTTGGGGATACTGGAAGAATCAGTGCAGCCCAAATAGCAGTGTTATGATGACATGGTCGTTAGTATTTCCCTATCATATGGGATTTTAGAAGTGGGTTATATCTTTTATAGTGTTGTACTGTTGAATCTAAAACCTCTGTCACTCTCCAGTATGTTAAAGACCACAATGTGGCTTCTGCTGTTTGCAAGGATGATTAGTTGAGGGCTGATAAACACTGATAGGTACTGTAGGAAATGTATAGATACTAAAATCTCTTGAGATGGCGTAACTTAGCCTTCTGATAAGTCCACAAACTGAAAACTTTTGCATACCAGAACCAGCTGACTGCATTATGTATCACACAATGACTGGTAAGAATCCCCTTTCTCACTCAGTACTCGGTGGAAAACTTTTCTGTGGGATGAATGGCTGAGATACTGCAAAGAGAGAGTCAGGGAGCTTTGCCACGTGTCCTGGGGAGTTGCTGGTGTGATGGCTCTTGTCTCTCCCAGGGTCTGCTAGTGGCCTTGCTACATGGCTCCATTGGCATTGGTGGTGACTTGGGTCACTTCTGCCACCTGGAGCTTAGATTTCCTGGTGTGAAATGGGGTGGATAATATCCTCTGCCCATCTGTAAAGCATGCTGATGTCTGGAAGACAAACAAAAAAAGAGTAGTCAAATAAAGAAAATGTATGTGATCAATACAAGGTCATCAGTTGCTCTGCAGGCAAAAAAAGCAATCCATATTGTTTTGCAGAAATACAGAAATTAGTTCAAACTGCACAGGTTTTGGATTGAGGTTTCTTCAGTGTGTGCTGTGTTTGACTGACGGGTGTAATTTAAAAGAAGAAAGGATGCTGTAAATATTTTTAAAGCTAACTTAACTCCATCTCTGAGTATCCAGGTCTTTCTGCCTCACAAACAACGTATAAAGATGTATGTCCTTAGGAGACAGTAAGTAAAGTAGTAGTGAAGCTTTTATCTCTCCAAACCATAAAATATGATGACAAAAACAAGGGTTATTCACATAATATCTTACAAATGGAAAATGGAGGACCACTTAAAATGATGCTGTGTAATGTATACATCCTGTATGCTACACCTATGACATTAAATGTACCACTTTTTTGATTGCTAAATTAATCAATCAGATGTAATCATTTTAATTATCAGGAATCCCTGAAATGTTTTAGTCGTTTTGTTGATTGATGTGACGAAGGATATTTTTCAAAGGTTGGCTAGTTAACGTTAAAGAAGTTCTTACCTAGCGTCTCTGGTTGAACTACTTGTTTTGTGCTTTACGATGGTGAGGTCAATCTGCCCCAGACAGCTTTATCACCCTAGAGTTTCTAAAGTAGGCAATAGATGCTCACGTGATGAAAACCAGAGCTTGCCAGGGAAAAGATATTATAATTTACCATGTGAACAACCAAGTTCATTGGCTCTCACAGGGAACCTGCTTATAATTGATTCTTGTAGAAAATCCTCCCAACACTTTTGGACTGTTATACAACTTGTTTGAAAGGGTCAGTCCAAGGAACGGGATCACGCAAATGTAAGCTTGCCTTTCATAAACAGAACTGACAGCTGTTGGGCAATATTAGGCTAGTTTGTTATGAACCCCTAAAAGCCCGCTGTGGCTAAGCCGTTACTCACCAGCAGATGGTCTGTGTATAGTATAGTCCCCCCTGATAAAAGATTAAGGAAGACCAATAGATGTCACCAATTGAAATTTAATGAGGCATGAAAAGAGCTAGGTACAGATTTGAAAGATGCTTGCCTGATTTTTTCCATTTTCAAAATGAGCTTGCATTTTTAATGGCTGTAGCTTAACACCAGTTATGAATCCCAAGTGCCTAAAGCACATATAGACTGGGTTCAGAAAACATTAAGGGATACCTAGGAAGAGTCATAGATTTTACACAGAGTACAGTAATAATCTTGCAGACAAAAAGTTAATTATTTAAGAAAAAACAGAAATGTTCTCATTCCCAAGGTTAAGGAAAATAAATCAGAAGTGGTTGCTTGCCCCGATTGCTTGTTTTGGGATAAGAAATTTGAGATAATTTTAATTATAAAACATGGAAGGACTCAGGACTTGCATCAACACTCATGAAATTCAATGACTGCTGGCTTATGCCATATCTTACAAATGGAAAATGGAGGACCACTCTATGTTTCTCCATTGGAAACAGAGATGTTGTGATGAAACAGTACTCTTCAAGGTGCACTGAACAAAATACTTTCATTTCAGAGGAGGAAGAGGTAGACCTGGGAGAGGAACTATCCATTGGAACATGTGAGTACAGCTGTTTGAGGAGTTTCCCACAGCCGAGAGGGAGCTGTGACTCCAGCGTCTCAGTCTTGGTCTGTCACTTACGAAGCTGTGATAGCTGCAAAACATTTCTTACATCCTCTCACAACAAATGAGTGGTGCCTCGTAGACTAGTAAAGGAAATGAACTGAGGCTTTGGAAGACCTATTTGCTTGCAGCTACTTGTATCTTCTTCTTCTCACTCCTTCCTAAATTAGAGATTGACTCTGAAAATTTTCCTGCTTGGGGGCAGTCACAAATACATGTGTCTTTCAGACCAAATCCTACAAAATGCTGGGTTACAGAGCTAGTGGAGGCTAGAAAATGCTCAGGCTTTGATGCCAACTGAAGCAGACAGGAGTTAACACACGGCTGTTCACGAAGAGCTCAATTTGAATGTGCTGATACCCAACAAAATGAGATGGAAGGATGCTTATTAGAACTGACGGCATTAACAGGAAACCCAATCAAGCCAAATGAAGACAGAGGTGATAACTGAAAGGAAAATGGCCAAAAAGCAGCTTTAGAAACCTTGGGAAGTGTGACTCAAAGAATATTTTTCAAATTCAGAGGAGAGATTCTTTAGAAGCCCAAAAAGAAGATTTGTTTGGAACAAACAAGTTTAAAGAAAAATAAACCATGTTGCTGTGAAAATTATAGACATATAAGAAAGCTGGTGAGAGAGATAATAGAGTAATGCGATATGATTTGATCATATTTAACCAGAAAATGCTTGAGATCCCACCTTGTTGGCTTTATTAAATTGTTAAAAGTAAAATATTTCAGGAAATGCTATAATTTGTAATGAAACGATATATTCTATCTATAATTGGAAGTAAAATGAAGTCCTCCTTTGGCCAAATTTTGAAGAATGTGAATATCAGTTGATAGGCCTGATCCTATCCACACCTGTGGAGGACCTAGTCTCCTGTTTCTAAAGCAGTAAAAGTTGCATTCCTTGGCAAGTTTGTTACGCAGAAGTTTCAAAACATTACAGCATTGAAAAGTTGTGTTGTATGAAGTCTTGGCGCAGCTACAAAATTTTCCTTGAAGTGCCATAAAAACGGGGTGTTGTTACACAAAGTCTGATGCTTTCTCAAACTTCAATTACAGCTGCTAGTCTGGCTGGGAGTGCTGCGAGGAGCAGTCAAGCTGGGATGAAAGATGACTGAAGCAGGACTCTGCTGCTCAAGGGATTTTTTCTGCTTGCCTCAAAGCCATAATGATCTGGAATTTTTTTTTCCTGTGGGAGCTTTGGCGTGTCTGTGCTGTGGGAGAGAGGGGATTTCCTCGGCAAGTCTCTCAGCCCTGCGCCGTCTGGGAATCCATGAGGGCACATCACAAGTGATCTCCAGGTTGTACACCCTGGTTTCTGTTGCATGGAGTGGCTGGGAGAAGGTGTGGGGCCAGGTCCCGCAGCATCCCAGGCGGGTCAGTGCATTGCCACCGCCTGCAAACATCATTTTTGTGAGCTGAAGAGACAAAAGCTGTGCTTCTACCAGGCTGTGAGTTTTTAGTTACAATATGTTCAATGTTTACTCAAGCCCATTCATCTTCCCATCAAATGAGACACCTTTTCCCACTCTCCGGGAAATGTTGTATTTTATTAAATGTTGTGTTCAGAGGTTGTCTGTGATCTAGTTTAAAGCACCACAGAGTCTTCTGTGAGGCATTGCTGCAGTTTCTGTGGGGCTGATAGTGAGACCAGACATGTAACCTGGGGAAAGTGAAAATGTGATTTTTGGTTGGAAAGAACTTGTATACTGCTGGGATCAATGATTGGGAGGAAAAAAACCCTTACATTTGTTGCCACATGCTCCAGATATATAGCCAATATGATGATAAAGCAGTCAAATATGCATTTTTTTTTTAATATGAAGAGAAAAGTTCAAATTCTAATTCACTGTGCAAAAATCAGAGATGCTTTTATCTAGGAGATAAGCTGTTTGAGTCTATACAAACACAAAGTGAGAAGAAACTTGCTAGCCATTGAAGGTGAGGCTCTGGGACAGCCAATATGAGCAAGGAGAACTTGAACTAGTTTAAAACCAGACTTTGATCAGTGTATGAAAGGGGATTACAGGGTGTGCATTTGTGTGACAACTAAAGACCAGGTTTGGGGCCCAAGGACAACTTTCTAATGCAGTTCCTAGGCTGACCCTCAGCTGGGCAGGGAAGAGATTTAGGGAGAACTGCAGATTTGTCAGAATTCAAAGGTGGCATCAGAGACCAGAGCTTGAAAGTCCATTTTATGATAGCGGTGTTTCATGAAGCGTTAGAAGCAAAGCACTGTGAATTACACAGCATTAACAGCTGTACTTTGTTACACGGGTGAAATAATTTAGCAGCTTTTCTTCATCTTTACTAAATATGTTGGAAAACTTCAATCCAACAATGTGCTGCTGTTTGCACATTTGTTAAAGTTAACAGGAAAGCTGGAAGGTGCTGCCACTCCAGCTGGTCTTTATCCTGCTGCGTAGGGAAATTGTTCGTTAACTGGGATCTTCATACTGAACAGCTTATAAATTTTTGCCTTGCGATTGCTATTGCTATTCACCTTGCAGAAATCTTTCAGCGCACTCATCGCCTATCGACATGGCCTGTCCTGGCACCGAGCGAGCTATCAACCAGTTTTCAGGTTAACCCTTGGTCTGTACGTAGGAGCGGTTCTTGCTCAGACGCCTTCGTGCTGCAGAAAGCCTGCAACTCCTGCTCACCCTGCGGCTGTCGCAGGCTGAGACCTGCCGGGGGCTGCGGCTGGTGAGGGATCCTGACCCCCGTTCACCAGCCCCTTCAGGGTCTGCCTGCTGCTCCCCGGTCATTTTCTTCACCCAGGAACCAGGTTCAGGCTCTAACCCAAACAAATCTGGAGGCTTTTTAATGAGAGCTCTGTGTTACGTGGCCAATATATACACATACTATGTATATGTGTATAATATATATGCATTTGAAATATGGCAAGTGTTCAACTGACCCCTCAGCACAGTGTGCCTGTCTGTGGCTGAGTGTAAAGAGTTCAAGCTAGAATTTCACTTCATGTAGATTTAACCAGTTTCTTATATATTGTTTCATATATGTTCCTACTGGTTATCATCTTGTATCATTCTTTTTGGCCGGGAAATTCCTTTTTCCATATGGGTCCAGTTATTAGCAGCACCATGTGTTCGGTCCATGCTATACATCACAGAATCATAGAATGGTTTGGGTTGGAAGGGACCTTTAAAGGTCATCTCGTTCCAACCCCCCTGCAATGGGCAGGGACACCTTCCACTAGACCAGGTTGCTCAAAGCCCCATCCAACCTGGCCTGGAACACTGCCAGGGATGGGGCATCCACAGCCTCTCTGGGCAACCTGTGCCAGTGCCTCACCACCCTCACAGTGAAGAACTTCTGCCTTACATCTAATCTAAACCTACCCTCTCTCAGTTCAAAGCCATTACCCCTTGTCCTATCACTACATGCCCTTGGAAAAAGTCCCTCCCCAGCTTTCCTGTAGGCCCCCTTTAGGTACTGGAAGGCTGCTATAAGGTCTCCCTGGAGCCTTCTCTTCTCCAGGCTCAACAACCCCAACTCTCTCAGCCTATCACGCTGCATTTGCATGCTTCCTAATCTGTGCATCCTCCTCCATACAATACCACCTCTGCATCTATAGACCTTTATTAACATTATGGTGGACTATAATATCTTGTTCTTTAGTGTTTAAACTGCTTTTCTGTCTCTCAGTTTCCTCATTACTGCAGTTACACAGCAATAGTAGTTGGGTTTGGCATTTTTCATAACAATACTTAAGCACAAAGTGAATCTCAAGCAGCCTTAGATAGGCGATAAACTTAATTTTAATTTTTTGTGTGTACTAAAAGAATACATATGAAATGGTAATTCTCAGCAACAGGATACTGAACTATACAGCCTTCTGGTCTTGCCCAGGAGGACCATTCTTATGTATCATCAACATGAAGAGGGATGCAGATGCCCAGTCCCGAACTTACATTCATGAAAATCCCATTTAGCTCTCTAGCCTGATTAAGATGGCATGAATTGTTTGAACTGTTCTTGCACATAATCTTATGTCACTCAAGAAAGACATTGAAACCTGTGTTTGTAGCTGGTGGAATATGTTGGATGAAAACCTTTTAGTATACTTTTTAGAGGGTTTTTTTTGTCAGCTGCAGTTTACACTTTACTCATCAGTGTCATAACTGAGGAAATGTTAATTCAGATTGTACTGCCAGTGCTTGATAGTGTCCTCATTCTTTCTCATGGTCCCTTCCCTAAAGACCTGTCATCATATTTTTTATGTAAGGCATTGAATGAATAATAATAATAAAAAAATCCTAGGACAGGTACAGTTAAAAGATTAGGAAGCACTAGCATTTTACATAGGCAAAAATAAGTTATTGAGGCTGATGTATAATCGTATTGGAAAAGACTCATTTTCTGCCAATTTAATGTAGTAATAGCAGATAGTAATGCAGCTTAGATAGAGTTCTCGAGTACAGCAGGAGGTTGTTTACTCTTTTGTGGCAGGCTGTGTCATGCCCAAGCCCAGGTATATTGCATAAATGTTGTTAGCATCAAACATATCTCAGAGAAACAGCTAGATGATGAATCATCCAGTTGGAGAGGTCCCAAGCCACTGTTTATCTTTATTTACCTGCATTTTTTAAGAGACATTTGGTGCTTTTGCCTCTGCAGAGAAAACTTTATTATGTGTAAACTGTCTTTCTCCTTCTTCTTCTTCTTCTTTTCTTAATACATTAACAGGAAAAAGACTTGGCAGAGATTGGAAAGGGCATGGCAGGCATGGGGAAATAGACATCTCCAAGACAGAAATTCTGTTCTATGGGCAGAGTTAGACAAATTGACCCCCACTCCCACCGCCCAAAAAAAGTAAATTTAATTCTTTTAAAGCATGGGGGATAATAATTTAGAATCTGTCTTTCTAGTTTGTGTTATTTCCTTGTTCAGATCCTGAGAGACTTTTGGAGAGTAACTGAATTTGATAACTATAGAAAGCCATACATACTTATCTAAATTTATTAGCATCATTGCCTGGACAGTTTGATATAGGCATTGGGAAACACCCTGTGTGACAAGGGATGCGATAAGATGCCTAATGTCGTGGAGCACCAAATTAAGACAGGGAAAGACATTTCGTTTGTAAAAAAATACCCAGTTGTAATCCCACATAGGTCGTCATGGGTTTATGAATGGCAACAGGAGTAGGTAGGCGTTCAGTAAGAGGGAGATGCAGTTACGTTTCCTTCCCCTGTGAATCGGGAAGAGCCCCCTGGTCCCCAGGGGGCTGCTTGTGAAGTGAGGTGCCATTCATTATGAATAAAAGTACTGCCACGACTTCTACATCAGCCTGACTTCCAGAATTCAAAATGACATCCCAGCATAAAAGTGTTCAAAAGCTGGATTATAAAATTAACTGTTTCTGAGGCAAAAGCCTTCATTGGACTGATATGGAGAAAAGCTTTTGGAATGTTAGTCAAGAGAGGAAATGATAATTTAAGCTCTTCTCATAGTGTTTAATCCTAAATTTAAACAGACTGATTCATCTGAACGATGAAAGACTTAAGACATAGCTAAGAGTATGATACTGTGGCCTACATTTAAGAAAGATGCAAGAAGGAAGGAAATCTGGTTTTTCAAGGGTTGTCTCTCTTTTTGTGGGAACAAAAGTGATTTCTTAAGAAAATAATCAGCTGCTCTTTCCTTACCATTATACCTATCTTAGACCATGATCTTGGGGTATCTTTTATGTTATTCCCTGCCACCTCCTTTATGTAAACAACTGAAGATATGGGAAGTGGAGACATTTTCACTTGTTCAGGCATGCAAAGATGGAAGCAGAATTAAACCAGGAAAAATGTCAATTGTTTGTCTGAGGACAAAATACCATCAAAGCAGAACTTTTGGCTCCCTTGCTCCTTATGGTATTTCTGGAATTAAAATATCTCACAGTACAGCTCATGGGCTAAGTCCTTTCGCTACTACCACTGTGAATGCAGAGCACCTCTTTGTAGATCAATTCAGTTATTCTGAGAGCAGAATATATCCCTTTAGGAACAATTTTAATAAAACTGAAATAATATTTTTTTCCTTTTTAGCTGACAGCACTTCATTCCCTTAAGGTACAACTGAAGTCAATAAAGCCTCTTGTTCCTAGCCCTCAAACTCCGGAAGATTATCATTAAAATGCAGCACATCATCTTCTAAATCTGTAATTGAAAGAACTTTTGATGCACTAAAAATGGAGCTCAGGCGGATGAAGAAATCTGAGGGGAATTGGCAGCACAATCCCTTCACAATGCAAAAAGGCCGGTCTGTCTCCTGCCTGTTGCTTAAACCCAGAGTAAAGACAGTTGGTATTAGGTGAGTGCACTAACGATGACTGATTTAAATTGGGTCCTGACCTGTGTACAAGAAGATTGGCAATGTGTAGGTAGTCATGAGTCAAGCAATTCTGGGCAAAACCATCCTGATGAAATCAAGTCCAACAACTAAGCAACGACCGCTCATGTCACTTTTGGAGTCAGACGTTCAATGACAGAGTTAAGTCCTTCATTCACTGTGGTGTGCAGAGACTTATCTCTGTCTTTAAATATGTGTTTTGATGCACTGAATGAAAACAAGTACTTCACAGACTGTGTTAATGACAGTGCTAAGTCTGTTCTGCCTCAGAAATTATCTAGAAAAGAGGCTGCACTTGTCCCAGCACACTTTTTAGTTTTAGAAGATGATATGCTTTCCTCTGCTTTTTTACCATTTGATGAGCTAATCAATATTCATTGATTAAGATGACTGATTTTATGTGCAGAAAATTTAATACATATAAGGATTTAAAGTTTGTTTTCTGCTCTTGCTAAAGACAAATGACTTTCTATTATTTCATTTAGGTCTATGTTCCCAACAGATTTACTTGCTGATGGAGTAACTGTTGCAGTATGCATTTTTTAGGTCTTTATTGCTCAGAGTTGAACACAGAAACCAGCTTTAAGTAGCTGTACACCCTGGATAGTACATGAGAGGAACTAAACTCTTCAGTGTGGGATCCAGAGCCATCAGGTTGAACTAGCCATAATGAAACATGCAGCATGAGAGAAGGTCCTTGCCTTTCTCTTGGCTTTATGTGTCTTATGAATGATGAAACTCAGTCTCCCATGTCCTGGATGAGTGTTCGAAACATTGATCTTCTCCCAAAGTAGTGGCTTTTCTGAATGCTGTGGTCAGAGCTGTGTTTTGTGTCAGGGTCATTCATGCTAGGCATGCAGAGGGCAGGTCTGACAGATCAGCCTCTTAGGGAAAATAGGAAGAGAAATTCCAGATTTTTGGATCTTGGACTTCTCAGCCATGAGCTGAATTGTACTAATTAAAAAAAAAAAAAAAAGAGAGAGAAAAGAAGTAGCTTTTTCAGGTTTTGTGGCTTGATTTCCAAAACTGTAGGGAGATAAAAGCAATACTTGTTTATATCTGTGCAATGCCATGCCATATAAGAGTGTGTGTCCAAGCTGTCCTCCTGTTCCTGCAGAGCCCTGCTGGCTTTACATGGGGGAAGATGAGTACTCACATTTTTAAAGGCAGCTGGGAGACTGCAGTGAATCACAGCATCTGACAGCTGGCCTGGTCATAGCCTTTCTGTCTAAAGTGGTTCAATTTTTAGTATAAACTGCACACACTTCTGCATACAGCACACATTTTTTAAACGCTGATGAAAAATTGAGAGGTGGCACAGAAGAGCCACAAAGACATTATTTGCGATGTCTGGCAGCCAGAGACAAAAAGAAGCCAATCTGTTGTACTGACTACACTACTACATGGTAGTGAAAGGCAGAAAAACCCCTACATTTATGGGATAAACATAAATTAGACATTAGGCAAAGATGTAAACCCTAAATTTGACATAAGGGTTTTTTGGGGGCGGCGTTTGCAGAGATGGAGGGAAAGAAAAGGCAAATAATTTTATATGTGTGGAGGGAATTAACCACCAGAACAAGCTATTATAGGCAATGGTGAGTAGCAGAGCCCTCCATCTCCTCAGATGACAACTGGATAACTCCCTGGAAGGTGTACGTTAACCAAGAACGGGTTATACTTTGACCAAAAGCAAGTTATTGTGCTCAATCCACAGCTGGTACATAATGGTTAGTCTCACACAGAAGGTCATCTCTGGTGATTTTATTGTCCTGTCAGGCCTTAAATTCCATAGATATATTTATCTGTGAGAAGCTCTGCCCCCCCATTACTCCCTTGGCAGAAGCAGCCCCTTACTTCTGCCAGCACAGTCTTCTTGTGGTAGAGTTTCTGCCCCAAAGGCCCCGTGCCAGGATTTCTTCCAGTGAAAGTAAACACAAAACAAAGCTCAATCTATCTGAGGCTGTGCAAATTAAAAAAAAAAAAAAACCAAACCCAAAACTAGCCATGTATTAAAGACTTAGCACTATGTACCAGTAATAGGCATCAGAGTATCTGAGTACAGATCTTGAAATGAAGGAGGGGGTACTACTTCTAAATATCCCTGAGGAACGTAGCCCTCATTCTGCCTGGTAAGCAAGTAAGTAAACCACTGTAACTGAGACCAGGCTGCATTCTGGTCTAAAGAGACACAAGCAGAAGGGAATGCAGAAATTTCCAGCTTCCACCCTCACTTTCCTCTTAATTTTTGGATGTACAAGGCACCCTCCATAGCTGCTTAAGAGCTTCAGGGTTTGGGCTTTTTACCATGCCCATGAGGCAATCAGTATTTTTTCCTCTGCCTGATATAGCTCTATTGCAACACTAAATATGAAAAAACTGGTGCCAGCCAGCCTAATACCATCAAACCTTAATCACAAAGAAAACCTAGAGAGAGTCACCTTTTATTGTACTGCAACAAAGAAACCTCTGAGCCCGATTTATGGTCAAGGAGGTCAAAAGAAATATTCCTATTGTGTCTTGGGGCTAAGAGACAATTCGGTCTTCCCGTAAGGTCAGGTTCTCTCCCGTGTCAGCAGGCATAACACAAATGAAGCTGGTATCAAAGATGTTGCACAAGCCTTAAGCAGAATAAATATTTTTCTTGTATGTAAGAGAGAAAATCAAATCTGTCACCTGGTATTTCTATAGAAAGTACTTTATACATTAGAATCTGTCAGCCTTTATTACGTCTCTTTGAGCTGGTTTGTGCAAACCCTTAAGCTAAATATTGACTTTTTACATAAAGCATGTGGTGATATATGTAGAAGATAGGTCAACAGGCCAAGAAGGAATGCAGTCTGGGCGGCAAATCAATGGTGAGCTTCAGTTCTTCAGGGCATAGGATGAATCCAGGCATTTTGCTTGTGTAATTATTTGCCTTGCAGTTTAGAGATGTACGGAAATTCACTATTTCTCCAAATGCAGCCATCCCATTTGGGTGTTGTTGATTCACCTCCTTATTGCCCATTACCCCAGACTGCTGAAATCAATGCATTTTAATTTCAAGGAAAGAAAGATTAAGCCTTTAGATGAAAAGTATTCCCCCACCTTTTTTTTTTTCCTCCTCAGCAATACATATACTTTTAAGCAGCTAATACATTTCTTCTCACATTCTTGGATCCTTTTCATATTCCCATCCAGTCTCTGCTTGGAAAATAATGTGATCTTAACTTGCCTTGAAACAATCTTTTTTCAGCTATAGGTATGTGTGCATACATACATGTGAGTATATATTATATCTATTTATATTTATATGAAAAATTCTTAATCCTCTAAAGTAATATCTCATACTAAAAACCCTCTCTGGGTATTAGCCTAATGTGCTATAACAATAGAAATGGATAAGGATAATGCATTTATAGACAGTATTGCTAAAGGCCAATTACAGACCTTTATCTTGAGAATAGCAACCTGAAAAATTTTTCTTTGTTGATATGTCCTTGATTTTGACAGAACTGTACAAAATGTGCATTGTGTCTGTGGGAGTCAGAGCTCATCACTTGAGTCTAGCCCAGATTCTTTAATTCCTCATTACAGCTTTCTCTTTTATCAACCCCAAAAGCCGTGCCACTTCTTGCTTTCAGGTTGTGAGCAATTCAAGCATTGTCCCTTTCCATTTTTGATGCTCAGATGGAAAAATCACCCTTTGACATCATACATTTTAGTTCATCCTACTTAAAAAATCTAAGGTAATTGCAAAAATCAACTCAATTTGTTTTCCCGATGCGCTAATGGGAGAATAATAAACACTCCAAACACTACTTTTTCCCCAGGGATCTGTGGGAAAGGAGGAGCTGAAGGAGAAAGAGCAAGACTTGATCCTTATGGAGGGTTTCAGTCCTGCAGCAGCTCCGGTGCACAGCAATCTCGCCCATGCAGAGTCTGGGAATGCGGTGCCTAGCCAGAGGTAGGCTTTGGAGAGGAATAATTCCTCCTCTCCCAGGGACAGCAGGAAAGCAGAGATACCTGATTGCTAAACAAGGTGGCTAAACGTCCCTGTAGTTGCTACAGCTATCCGCACCCTTTCAAACAAATGATGAGATTTTGGCGTTATGGTCGTACGCACAAGTGGCTGAGGGAGCACCCGATGGATGAGAATCTGCACCTCACCACCCATCTCCCGTAGCCCAACCTCCCGTGGAAGAAATGTCCGAGGCTGTGGTGGTGCTGCTGATTTAGCAATACATGGAGCTTTTCCTGACTCCTGGGCTGCTGAAACCCACCTGAGCCGGGGGGTGACCTGGGGGTGGGTACTGGAGGTGCCAGGGCGGTGGGTGAGCGGGTGCCTGGGGTTTTTCTAGCTGGGCAGGTTGGGAGGAGCACACGGACCTTCGTGCATCCTGGAGTCGGTGCCAGTCCTGGATGTGCCGGGGAGGGTGAAGGCACGGCCACCGGAGTGTGTGGCTCTGGTCGCCGGCCCCATAGCTGCAGAAGGAGGGCTGAGCCACTGTCACTAAGCTGGAGGCTGAGCTGCGCAGTGGTGAGGCTGGGAAGTCAGCCTGAAGCCAGGAGGTGAGTTAGAGGCAGGTATTTCATCACCTTCCAGCCCACAAAGACCCTCAATATTCAGGCTTTATGAACCTATTACTGCTTTGCAGTCAGAAGTGGGGGGAAGTAATTTTGACAGATATGCACAGCCCAGGGAAGTAATTAAGCACCAGCCTCCTTTTAATCAATGTGCTTAAGTAGCTTTCTCACTCAAAATCATAATAGCCATCTACATATGCAAACTAAGCACTACTTCCATTTTCATGGAGTAGTTATAAGTTCAGGAATTGTTATTACAGCCTTTTTTCATAATCATGTTTATTTTATTTTGAATCAGTTGTTGCCTTGTATCCCACTAATTTTGAATCATCCAACTGTAAATACATGGGAATAATACTGCAATTGCAAAGTAAATTCACTGTGATTATCCTTCTTGATAATTAATTTAAAGAATTCTTAACATGGCTTCATATTTTATAAGTATAATTTTTAGGAGTGGGACTCATTATCTATGTTTTATTTAAGCTGTGATAATTTTCAGTCAGCAGTTAACCTTCCAATTACCTGATTTAGTTAAAATTATAACCATCAAAAATCATATGTGGTATAATTAGAGACATTCTAGAGTTATTACAAAGAGAGGGTAATAAATTATTCTCCATGTCCACTTAGAACAGTGTAAGAAATAACGGGATTAATCTTCATCAAGTGAGATTTAGGTTAGGCTTTAAAAGAACTTTGTAATACTGAGCATAGTTAGCAGTAAAAAACAAAAACCCTCTGGACTCTCCATCACTGGAGATGCCAGTTTAGACAAACATCTGTCCTTAGTAGTTTAGATGTAGCACAACCTCTCTTAAGGGGTGGCACCTTACACCTCTAGAAATCCCTTTCACCCCACATCTAGTGCTTTTCTATTTTTGCTTTGAATTTTCAGTGTAGTTTTCATCTTTTGTAGGGTTGTTTTTTAAAGATGTTTTAGGAAGGTTCATTGTGCTTTTCCTTTATTAAGCATTTTCTCAAAACATGTATTTATGACTAGCAACAGCTTCTTGAGAACAGGGCAGCTGATGTTTTGGTTTCATTTATATGGAAATTTTGAGATTGTAAATTTTCAGTGGTGTTCCTGCTTAGTGAAAAATGTTTCCTAGAAATGTTATTTTAATGGAGAGTTTCAGTTGATCTTTTAGTCTCTTTACCGCAGTGATGTGCAAAGAATATGGAGACATTTTTTCCCTTAATACAGTTTATGTTCTGTTTACTCAGGAACTTCCTAATGACACCAAGAGCTTCAAAGTGAGAGCACTTAAAGAATAAGGCAGTGACCGAAATATATACACATTATTATTAAAGACACTCGTATGTTCAGAACATCACTTCCCAGGTTGCTTGTTGCTTATTTTCCCCAGGCAGTATTTTTCACAAGTAATAGATTGTCCTATCATTTCTTTTCTGTTCCCTTAAATGGGTATTACAGTGTTTAGGATGTAATTATAGAACAGGAGCAACAGGGAAAAAAAGGAAGACGAATTTCCACTTAGGTAAATTGTAGTTCTTTGGTGGTTTTCTGAAAGCTTTTCAGGTTTTGCATTATGTAGGTAATTCAGAAAAAAACAGGACTTGATAAGCTTTCTTTTGTGCAGCACTAACAATGCAGCTATTTGCTGCAGTTACAAACATGTGCCAAAACTGGTTGCAATAAATAGTTGCCTTCTCATAAGACAAAATGTAAGAAAAGGATTGTATTAGTATGCAAAGTGCTTTCCATTTATTCATTATACACTTTCTGAGATTTGTGCCTCTAGAGATTCTTTTGTGTTTAGGCCAGAAGAAACTCAGATACTTAAAAAATATGCAAATTCTTTATGAAGTGGACTCAAAACAATAAGTGACTTCTGAAATATCTTGTAGTATATTAGAAGCCTGTAAGTATGGGATTATACTGCATCTATTACAGGAAGTAACGTAGATGTCAAAAAAGCTTGTGTTCTTTAAAAAAACCCAAACAAATCAGGATTTCAAAATATCTTCCCTATAAATAAGCTATTTATGATTAAGTCTAGAATCTCCCAGGGCTTGTAGTGTACCAGCGCATTAATCAAGACAGCTATAAACACACAGAAACATTCA
This sequence comes from Haliaeetus leucocephalus, assembly GCF_000737465.1. Lineage (NCBI taxonomy): Eukaryota > Metazoa > Chordata > Aves > Accipitriformes > Accipitridae > Haliaeetus > Haliaeetus leucocephalus. The sequence continues at coordinate 1,332,089 of NW_010972887.1, read as the reverse complement.
AAGGCTGATAGTCATGGGTTTCCACATTGCTGGCAAGCTACAAGAAAAGGGTGATGAAAAGTAATACTGTGAGCTTTTGTAATTATGGTTAGAGCCTAACAATATTTTAAAATAATAATGATTTTAATCCAAGGTTAAAAAAAAAAATCCTATAGAACTACATTTTTTCTTAGCTAACATTTACCATAGGATACATTTTCAGTGTAATTAGGACTGTTTCTAATTGCAAGACGGCCTCTCATTTGTTATTAGAGTGGGAAGGCTGAGAAGCAAATTTTACTCCTTGATGTGGCTGATGGAGAAATACAATGATTAAAAAAATCCCACCTAAGTTAGGCTGAACAAGTCTTGTCTTCTTCAAGGCCCAACAGGGTCTGAGGCACTAATATTCAGTGACACTAAGCAACATCTTGTTATACAAATTTTGGATTCAGTGCAAAGCAGCACATCCAGCTCTGGCCTACTGCATAATTTGCCCTGTATTTGTTTGCTTTTTCACTGGGTTTTGCTGTGTTTCAGTGCTCCAAATCCTATTTAACCTAATTGCGCTCAAATTCTTTTTGATCCTGAGAAAGCCTCAGCTACAAAGATACCAAAATAATATTATTAGGGCTGTGTTCGTAAGGAAATGGGTGTAATTGCATTACTTGAGTCATATGAAACAAGACTGCTCAAAGTAATAGACTGCATTAGAGGAAACAGATCTCCCATGATCAATCTCCCCATATATTTTATTACGCTTTTTTTCCATTGCGAGTACACAGGCAGGAAGAATCAAAGCACGAGAGGCCAGGAAAATAGCACCATTTGTTTGATTTTCCGTACAAACAGCGGAGATCTTCTCCCTCGGTGCTGCGTCAGCGGCGCGGGGAGCGGCGGGGAGGTGGGAGCAGCCACGGCCGCCTCGGTGGCGGTGGTGGGTACGTTAGGAAAGCAGAGCGTGGTATCCCCGCACTTTCCTGCCACAACCCCGCTGCTTTCAGATCAAACAATGCTCCTCTGTGGCCGTATGAACCCTGCCCCTCTTGCTTGATCATTTTGCATTTGGGAACGGGGCTCAGAAGAAGAGCACAGCTACATCCCAGTGCGTCCCAGTGCTTGGCTTCCCACAGAGATGTCATCTTGCCCGTTTCTTGCAGGCTTTTAGCAATGCTCCCCTCTTTGTCACTTTCCAAAAGACAAATTTATCCTTTTTTTTTTTTTTTTTCCCCCTCTTTGTGTTATCTGATTTTGTCCTTTTCTCCTTTCACGTCTGTCTTGCTCGGCTCACAGCAGCACAGCTCTGTCTGTGGGTTCTTCCTCGTTGAAGCCCTGCAAGAGCTATTTTTTTTCCCTAAACGAAGCTTCACTGGATCTGGCAAATTGCTGCAGAGTGTTTCTGTTTATGAACTGACATTTGCTGCTCAGAAAATACTTCACTGTAAAATCTCCACTCGGCTATAGATACGATAGTCCTTTAGATTTTGTTTTAAATCTCTGATCCCTTTTCCAGGCCTTTGTCTGAGCAGGCTAGGGGAGAGAAAGAAAAACGACAAAGTTATCTTTGTTATTTATTTTTTTGCTAGCAGAGAAAAATCTAACAAAGGAGAAAGAAACCCCGTTGAGACCATTTTCACAGCCATGTATCATTGTAGGGTAATACATCCCTAGCTGGTGTAAATAAAGGAGGAAATTGTGAACTGATCTGTATGGCATGGTTTCAATTTACAACAAAGCAACTTCTGCAACATTAGTGAAAATTATTTCTAGGAATGTTTACCTGTTATGAAAATTCATCCCATGCAAGGTTAGTCTTTTATAAGACTAAGCCATGCTAAACAAGCGGCCAGAAGGCTTATCACAGTTGTATGGGATGGGCTTTTAAAGTTAGCGTTTACTGTCTTCCTTCAAATGCTGTGTAGTGTGAAAAAGCAAAACTTTACCATCAGCTGCAGGAAACTATATTCCTTGAGATGAGCTAAGTGACTTTAAAATCTTGAGGATAATCTCAATTGACATGCAAATTATGCAGCCTAAACAAGGAAAAAGCTACTCCTTCATTTACTCTTGGAAAATGCAATTTGGTCTGCTGTAACTGGCGCTTTCCAAGAGATAAATTTCTCAAAATGATTAATATCTCTGGCAGAAAATTATATCAGTAATATATGTAGAGCACAAAGGAGGCTTGGAGTAATGTAATTCTGCTCAATTTTTTATTTTTTTTTTTTTTTTCATAAAAGAGAAGGGTAGATTATGCCATCTAGTTAAGCCTTTATATATTCTAATGTGAAGCAGTATATTCAAATTCTACACGCTGCTTAAGAAGGAATATAAATTTGTATCTGCAGGTTTGTAAACCCGCAAGGTAGTGATTTAAATGAAAAAGTGACATTTTGGAATGGGGTGAAATTTTAAAATCCTGGCAAAAGGAAGATTCTGAGTTCTTAAACTTGCGTTTTGCCCTGAAAAACTTACCAATATTGCCAAAAGCCTAGACAAAAGACATTGACGGTTCCCTTCATTTTATTTTTTTCAAAGGACAGACTTTGTTAGTCCTAAACTTTTAATACTAGTGTAAAGGATCAGAGGAAATTGCTGAAATGATATTTTATTAAATAACATGACTAGTTCAAAACAAACTCCCCTGAAATGGTGCATAGATGTATCTCAGCACTTAGTCAGAGTGGAGCTTCTCCTGAATCCAGACAGATGACCTGGACCTTAGGATTTTTTAATATGTTTTTAAATGAGCAAAAGGATTATTGCATCAGACATGTGAGGTTGAAGGCCAGGTGCCTGAGGGATACTCTCTGTTTTACCTGAGTTAATTAGCTATAGTACATATTTGTCAAAGAGCAGGTAGATACCCTTTGCCAATAAGTTAACACCATTAACAAATTATGAGATAATAGGGCTATATCACTTTCTTCCACGTTATTGTTCTTTCTTAATAATTAATTATAGAAATGCAAATTCAAAAGAGGGTGCACACTGCATAATCATGTCTCCCATACATCAGAAACATACAGCTAAGCAATTCCATGTGCTCTGAAGAGTCTTTATGTCTTGATTCATGTGCTGGCTGAAGGGAAACTTTCCCATTGTCCATGAACCAGGTAACCAGGAATTTTGGCTGGCACCAAAGGAGACTGTCCCTCTGCTCATTTCATTTATTGGCTGGATTTTTCTGTGCTATACATAAAATGAAAAAAAAAAAAAAAATCAAAATTTGTGTTGCTGTGAGGCACTCACTGCTCCACTGAGACCTGCCTGCAGGAATGTGATGGGAGGTGGCTTACCCATGTCCCACTCCGGGAGGAGGATTGGCAGCGTTGGGTTACCTCTGGCCTCGCCTGGGTTGGAATAACCACATGCTCTCCCTCCTCCTCCTGAACACAACTGGAAGGGGCGATCACAATCCGCAGCTAGTGTTACATGGGTTAGGTTTGTGTTGTCTTCCACTTTGTGCCCAAAATAACTGATTCGACTGGCAAAACTATTGAGAAAAGATTGTTTAAGTTAAGGGGCAGACAACTGATGCAGATGAATACTGCTCTTCATGTGTGTCATTCCAAACCCCACTCCTTTACACAGAAGGATAGCAGCTATCGACGCGCGCGCACACACACACACACACACACACAAAGAATTTTTCAGTTGCCTGAGCTTACACCGAGTACTTTTTTCCCTAAACTGAGATGCCTGGCACTTAGCAGGTATCCTCCAGCGGGAAGGCCCCCAGTCCCTGTCCCTCTTTGTCCTCCCATCCCGGCAGAGCGGGGTTTCCCCGCGGATCCGTGCTGCAGCGAGAGGTGAGCAGCCAGCGCCCGTGGCCCGCGCACTGGTCCAGCCGGCTCTTCTGGGGAACAGAGCTCCCAGCTGCTCCTGACATCCCTGCCAACAGGCGTATTTCTGGAATTTTTTAGCTGGGGAAACGTTTTGCAGCTTGTTTAGTCATGGGCCTGTCTTGCCTGGGGGTGATGGAGAGTTGTGGGGAAGGACTGGAGACTCATCAGCATTTACCCCAAATTTGGGCAGGGTCATAAGGAACTGAAGGTTTATCCAATTTCATTCATGTGGAATTCTGTTAGTGTTTGCCACTGGATGCGTTTTCTGAACGTCGTTTCCATGCAGTTTTTACAAGGCCAGTGCCTGCCCTGCAAGAGGAGGGAAAGCATCAGACCAGTTGTCCCCAGAGCTGCTGCTGATCTGGTGTCCCCCCAGCAGAAGGGACCCCAGGACCAGCTCTTCACTTTCCAAGGAGTGACCACTATTTATTTGCTCCCCTTCAGCAAAGTTACTCCAGGTAAAAACTGCCAAGATTCTGTCTTGCCACACAGTGGAAGACCCAAATATTTGCAGCCACATGCCAAAGGGAGATTGAAATGAGAAACCTGCACCTCAAAGCATGTAAATGCCCAAAGGTGAAAACCTGGCTGTTTTCTGAAGGGTCATTCTCAGGTGGTGCAGCAGGCAGCATTGCTCCAGGGCCACCAGAAAGACTGGTGTACTGTGTTTTTAAACTCACTGAAAAATAGAAAAGAAAAGAAAAAAATTAATCTTCTCATCATCTTTTGCTGTGCACGTCTCCTCATTTCACTAAATCCAGTGCAGATGTGCAAATTAATATTGGATCAAAACCTTAACAACTGTTTAATTTTTAAGATTTCTCTATTCTTTCCTTGAATGTTTTTTCCCATTAAGTATTCTAGATGAAGCAGCTGTTACCAGGTACTGTAGTAATTATTTGGGTTATGATGTATTTGATGTGGATTTTGGAGACAATTATGTGTTTAAGCACTGAAGTGCAGAGAGGAACATTTTGCTGTTTGATAGTAGCGGAAGAAACGGGCTCTCACCTGGTTTTCTGCAGCACAAAGTCACAGCCTGGCCCCGGTACCAAGGCGAACGGCCACACTGCTGAGGTGTTTCTGAAGGGCTGGAGACGAGAATTTGTTTGCCCTGGGCTACAACAGAGAGGCAGAGCTCCTCTGCGGCTCCTCCACCCCAACGCTGGAGCACATCAGCTGTGCTCTGGGTACCACAAACTCATGAGGACCCGTGGGATCTGTCTCAGTTACTCCTCAGAAAGGGTGATGCCTGTGATTTCATTACTCTCTATACCTTTAGCATCCACCTGCTGTTACATCTTTCCTCTTTAAAAGCCAGCCTTTCCAGGTAAGAGCTGTATTCATTATGAACAGCACTTGGTGCAACACGATTTAGCCTGACTCACCACTGGCAGCTACCACAATGTCATGGTGATAAAGATATTGCTATTCTGTAAGACGTAACAGCCAGTGAGTCTTTTTAAAACTGCAACTGGTCCATACATCCCAGCAGAGTGGTATAGGAGTCTGCAGACTCCTTTCCCTTTCACAGTCCCTCTACAGCCAGCGGGGTGATGCTTCTGCAGGGAGCAGAATTTGGCATGGGCCAAGCGAGGATCATGTTTGTGAAGGTATTCGTGATTCTTGATATGCAGAGATTCACAATGTAGGTAAGCAGATATTATGGTAAATGCTCTCAAAGAGGACTCTTGGAAACTGCCAGGTTAATCCTAAAATGCATGGGATTAAATAAACAAGTGTTTTGTAACATCTTTATACATGACCAGAGAGGTGCCATGTTTTTAGGGGCAGTCTCATTTCTTTCAGGGCTGATGAGATTTCTACCTGTTCAAAACTGAAATAAAACTAAAATAGGAAGATCTCTAAAAAACTGGCATCCTCATTACCTTGCATGCCCAGTTTTTGCTACATGCACAAAATTGCAGTATAAATCCTTCCTCAGAGTGATTCTGATTTATATTGGTGGGCGAGCGAGGAGAATCAGGCCTAAGACTGGGTTGCTGAGCTGCATTGCTTTCACTCCTTTCATCCAGAGAGTGCTTCAAAGTGCTTATAATAAAAAGCCAGCTCCCTTTTCACAGATCAGTGCTCTGATTTACTACATCAAGAATCCTGGAGAAACCTGGGATGACAAATGTAATGGTTGTGGTCCTTCTCTGCCATAGGTCTGGTTGATCTCCTCTTTCTTCTTATTTCCCCTCAAGAGGCTTTGGGAACTATTCTACATTTTCTAACAAAATTGCTTTTGTAAATGTTAACATTATAGCATCTTTAAATGATGCTTAATTACTAAAAACTAAGTCCAGGGCAGATGCCAAGCAGGTGTACATCCACCTGACTGCTTAATGTCCATTTATTCCACTCTAACAAGTTAAGGAATGGAGAGAGGACAGAAATCACCGTCTCTTCATTTCTGCCTGTCTTATTGCAACACAGTGATTTCTGCTCGCAGCTATCTGCACAACAAGTTCCATTTTTAGACAAGCAGAGCCTAATGAGCTGAGTGTGAGACTGGAAAGCTGGTCGTTAAAGCTTATAAGTAATTGGCTAGTTTTTTCTGCTGGTGTAATTTGTCCCAGCTCTATCTAATTTATATCATCTTCAGCGCACCAAATGAAGTATAGAGCTGTAATTCCGCCGAACCTTTAGCACAAAAATCTGTACGAACCCTGGAAATTCTGGACAAACAGATTTACCATTGGGAAAAAGGCGTGGAGTTAAGAAACAGATATTGCAATAGAGTATTGTGGTTGCACCTTCAACCACAGACAACCAGCTTACTAATAGAAATAACCTTTGTCATCATGGAGAAAGGGTATGTTCATATTTCCACCTGGCTCATGTGACCAGTCATTAGTCAGTGTATGGCTTCTTCATCTGCAAATTTTGCTCCCTGTGTGTTAGGCTGTTCTGAAGAGCAGAATCTCCTGCAGCCTCTCAGATTGAATTGCAAAGTATGGCAGTACAGTTGTGTTGACTGGAATGACCTCTGCTTTGAAAGGGAAAGAGGTAACTGGGTTTCCAAATTCAAAGCTGCATCTGGCATCAATCAGTTGTCAAATTTCATTAACACTCACACTCTGGGTTCCAGAAAGATTGACTGTACATGCCTTTATGGTTGGGAAAGCACTGAAACCCTGACAAGCCTTGATAACCAAAGTTGCTCAAGAGAATGTCTTTAGTAAATGCTGGTTTACTTTTCTGTATGGCCCACATTTCTTCAAGTAAAGGATATTACCCCAAGCTATAAATATGTATATATATAAAATAAATATGTGTACGTATATGTGGAGAGATATATATCACTCTCTATAGATATATTTTATATATACACACACACACATATATATATATATATACACACATTAAAAAAATTGCCTAGATATTCAAAGTCCCCCCTTGAAAGGGAAGCCTCTTATAACTTGCCAGAGGAATGGACCCACCACACTGATTCCATCATGGAGCAACAATGTCCAGGTGCTTCTGCTTTACTGTCATTCTAATGAGGAAATTCTTCCACCTGTAACTCTTTAACCTGTGTAAGAGATCTAATTGGAGCATATGCATAAATTACTCTGATCTGGTAGCATTTCCTACTTGCTAAATTTTTTCGTTACCAGTGACTGCTTAAAAAAAATTCTGGAGATGTTTTACACTGGGGTGAGCAAAGGGCTTGAGTAGATTTGTCCTTAATGAAAAGAGCAGTAATGGTGACTCTAAGGTGACATTTGCCACTGTGTTTTTCTAAGTTGTGCTGAACACTGCCAGGCATCTATTACAATGAAGTGGATTGCCTGGTCTTCTCTTATGTACCAGACTTAAGGATGACCTCTGCTATTAATGTTAACATAGCAAGGTCCTTTATCAATAGGAAAGTCTTTATCAGGTTCTTTATTACTAACTGTTCCAATATCATTCCTATTTCTGTAATAGATGCAAGGCTTTTTATGTAGTGTATACAGTGAAATGTATTTTCTAGACACACACCTTGTTTCCCCTGAAATTGTGGAATGAGATACCTTGGGCCAGAAATAAAAATAATTCAGGATTTAGGAACGAGAACACTAATGCCAGCTTCAGAATCTGGATTAATAACCATTTTTCTAACAGTGTAAGTAATCTGTTGTCATGAACCTGAAGATGCCTTTATTTTCTGAAGCAGATAATCAGAACAAAAATTTAGTAAAGGGTATATATTATCAAAGAAAACAAACGTCAGGATGTTTTCAGTTTCCTACTGCCTCAGTGCTGCTATCCAAATACGGATAGCTCTGTTCTTGGAAGAGTGCTGGGTGCCAGCAAGAGATGTTCACCACTGATGCTGGACGTCTATGGTCCTCAAAGAACTGCTAAAGTTCTGGGCGTGGAAATCAGGTAAGCAGAAAACATGTCTTTTAATTTTCTAAACCAAGAATTACCCAATTAAGCAACCTTAGTCCCTGTTCACTATCGTTGCATAATTTTGGGGGAATCTAAAAATTGTAGTATGCATTTGTGGACTTAGTAGCCTACAAAAATTCACACTAGAAGGAAATGCAAGGATTCTCAGCTTTGTCTGATGTGATAAATAAGATCACTAGATCTTTGGTAAAGATCTGACTTCCTCTATTTTTATTAATATCTTATCTTCATATTCTTATCTCAAGAATTAATTTCATTCACTGTTATACCAACCACAGCAGTTGCTTGTTCATGCTCATTCACCTCCCTATAGCTCCCACAAGAAGCTAAAGTCAACCAGCCTGTCACAGATCTACTTAACTTAAGTAGCTGGTTGGAACAGCAGATCTGTAATTTTTATGTGCTCCATTTATGTCACCAAAATTCTTAGAAACCCAGTTGTATACATTGTATACATGTCAGCATCCCAGAACTCATTTTAGATTATAGTTATTTATGCTTATTTATGGCAATGACTGCCTTTTTTTCCCCTCCTGTCATCCATTCTTCCCCCAGAATTGTGATTCCATTTTTGACGTCCTGGTTGCTGCTTATAGAAATATTTTGAAGATTCGTGTAACCTAGAGTACATTTGAAACAATCAATCCAGTTAAAAATGTGGCAAGTAGTATTTTTCTAGTAACTGCTGTACTGCATTACCTTTCTCCTTTAGCCTTTTAAATCCCAAGATCTTCTTACATGAAAAAAAGTCATAACTTGAAATAAAGTAGGTTCATGATTAAGATATTCACTATAAATTCCATACACATTGGTTGTTTGCAATGATTTTTTTTTTTTCGCTTGTTCCTCAGGCAGTAACAGTAAATTAATGTGTTTGTGACACTTCTGCAATTCTAACTTTGAATGAGACTCATACCATATATTGCATTATAAATACTGACTTACATTAAGTCCCATGTGTGCCTCTCATGTAGAAATGAAATAGACAGTATAGTCATGATTCAACTTAATTTGCAATATTTATTACCCTTGGTGGATATGAATGTATTCGTTACATTCACAATAAATGACCTCTGGGTTTCAGAGATATGTATTATGTTAGGAAAAACTTGCAAGGAGTAAATAATACCTTTCCTTTCTCTCTATGAAGCTTCTATTTCTACAGTGCGGCTATTGTGTCCTGTATCTAAATTTAATTTAAGCTAAGCTGAAGGAAATCTTGCTCATGTTACAGTGTGAAACAAAGGTATTTGTGTAAATGCGGTGAAAAAACCGCAACCATGTGACTTGCCCTGTGACATTCAGAGAAAAAATGCCTGTAAGGACCAGCTGTAGAGTAAATATGACATAATCTTGGGTAGTGTAAAAGCTGACTTGTCCTTAGGATAAGAAAGAAGCAAAGGAGTTCATTATCACTCACAGCTGGGTGGTTAGTCTATACCATTGGCTGGTTCTCAGAACAGAGCGCTCTGCGTGGGCATGGCCATAAGATCAGGTCCTTTATCATCACGGATTGGAAACCATGGGAAAAGCAGAAGCAGCAGTAGAGTGACAGTTACACACCTGAAATATTCGGCAACTTTCCTAGTGTTTTCCTGTTATTGAAAGCTGTGTACTGGTAGTGGTCAGAGCTAAAACATCCTACCCTGAAGGTTTAGACCAAAAATGTCAGATGATTAGATTATGTGTAAAACTTTGTATTCAACATTCATAATCCACAGACTGCCCGTGATCATTCTGAGAAACTTGTAGGTCCAGTCTGAACTTCCCTAATGGCTCCATCTGTGGTCCTGCCCCAAAGGCCACTGATGCCAGCACAAGGGTTTTGCAATGGTTTCGCTGGGCAGCGGAGAAGCTCTGCCCGTCCCCCCCAGCAGGCATACTAGGCTTGCCGTGCTCCTCCCCGGCACTTTGGGTGCAGTCCTGCCTCTTCACCGAGGAGACCCAACTCAGTTGTGTTTGTGAATTCCAGCAGGATTTACAATCTTTACATCTCTTCCAACTGATGAAGGACTAGTACTAAGCTTCCCAATTAATGTCAAGAGAAAGATTATTTTAATTTTACAGCTAAAAATAAAGTGATAAAGTGACTCACCCGAGGTCCCATGGGAAGACTGTGGCAGAGTGAGGAAGCAGACCCAAGCCTTTGATGGGGCATCTCTAGTGCCCCCATTACTAGAATAAGATTTCCTCTCGGACTGAGTATTAGCCTGAGTAAAATAAAATTTTACTTGCATTACCTGCATTTTGCTGATGAGAAAACTAAGGTGAAGAGCACAGGAGTTGTTACAAGATCACTGATGCACTAGTTGCAGATCTGGCACTCACATTGAAAACTGCCAATTCCCTGCCGGTGCACCAAACGCCAGTGAAAAGCTTGTGTCCGGTCCAGAGCCGCAGCTTATCCAAAATTGCTTTGGGAAGGCTTACAATTCATCATTACAGGAGTATAGCAATGGCAAAGCAAATTTTCTTGAGACACCACCTTCCAGAATTGCTTTAAAACTCTTTATGCAGTGAATTGGCCTGCTTGAGAGTGGGATGTAATGAACTAAGTGCTGAATACGTGTCATCCTTGCATAAATACTCTGGACCAAGACTAATACCTCCTTAAAGCACTGTGAATTTTTCCAACAGTATCATAGAATTTTGAATAGGACTCTGAGTTAGCAGCTTTTGGTTTTATCAGCTGCTTCTTTTCTTTTATTAATAAATCTCAGATAGAAGTGTTTGTATTCTACAAGCAGTTGAGCTCTCTTATGCTGTTGATCTGTACAGCCAGAGCTGATGTGAGTGGAAGGACCCTCCTCCTCTCCCCCCTAATTCACCTCCTATGTGATTAGTGCAGGAATTGCTTTAATCTTCTACATGTCTTCTTTACACCACTTCTGAACACTCCAGTGCTGGTTCTATAACTACGTCTCATAGCAAATTATTGCATTCCTAACTAACCTGGATACACCATTGGAAACCTTTAATCATGTGCACCGTAGTTGCAATGCACCTACCCTTAATTTCTTGTCATTACTGTGTACTAAAGTACAATCAGGGTAGTTTAAATAGCCTTTATCCTTTTTTGAAATGCCCGCCCACATGCATATTTTCTCTGAACTATCCATGCTAATTTTCCCCCCATTTCTCCAGAGCAAGCTTAATTTTTATACTTTCCCTCACCCTTTAAAACTCCTTCCTTTGAAAACCTCTCCTTCCTCGACTGTCTTCTGTGCACTTCACTCTGGTTTTACAGTGGATTATACAATGTATCTGGCTAAAAAAAATTTCTAGTATTATTCAGAAAGCTCATGCTTTTGTCTAGCCTGTCAAACAAAACGTAATGACGTCCCCAGGTGCTTGTTGCTGAAGACTTGGAAAAGCTCCCTTCTCGCTGGATGCTCTGCATCTGTGCAGGCTTCATCTTCCCCTTGGATCCCTTGCTGCTGTTGTTGGCTCATAGGAAAAGTATTGGATCCTCCTATGAAATACCATGGTCTTTCTAGGTAAGAATACATTGTGCAAGAAAGGCACAAGAAGTCATCCCCATCTCTGATTGTTTTCTTAACCTCAAGCTCAAACGCTTTTTTGTTAGTTTGTTATGATATGTAGCAAATTTTGTTCCTTGTTCTGGAGATATTTACAGCGTCACATAATTTAGGTATTTAAAATGCAGAAATCTATGTAATCTGGTGTTGAAAAAGGAAGTTTCCTTAAACCAAGATGTTTTGGCCTAGAAAAGTTAAAAATTGCAAAATGCAGTTGGATTTTACTGTCTTTAAGGAGTTTAAACTGAATTTATTTATAACTTTTTTTTTTTTTTGTGTCCAGTAAAGACAACTGTCTAGGATGTCAAAAAAGACCCGGTGATGTAAGCTGAATCAATTATTCATTTATTTTGCCCTGCAGAGCCTGCCAGAGCACTTGCTGAATGATCAGCCTTTTACACAAGGTTATACGTCTGGATAATGAGCAGCTCAGTTTGTAGTCAGTAATTTCCAACTAAACTACTGCTTCCTCGTAATTTATAAGTCAATGGTGATGTCATTAAAGGTGTGTCTTTCAAATGCTATGGACTGAATGTGAAACAAATCCCACATTTCAGAATACTCCTGCTCATCACAAGCTCACAGTCTTACCAGTGGCTGATAGCAATTGCAATCGCGGTTGGAGAAAACTACAGCGTTGGGCATGGGCAAAAGGGGTTGGTACAGTCAGCATTGAGTTCTCCCAAAGATCCTTTTCCCTTTGAAAGAGGATGCCTGGCAGATTTTGGAAGAGAAGTTTCAGAGAGATGGAGATGTATGATGCCTGTGTTATCATACTGCTCATCAGCTTGCCAGGGCACTAATTTCCACTCCGGTGAGTTCTGCCCATTCGGTATGTTAGTCTTGGTTTATATCAATAAGGAGAAGGTTAAGGTGTAAGGATGTATTAGCTATATAAGTGTATGTAAACATACTGTATAATCAACATCACTGTTGCCTTTCCAAATGTTGGACATTACTCTTAGTCCCTTATTTACTGTACTATATACTGTATTATTTTTGTTGTAAAAAAATCCAGAGTATGATATGATCACAGCAAGGAAACTATTGGTGTATGTGAAAAAAATCTGTGATTATTCATCAATGAATTAAAACATTTTTTGGCTGCCATAATTAATTTCCATTTTGAAGTGTAGAATTTTTATATGAAACATGACCCTGGGAAATACACAAATGAATAATGAAGAATGGTTTATGGTCAATACTATTTTGGTATTTAGGTTCTCTTTTATATCTTCCATCTAAATGTTTTTCAAAAAAAAAGTGATATGTTATTAGATATATTTTAAAAACAGTAATGTTTCAAAAAATTGCCTGTATAACAAAGGTGATCTGTGTCATAAACTGATAAGGAAATCACAAATCCTAATTCATTTTTTATTTGTGTTTTCATAGTGATTTCACACAATAAACATATACCTGGAGCCCATTTTATTGTATTTTACAGGCACTATACAAACAGGGAAAAGGCATCTTTGTTCTGATCCTAAATGCGCAAACCTCAAGAATGTAGAAAGTAATAATGAAAGAGCTTTATGGTAGAACATAAAGTAATTTAGACTAACATTTTAGTAGATATGACAACAGATCCATTTACTTACAGGTCGATGGGTTTTTTTCTTTTTCTGTCTTGATCAGTGCTAGAAATGAAGCCAAAAGAGTTTTCAGTGAAATGTGTTGAAGCTGTAAACATGAACAAGTTTTGTTTGGTAGGGTGATTTTTAAAGTTTTTAGACTTGGTGCCTGTTTTACTTGAGCATTATCCCCAGATGTAGCTGTTCTGGCTCTAGCAAGATAATAACCCTGCACAAAGAATGTAAATTTTGGGATCCAAAGACAGTAAAGGAGAGAAAAGTAATCTTTGGTTTTGTCTGCAGGGAGCTAAAATCCAAAATTGCTTCCGGTCCAGGCTACCTACAGTTTTAGATAATAAAATAAAAGGGGACAATATAAAATAAAAGCTCCACTAAATTAAAATTATCTTCTGCTTTCAGTGACACGGATGCCTCTTGTGGCAGTGGAAAGATTCAGCACTGACTTTGCATCTTGCTCATTCTTTAGGAAAGGCCTGGCCCCAAAGCATTTTTTCAGAAATGCAACAGCCCCGAATATGCCCTATTTACTTACACAAACACATTGAGAGTGACCCTGCAAGCAATGGCACCGACCTAAAGGAGACTCTACAAGAAAGCGCAGCTTCTCCTTGAGGTCTTTCCCAGAGAACTTGCAGTCTCACATCCATCATCATGCAAAACATTTTATAAAGCTGGTCTAGTAGAACTCTCAAGTGTCTAGGTGCAGAAGATGTGTTAACACTGAGCTGGACACAAATGTTTTGTTTTCTATTTGTTTAATCCTCTGTTGTGTGTGACTTGCTACACAGGGAGGCTCTTCTCTGTTGGGAAAGGAACTTCTGCAGAGGTAACTAAACCAGGAACACACGTAAGTAAAAACTTCTTATGCTATTGATGTGACTTTTGATGGAAGATATTGCAAAATACACAACTATGGCTGCTGCCTGTGGCCTAAAATTGCAGCACACGGGATGTTGTATTCAAGATATGTTAGAGATGAAACAGTCTGAGTCAGAAATGCATGGCACCATATACTATTAAAGGAATAATTTAGCCCATTTTGTCATATTCTGCAATTACAGCAAGCGATATATATCTACATTACCTAGAAAATTATGGAAAAGAAGTGTTTAACATGGGGAAAGGTCCAGAGACACCTCTTATGCATAGTTGATTCCTTAAAGTTACTGATATATACCTTGATTTCCAAGTCAGGATACCATCAACAGATATCAGTGATGCCAGTAAGAGCTATTATGCCTTAGAAAAAATAAACTGTCAATTCCTTGAGTTCTGACTAAACAAGATAATGACTCAGAGGAGAGAAACTGAAAAGGCCAAAAGAGTCCTATGATAAAACTCTGGCTTTAAATCCCACTTAAATTAATCAGAATTTTGCTGTCCATTTTAATCTGGCAATGAAAGACTTACAGTCCAAGGGCAAGTATCAGTTATGGGGACAGACATCAGAAGGTGCAGTCCCCTTTGAATATTTTGTGCTTACTAATACAGGGCAAAGATTTTGGTAAACAGGGTTACTAATTAAATGATCTACAAAGGAGGCTGGTTTGAGAACTGACAGAGAATTTGGATTTGAGATTTTAAGATTATTTTAAACTAAACATTAATAAGCTGGAACTCAAGAGAGGATGGGAAAAGAAAGTTTCTGTTTTAAATACAGAATAGGAAAAAAGTGTCATTCTTGGAAGAAATATGTTAGGATACACCTCATAACTCCTGATGTTTTTCAGCAGAAAAGAAAATCCCCGTCTCAGAGAAATTCATGTTGCAGAAGGTAATTTTATTCAATTCATAAATCCTTATACCAAAGATTTTTGCTTTCCCAATTATCCAGATATTCGTTTCACAGGAGATAATGAAGTATGTGGTAAATGTTTCAACTGATCTTATTTTAACATTTCACCATCCATGTGACAAAATGCCATACATAAAATCTTGTATCAAGTTTTTTATTGGTGTAAAAAAATGATACCTCAAAACATTATGCATGCTCATGGATGAGAGTCTAAAATCAAAACCTATAAAATGTGTTATCGGAGGTTGTGTTTTTCATAAATGGCCACTGTGCTCTCCTCCCATAAAGTCACTGCCAAAGCAAAGCGAGATAAGAAAACTCATTTGTCTTTGGCTTATTCTCTTTATAAATTATATAAAAACAAGTCATATGTTTATTGCCTTATGGAAATGTTTTTTAACATTTGATACTTACAAAGAACTACAAAACATCCTTTCTGTCTAAGACTCACAGTGGCTTACTAAAATGAATCTATAGGATTGTCTGCTTGTTAGACCGGAGTCTTTGCTTTTAATTCAAAATACGGATATTTTAATTATCCGAGGACACTGTAACACTGTGTAGTACATTATTGTCTAGTTCCTGCTCTGAAGCAGTTATGAAGTATAACTTAAAAAGCAGCAGAGCAAAGCCCTATAATTCTAAATAGCGCAGTCATACTACACGGTTACATTCAGACATAAAAAGCATTGCTTTATCAAAAAAAATAAATGTATAAAATAAAAAAGAAAATGAGTGAGAAGTATCTGTTAAATCAGCTTGAGAATAGTTAAATAAAACTAGCTTCTCTGACTCTGAATTGCTATAGAAAGCTTTGCAGAATGTAGACAAAAATCCTGCAAGCTCTGGCTCACCTGACTGCATTTTGGAGCACACTCAGTGCTATATTTTCTATTTCTGTACTATCACATAAAAATAGAAATTTTGTTTAAACTCTCACAAGTCCTACCTGTTTCTTTCTGATGAAATTTTATTTAGTGGGAAATGCCCTACCGAGAAGCAACTTCCCCAGCGTTTGTAACTCATGAAGTTTGTGTGTTATCCCTCCAGAGACATAACCAACTCCTGCTTCACTGTAGCCAAGAGTAAAAACTCATTGGGCTTATTGTGGAGCTCAACAGAGCTCGTAGTAGAGAGGGTCAAGTTCAGAGCAAGGAATCCTACTATGTTTATATAGTAAGTATAGATACAGACATCATCTTACACTAGTGTGCTTTGCTGAAGGGACTTGTTCCTGGCAGCTCTTCACTTTCTTGCTGTTCTCCTTTTCAGCTTTTCTGACCTGGTTTTCACTCTTTTATGGTCCCATTCTTCTCTTTCCTGGAGCAGACTGCGGCTGCAGAAAGATTGAGCGCTGGATGGGAACTGCATTAACAACAGTGACAGAGTTATTGCACGGCTGTCTCTGCACGTGTCTTTTTTTGATCTTTGCTAACAAACAAACTCACTTAAACTGAGTTTATGTTCGCATTTCTAGCAGGCTGAAGCAGCTGCATAGTGAAAAGGCCAGCCTTGTCCTCCGATATCATCTAAGCGATACTTGAAATGTGCACATGCGTAAGATCAAGGATTCCTTTTGCTAGTTTAGAAATCCACCCAAAAGCCATCTCAGGACTTATACAGCTTTAAAGCAGTATCAAAGATGTTGTAAACTATGGCCACCTGGAGAAACCTGAGAAAGTTGCTTCGGTCTCTAGGGGTAAACAGAAAGTAGCATCGTCACTCTCACCACTGCATTTTGTTATGAATTAGCTCTTTTTTCCCTAATTTTCTGAAGATGGCATTTTTTAATGGTCCAAATTCATTCCTAGGTTGCAAAGTTGCTGTCTTGCAAAAAAGCTAGGAAGTTCCACAACTTTCTCGTCAGCTGTAGCTCTTGACCACAGAAAATGTTGTGCCATCCCAAGATATACACTCTTACTTTTGCTGAGGTCTGCCCAGAGTGAAACCTTTAAAGAGTTCTCTGAGATATTAGTGAAAGCTATGAACTAAGAGTCAGAGTTTTATAAATAACAGTAAATGGAACAGATCACTCCTTGATCCTTGACTCTTGCTGAGATTTGCCTGTGCATCTCCTTCCCCTTCCCGTAGATGTATCTTTGCAAGATTTTAATGTGGTAAGTCAAGAAACAGGTGTGAAAGCAATGTATGCAGAAGGCTTGGACATGCAGAACAGGGGTTAGGTTGAAAAGGTTTGAATAGTTTTTGCAGTTTTGGAGAAATGCTTCATTTGGAAATCATAGTTAAAAGAAGTCTGCAGATACAGCATTGCATAATGGTAATTAAATCCTTAAAAATCCTTAAAAAAAAAAAAGAGAGACCTGATAGCTACTATGTAACTTTTCCAGCTATCGAACCAGAATTATTTTATGTTGTCATTTGGGAGAATCTATACAGACATGGTCAGTGGATGTGAGCCTTGTCATGACCCTCTGTATTTCATTCTGTTTTAAGCAACCAGAAAAACAGTCAGAAATATCTTTACAGTCCAGCTAGTCTGCACCTAAAGAATTGTTAGAAATCAGATTTTACCAGCTATGGAACAAACAAAACAAAGAACATAGAAACTGATTTCTGTGGGTAAAACATTGTACCTTTCTTGATGTTGAAAAACTCTGGGGTTTTGATTTCATGCTGTCTTGTTTCCACCAAAATTTTTGGAAGCTGAAAAGAGGAGAGCTTCTTCAGTTTGCAAAATGCGTCAACTTCAGGTACTTCTTATGGAGTCTGAGAAATGAGAATTTGAGGCAATGACTTAACGACGGTAACATTTCATTTGTAATCAAACCCAAACCCATTGAACATTTCTCATTGAACTGGTCAATTTATTACTTTTTTTTTTTTCCTAGCAGAAGGCTTTACACAGGTTCCAAGGACTGTATTTTCCATCATAAACTTTTACTGAAATTCCCAATTAAAAATTTTCTTATTTTTACTTGCTGCTTTTGCAGTCCTCGGTTTTTTTCCATCATCATTGCATGAGGTTCCAGTAATATGATGGTGCCTTGAAAATGAAATGCACAGGACGTGGATTTTGAAGATGTTGCCCTGAGGTAGGTACGTTGTGAAGGTAAAATGCCTTTGCGCCCTACAGAGAAGTCTTAGGGGCAGAAGAGTCAGAGACCACTTGATGTGGTCAGCTATTATGATACCAAGTATTCCTCTCAAAGCCTTGAGCATGGACTTACACTGAAAAAATGAATAACCTCAGTTAACTTTACTTATATGTTGTGTACATGTGGGTAAAAGGGAGCTTATATATTTGACCTGTCTTCTCCAGTCAACTCAAAAACATTGAGATAAATAAAAAGGTCTCCAGATTTACTATTACATAAAACCTGATTTTAGAGGCCAGATTCCTGAATTTTGAAAGCCTGGTTTTGGTAGTATTTCACACTTCTCCACTGAGTTTCCTGATGTGTAACAGCACCAACAGTGTACCAGTTCTTGGGCATCACAGAAATTAAAGTTTACATCAGCCTCCAGGCCTGGGCCCCTAATTAGAGAGCTGAAATGGTGCTTCCCATGATTCGTCCTGCTCAGCCAAACTGCTGGGCCTTTGTCTGTTTTTTAAGAAACTTAATTTCTTTCATTAAACCTTTTAACTGTAAAATGAACGGGATTCATAAAGCACTCATTACTCGTGATTCTGGGTTGAATGCCTTGTGTTACGGCATTCTTTATATGGTATTGAAACAGCCTTGGGCAAGATTGTAAGGCAGCACTCCTAGTGAGCCCCTCATAAAGATGAGATGTTCATCTCATCTGGCAATTGCTGAGAACAAAAAATGATAGATAAATTATTTTAATGGTACCTGGAAATGCTACTCACTAACAATAGAAGCGTAAACCCTCTCTCTCGCCTCCCTTCTGTGCTTCCTCCATAACATCCTCAGCAATAACCTTGGGGTGGAGCAGATTTTGCAGTGCAATTGTGATGATGCTGGCAGAAGCAATCGTTGCATTTGCTGTTCCTTTCAGGAACAAGTACGCGTTGTTTATTTGAGCTGCATATTGGGACTATTTGTAGAATGTCTTAAAACTTTCTAGAGAGACCTTCCCCACCTAAACCAACCATAATGGAGCAACTGTTAAATTTAATTTCTGCTGAAAGAGTGAGTTACCTTTTACTTTACTACAGTAGTAAAATGGATGCTAAACATATGTTGAAAGATCACAGCTGGATATGAAGGAAGTTTTTTTTAATCACTTGAGTCTCAAAAATTGAAAGTATTCTGCATTTGTGTATAAAAGCATTGATTTTTTTTTTCTTTCTACAGAGTTGTTAGGTGTCACATTTCTATAAAATTCAGCACTGTAGCTTTACGTTATTGTTATACAAGTATATAGCTATAAAATAAATACAGACCGAGAATTTTAGTGCAGGCTTAGGTACCAGATGCCTCAGAAAGAACATAAACCTCAGTGAGAATGAAATCAAAAGTTAACCCAGCTGCCACTAGACACCTTCTGCTCTCCCACAGCTGATGTGTGTCAAAGACTGCACACCAAAAGCTTTCACCGTACCAAGAGCAGATCCCCACCAGGGCTTTGCAAAACTGTGCCACCCAACGGCTCTGCTTGCCCAGACTTTCTCTGCAGAGATCCTGCTCCCATGGTAATTGTAGATGGTGTGTTTTAAGACCCCTTCCATTAAGAAGCAAGGCTAGTATTACAGCTTATAACTGGAGTTTGGTGCAACTGAACTCCTTGCTGTCAGATAAGGAGTGACTAAGGTGATCGCCTATATGAAATGCCCCAAACATAATGGATGGCTGTGTGAGCCGCAAAGATATTTCACACCAAGCAGTGAAGGTGAAAATTAATTTGGACTTGATTGATCTGAATAGTTAGTCAAGACAGAGCAGTGAAGAGGAGATAAGAAGCAAAAAGATTTAAGACTTAATCAGCCCACTGAAGGCACCAGGCTTTGTACCTCTAAAAACGCAATAGTTAGTTAGTAATTCACTTTCAGATCTGTACGGAATTAATAATTAAGTTAATCTCTAGCCTTTTTTTTGGCTGGCAACAATGAAAAACTCAGCAACAAATACAAGATTTGAGTGTAGGAAAAGGTAAAATTTAGAAGAGGACCTTGATATTTAACAGTCAAGGCAGTTTTGACTGATGAGGGGAGGGTATTGGCAGATGCTTTCAGGAGAAAAAAAAAAAAATTAAGCTGAAAGTATGATGGATTTGGTGAGGCACACTGCAATAAAAATAGTATACAACAAAATTACTTATGAAAATAAACTTTCATAAAGGTTTTCATGTTCAGCTTTGGAGAAGTTCCTATGAGATATAGAAAACACAAGGGGGAAAAAAAAAAATCACCTTTTCAGGAAGATTTGAGATGACAGAGGAGAAGAAAGAATGTGTCCTTCAAGAATGTTGGTCTGTAGCTGAAGAGAGCAAACAGGAAGGTATTTTCTTAAAATACCCTTTGTAAAAGCAGTGGTTGGATTCAGAAATCTGTTAATTTGTGTGGGAAGAAGGAGGAGAAGTTAATAAGTTTTTAGCTTCCTCCACAAAGACTTAGTATTCAAAGGTCATTTGACTATATATCTTACAGTAATTAACGTGAAATGAGAGCAATTAGTGATCCTTCATTAATGTGTCTGTTACATTAGATTAGTCAGTTTCTATTTTTGTCAGATGCTATTTAGCATGCCTTAAGAAAGGCTTTTTCTATTTTCAGGCTTCAATCTTCATAAAAATTCCAGCTGGGAAAGGTGTGGAAATAGGAATTACAGTTGATCAAGTTTTCTGAGTCTTAAAGTGAAGGGTTCCTTACTGACTTTGCTGAATCAGATGTCTACTGAATTATTTTGATTTTAGCTAGTTTCTAAGGTTCAAAGGCAATCAGGTAGCCGCATATCAACAAATCAATGAGTGTTCAACTCCCACTTGTGCCTTTCAGATTTTTACTTCCATTGCTAAATATCTGCTGGGAAAAGAAGTTCAAAGTCCCTACTCTAAGCTATTCTTACCTCAGGATATTTTAAAAATGTTAATCTAGGACACTTTGTGAATCATTGTTATACGGAGTCTGTGCTTGCTCGCGGTGAGAAAGGAGAGTGCAAGCGAGGATTCACCGATCTGCTTGTGAACTTCACCAAGCCATTCACAATTCTCTGCTCACTGTTTTCCAGCTGCTTCGTATGTCCTACCTGCTACACTGGGTGTTGTGAAGCTTAGCTACTGTTTGAAAAGATTTATTATAATGTTTGTAAAGGGCTTTGAAATCCTCAGATGAAAAATGAAATACAAGTGCAAATTATAATTATCACTATTCCAAGCTGTTTAGTATAAACACCCAGTTAAAACAAATTACTCATCAACTGACTATTTTCATGTTCTTACTGAATCTTGAAATTCAGTTACTCTTTCCACTACTGGCAGCTAAATTGGAGTAGGATCTCTAATGTGAAATTTGACCCTTTCATCTCAGGTGAAGTGAAAGGTCTTTTTAAAAAATCAGGAAAGATGTACTTGCATATGCATTAGTGGTAACGATTTACCAAACCAGACACTAATTTTCTCCATAAGCATCTTG
The DNA here is from genome assembly GCF_000737465.1 of Haliaeetus leucocephalus. Taxonomy (NCBI): domain Eukaryota; kingdom Metazoa; phylum Chordata; class Aves; order Accipitriformes; family Accipitridae; genus Haliaeetus; species Haliaeetus leucocephalus. The sequence goes on along the minus strand of NW_010972887.1, from coordinate 1,310,373 downwards.
TTCTTTTGCATAGTCCAGATTTTGAAATTCTGCTGTTAGCTGCTTCTATTCCTGAGTGCAAAGCAGATGCAGACTCTGGTTTTCATTGCATACAAAAAACCCCAACCCTATAGGAAACTCCTATTTCATTCAAATATTGCTGACAATAAAGAGACAGCCCACAGGTGAGGATTAGTGAACTTCCCACTGTTTTTAATCCTGATGACTTGTAGCAAAAACACATACATGAAAACTTTATCTCAAATAACTCTGTCATAGATGGCATTGCTGTGACGTGCCAAGAGTGTAATCATTGAAGCTGTATGTCAAATGAACATTGATGTGTTTAAGCTTCACTATTCCATAAAATACTAGGTCACTTTGTTTTACTCAAGTCAATTAAGCTTAAGTACATAGTTGTTTTGTTAACTCGGGGACCAAATAGACTCAGTTTTTATGGCAAACTGAGCAGTTGCACCCCGTAGTCCCAGCAACAGAAGAAGTTGTGTGTTTATGAACAAAGGATCAATGATTAGGAGAAAAATACCCCTTTTATAGACCAAAGAGTACTGTCAGCTGTTAAAATAGAGAAATTAAAAAACAGTGAAGCATTAAAGATTTGGAAATGCCAAGCTGAAGAAAAATTTCTGCTGTACTTCACTGTTGACAGGGATACTGCTCCAACCGAAGATGTACGCACCAAACAAATCCTCCAAGAAATGTTCTAAAGAAGTTCTTAATCATTCTGCAGTCAGGCTCAGTCCAAAGAGTTGTTGACTGTTGGCAGGTAACCAGAGGAAAGGGAACAGTAGTATTGTACAACATGAGAAACAGGCGAGCTCAAGGCTGAAAATACAAGCCCGCAAGAATTGCCCTTTGATGAAAATACTGCTTCTATAGCCCAGAAAATCTGTGAATAAAAACAAGTCTGAGGTTGGAGTTTTATTTGAAGTCAACAGTTGATTACCTTCTTCTAAACTATTGGCTTATGCACTTTATCAGTCTAAGTGTCAGAAGGCATTACAAAACCCTCAGAAAGATGACTTTTTAATTTCCCAGAGGGCTCAGATACTTTCATTGAAAAGGAAATTTAATATTGAAATCATGCAAATTCTTTAAGGCCTGTTATATAAGGTTTTAGGATACATTTTCTTTGTTTCTCCTTCCATCTGTTTCTACAAACTTTAACATATAAAATAATGTACCAAAATGCCAGATTTAAAGGGAGAAGATGTCAAGTCTACTATTACAGCTGCCAGACTTCAGAATTCATCTGAACTGTTTGTTCTGTGATAACCTACAATGCTACCACTTCAAAGATGTTATTCTTTTTACTCCTGATCACTACCAGTTCTGACTTTTTATATCTGTTCAAATTTTTTTAAACTTGTGTATTCATCTTCTACATGCAATATGAGTAGGAAGTATGTATTTGATTTTGTTTGTTTGTTTGTATTGATGTAATGGTATTTGCTTACTTATTTTCAGATTATTTTTAGTAACAATATTTTTTATAGCATAAATTGCAGTATGGAAGTGTTTCTTGCTGGGAAGATACATTTCAACAACATTCTAGACAGTATATTTTGCAATAGCAGACTTTAATGATGTGAAGATGAGTTGTTTTATTGGAAAAAAAAAATTGATTTTAGGTCTCTTTTTTGCCCCATTGCCTGGGCAACACAACCAGAACCACAAGCTGTTTAGAGAGACATTTTGTTGATGCTGAAGAAAAGAAAGAATAACATCTGAAGTATTTCTGTCCTAAATAGTAATGCAGTCTATTTTACACCACTCGTCATTGGGTCAGCTAAACAACAGTAAATAATAACTTCTTAATTTCCTTAATGGCTATATGATTATCAGCAATTCTTATATAATGAGGCAAAATAGTGAAGAGAGTAATTTAGCTTTTTGAATTCAGGGTACATCAACAGGCAAGAAATGAGAGCAATTCTGCTTTTATCACCTAATAATGGAAGATAATCACCTGTGCTAGAAAAGCCCATTCTGTTTGGGCTCCCCAGGAACTGATGCTTGGCCTTGAATCATCCCTAAAAATGACCTCACTCCTCTGTAACTGATACATCTTTTATATTTTGTAAAGCCTGTTTCACTTGAAGTTGTTAAAATGTTTGCTTGGTAACAATTATTCATTCGGTTTATTTGAATGAAGCTCATAGAAATCCAGCCATGACATTTCCAAAGCACTACCCATCTAATCATGGCCCAAACAGCCGCCTCTCAGCTGTAAATTGCTTGGCAACGTCATGGTGTGGGTATAAACAGATGTCCTGTAAATTGTGTTAACCTGCAATTATAGAAATAAAAATGCAAAAATGAAACCTATGAGCATTCCAGTTGCTGATGAGGTCTACCTCTGTACAGTGTAGAGCAGGTACTTATGTCTACAAGGATAGTCAATTAATATTTAATATTAATTATGCCAATAATTAAAAAAATGTGTAATGCAAGTCATTATTCTATTCAGTTACTGAAATAAGTTCTGAAATATTTCACTCTTATTCCTGAAACATTTTATTATAGATAATATCTATTGTTTGATTTGCTTTCTAAATCTAGAGAATATCTATTGTTTGCCTCCTAAATCTAATCATACACAATCAAACAGAAAACTCCTAAAACACACACACACACACACACACACAGAAAAACCGTGATGCAAATTTTGTTGCAATAACAAAACCCTCTCTAAAGAAAAAAGCCACTACAGGTTTGTGCCAGAAGACAACTGAATAATTTGTATTTCATAGGCAAAATGCATTTCTTTGTTTCATTCACTCTTGAATAATTAAATAATTCTCGGCATTTTCCAGATACTAGTTTGCTTTGCACTTTCCTGGGATGTTCACATGTGGTGACAACCTTATGAAAAACTACACGGCCATTAAATATTGGGACGAACCTTGTGGTCTGATAAGCAAGTGGATTGTAGCATGTCTATTTCACAGTACTTTCTTGAGACACACAGGACTAATATAGAATTCTTAAATCCCTAAATCCAGACAACCCTGTGATATAATCCCTTTTATAAACAGCTCAAGCAGTCTCTGAAAAGTAGAACTTGTTTACTTTTACTTCAGTGGGAAGACTGTGACATACTCTTGCTGCTTTGATCTTTAGGTCGGGTTTTTTTTACTAATTTCCAGATAGAATATAGTAAGGAAAATAGTATTAATTTGTTCATTTACCAGCATGCTTTCTTTTAGGTTAATAGTTGTTTTTTGTTTGGTTTTTTTTTTTCTTAAAGTTTATGTTAGTTTTTCTGTAGACAGTAATCACATCCTCTTTCAGTCTGAATTTTCGTAAGCTAAACAAGTAGAAGGAGGTGCTTTTGTCTTGCATTGTCAGATGAGTTCTTAATCCCTCGGATCATTCTAATAACTCTTTCTGTACAACTTCCTGTGAAAACTCACCTTTACTCTCAGCCCGTGTTGCAGAGGACAGTCGCTTCCCCCTCTGATAGGTGACACTTTCATGGCTGATGGAGTTGAGGTTCACAGTCATCCTATAACCCACTAATACTGCAGACCTTCCTCGAGCTAGTGTTGCCAGATCTTTATCACTTTTGTCATTTCCAAGTGATAAAGTCCATTTTACAGCAGAAATGCGTTCTGTTGAGCACCATGCTCTTGAACTTGCACTTTAATCTCCAAATCTATGATCTCATCCCTCGGGGCTGTGCAGTCAGTATAGTACAGTGATTATTATCAGTGTTGACGATGCCTCCCACCTTTGTATCATCAGCAAATCTCAGACTCTTGTTTTTGTGCTGATGAAGTAAATGGAGGTTAGGGAAAGGCATGGTATGACCAGGAACCAGTCATGGAACCAGTACTTGGCAAATTCACTTTCAATCTTTCCTCTCATCTGATACTTTTGCTTTACTACCTTATCTTTTGCTGTTCTTTCAACTATCTCCCATAGTCTCCAACCAAAAAGCCGTCATGTAGAATCACATCAAATGCTCCATGAAATTCAGATGTGGATGAGTTACTCTATTTCCTTCAGACAGTTAACATACTGAAAAAAAGATTCTGGTTCATCTAGCTGTATCTTTCTGTCCAGTCCTGTTGCTTTTTCTTGTATTATTTGCCATTTATCTTCATGTTTTTAATTATTCTTTCAGAGTAATGGATCAAAGTCAGACTAATAGACAAAGGTCAGAAGTGATTTCCTGAACCGCTTTCCTTGCTCATCTTTTTTTTTAAATGCAGGTACTTTATTAGCTGGTTTTGACTCCCACAGTGCTACTGTCATTGTTTCACATCTGTTATAGAAACATAACAGCAGACCTGTGGTCCCCCCATTCCCGCAGAAGAGCAGGAATGGGAACGTTATCCTGGGTCTGCAGATGTTGCACTGCTCGTTTTCCTCTTTCTATGTTTGCCATTCACCTGGTTTGCCACTTGCGTGAGTAAAGTCTCAAAGTAGCGAGGATTTCAGCGCAAACCTTCGGCAGTTCTGTACAAACCTGAAGGAAAAATCCACTGATTTCAATAGTATTACTCAGGGGTCCACAGGTTAATGAGGCTTAAGTGCTTTTCTGGACGGGGACCTAAGGGAGTCACAAGTTATCTTTGTGCGTCCCCAGTATCGATGCCAGGCTCTCGGCCCCGAACATGCCTCGTAAGTGCTGCTGCGACCACGAACACCCCATGAGCTCAGGTATTTCTTTTGCCTCCAGGTCTTCAGCTTCCTTGTGCAGCCAATGGACACAGCGACAGCCCCAGCCCCTGCACTCACACCAGAACAGGCAGGGTCAGGTCTTCAGCAGTTGTAAATTCTGCATAGATTAGATCTTAGGAGAGCGCTTTTGTACCACGTTGTGCGAATTCATGACTGACAGCCATACTGGCAAGGTAGAAGGGAATCAATAAGTGGTGAAGACCAGAGCTTCTGTGGATTGGCTTAAGAAGGAAAGTAAACATATGCACAAGTGCCTGTATTTAAGGTATACTGAGTACACCAGCTCGAATACTTCATTACAAACCTGGTTAATAGGACATGAAACTTAATTTTTACATGTTAAAATAAGAAAAATATTTTTACAGAACTATCCATCCATTTGAATAGTTACCATTTCCTTTATGCATTCGTTGGAAGATGTTTCACCGTTTCCTTTGTGATTTATTTCTGTGAATCTTGTCTGCTTAAACACTGTAAGATTTATTTCTTCAATATTATATTCCTCATAGAATTTTAATTGTAGAACAGTGGGAAAAGAGCTGGAGCAGAATAAAAACATATTGATTTAATTCAATTTTTAGACCCATTTCAAGTTATTTTACCGTTGGGGGTAAGTGTGTTTGGGGATGGTGAGGGGAATACAAGCCATAAATTCTACTTGATTGATCAGTAATGAAAATAAAATATCTCATTTAAAAATTTACAATTAAGCAATGAAATGTTGAATGGCCATATTAGTTTGACAATAGGTGCCATGGGGCATATATAAAAGGGAGTACTGACAGAGCAGCAAAAAAATAATTTTAGTCAAAGAACATTCTCCATTATCTCTAGAAAATATGGCTTTTTTAGCATACTTTTGGATTCATCTTCTTGCAAATGGAGCTTTGAAATCAATACATATTACCAACAGAGGTCTTTTCTAACAGCACAGTTGTAACAGGCTGAAGAAATCAGAGGATTTTCGTGCCAGGATTTGCCCATCTTGACGTGTTTACAGTAAAAATTTTTGATACAGAAGTATTTCTTAATAGTTTGACTTGAAAGTGTGATGAAACCCTTTCATCTTGGATAAGGTGCTACTCCAATGGGTGGTGTATCACACAGGGTAAGTCATTAAAGCGAGACATTTTGGAATGATGTGAAGAGATCTGGAAATCTCATGGCTTCTTGCCTTCCTTCCACCTGCCCACTTCAGCACATTTATTTTTGGCTGGGTGAAGTTCACTATAAATAATTCTTGGTAATTTTATTACTGAAGGATGTGGAGTCCTTAGGCATGGCCTAGGTCCCTGGGCTTCTTGGTGCTGTAAAGAGCAGATTAAAAAGTTGGAGCACAACAAAAAATAGCGCTCTATTATTGATGAGCTTGCCAACTCTACCACCGCAGCAGCCCACGGTCTTTTTCTTTGGCTTCTCAGCAAAGGAGAGTTTCAAAGAGAAACCTGATGGACGTTTGCTCCTGCTGGGATGAGCTGTGATGCTGAAGACATCAGGGACTTGCTCCACAGCAGTTGCAGTGCCCCTCTCATCGCAGGCTGCCACCAGGGAAAGCGTCCTCCCCCAGGCAGGTATGATGAGTAAAAGGAAGACAACTTGCAAAGTCTTTGAAAGTGGGAGTTCTATTTGAAGTATCAAGACTGGGGAGCTGGCAGGGTCACACCTGGTGAGAGGTGACGTACCAAAACCAACACGGTAACTCTCCAGGAGGCTAATGGAGAAGAGGAGAAGAAAGTCTATTTGAAGAGGCCAAAGCCAAGTGCCGTTTCAAGCGAGACAGAAAATTGCAAGTCTAAACAAGAATACTCATCTCTGTTGAGGGCCAAGCAGTATAAATGGCAGAACAACTGAAATCTCAGTCTCATGAAAGAAAAAATGTTCCTTCTGTTGGAAAGGGAATGTTTTAGTGTGTGTATCCAGCTAGTGCTTTAAGCTGGTACAAGTGAGATGAACTTTCCCAGAGCTGATGTGTCTGAGCCAGGCTAATGCATTCACTCTCTTGTTTTGATCTGAAATAATGTCCTGCACCTAGCAAAATATATGACACAATATTTCACACAGTTATATTTTTTTAGCAGGAGAGAATAGTTGTGTTTCACATTTTTTCTTTTACTTTTCACTTGGAAAGATTCCTCTCTGGGTCTGGTTTCTTTTATATTTCAACTCTTCCATCTGTTAAATGGCAAAGAAAATACTTACTTATGTTAAGAGGCAATGGGTGGGTCTGCTAAATAGTTTGAAAAGAAGCAGTACCATGGATTTGATTTTCAGGCACGCCAAATAGCTCTGATTCCAAATGGCATTAATAGAACCAGTAGACATTCAACACTAAACAGGGAGGTCTTTAAGTGTTTTTTCCTGGGTTAATACCTGTGGAAGAAAGCAGATAATTTTAATTTTATAATTTCAGGTGTCTTCCCACATCTTTTAGCCATATTACAATTTTCAGACTCCTCATCCGAGTTACAGACATGTGGATCAAGACGTAGCCTGCATCCCAAGAAGTAACCCTTGCTCCTGCACTTTAATCTGGGGCTGTGGGAGTTTTACCGGTGACTTCACAGGTATTGTTTCCATTCATAATTAATAAGCAAACATTTCATACAGTGTTGTCAGTGGATAATATTATTATATTGTACATCATGTGTTTAAATCAAAATAGACAAAGACTAAGCCTTACTAGTTTCTTAGGAGATTTTGCAGACATCAAGCAGGCTGGAAGATATATGAACATTATTTCTAAGGAAAAGATGAAAGTGTTTCTCAGTATATCGATCTGTACCTGAACATGAATGATTAATATACCTTTGGTCCAGCTTCAGCTGGACTTCTTTAGATAACAGCCAAGAAGCAGCCTATGATTTCGTATCTCTTATCTATCAATAGATCGATAGACAGAGATATATATATATATATTTTTACCTTTATCATATGTCAGGTCTTGCATTATAAAGCAAGCCTTGGCAAAAACGAAGGTATAGAGATGCAAGATTTCCAATGTATGTGTTTTAGTATTTAATAATTTTTATTTTCAGTGTGAATCTCTTTCCATCCTTTCTCATTTCTGACAGAATCACTTGATAGATACTATCATTTCCCGAGTTTTCCTCTGTATTGAAAAACTGTCAATGCTACCTGAGATGTATTATGGAAAGAATGCCAACTCCCCGTTACTCTGCTTAAAATAGGCCCTTATTAATGGGTTGATTTTAAAAAATCTTTTCCTTCTAATGTAAGTCAAAACAAATAAAAACTTGAAGTTGACTTGGAAGTTGAAATGAGGAAAAAAAATGGGGACAAAGGATGATTAATTCTTGCAAAGACACAAAGACTTGTCTCAGTGTCTTAACTGAGCATTGGAGACTTCATGTTTCTGGGGAGAAGGAATAGTAAAATCAGTACATTTCTGTCCTGGTTTTGGCTGGGATAGAGTTAATTTTCTTTCTGGTAGCTGGTATAGTGCTATGTTTTGGGTTCAGTATGAGAAGAATGTAGATAACACACTGATGTTTTCAGCTGTTGCTAAGTAGTGTTTAGTCCAAAGTCAAGGATTTTTCAGCTTCTCATGCCCAGCCAGCAAGAAGGCTGGAGGGGCACAAGAAGTTGGGAGGGGACACAGCCAGGGCAGCTGACCCAAACTGGCCAAAGGGGTATTCCAGACCATGTGACGTCATGGCCAGTATATAAACTGGGGGGAATGGGGCTGGGAGGGATCGCTGCTCGGGAACTAACTGGGCATCGGTCGGCAAGTGGTGAGCAATTGCATTGTGCATCACTTGTTTCGTATGTGCCAAGCCTTTTATTATTATTATTGTCATTTTAGTATTGTTATCATTATCGTTATTAGTGTCTTCCTTTCTGTTCTATTAAACTGTTCTTATCTCAGCCCACGAGTTTTACTTTTTTTTCTCCCCAATTCTCTCCCCATCCCACTGGGTCAGGGGGAAGTGAGCGAGCAGCTGCGTGGTGCTTAGATGCTGGCTGGGATTAAACCATGACACTCTCAAACAGCGTCACTTAAAAATGATGTGTTAAGTAAGTAATGATGTAAGTTGCTACGTTAATAATCTTTTCTGGCAATTTGCATGGGAATTTCGTATTTATTTCCTCATAGTGTATCATCTTCCAAAGAATCCTTTTCCCTATGCTATCATTTCTGACAAGTTAACCTCACTATGACAACAGAATAATTCTGCTTTCATTGCCATGCACAATAGATTGCTTTTAATGCCTAGATTATGTTGCCAGTCTAATACCTAGGAAAATAAGAACTGTTTTGAGAAGCTTTCAAAATAAGTTTGAAGTCTCATAACCAACTCAAACTGCAAAGAGTGTGTTTGTGGTTTTTTTAAGGAATGACACTTAGCAACTGACTACTCTTATAGCTGCCCAGAAGTCTTGCACATAATTCTACATCCTGCTTCATGTTGGTGCTGGGAAAACACTAAGTCAAAATTATAGTAAATACGTAATCTGTGTAATTAGATGATATGTCAGTTTGAAACATTACTTGACTGTCATATCCTGGATGAAGCTGCTGCTTTTTTGGAGTACTTACATTTCTATTGCAATAATCCACTGCGAACCAATAACAAAAGGCGAGTAAATATGGAAATTATATTGCTTGAGGAAAACCTGCCATATTCAGTACAGTGATAACCAGCTCAGACAAGAGGAATTCAAGTGAAGAAAAAGCTAATTCTGTTTTAAAAAGGGAGATAGAAAAAGATGACAACTGTCTGGGTTTAGTGACATACATCACATATGCACAAAAATCCTATGGTGCAAAGGGATGGAGGACCCAAAGGCTCCCCTGTTACTGGGATTTGCAGTACCTTTAGGATGCTGTGGAGTAAATTCAACCTACATGTTACATCAGTAAAGCTATGGTAAGTTACCAGGGAGATCTGGGCCTGCTACAAACCTGTGGCTGGGCTACTTTTCTGCTGCAAGCTCTCCCTGTCTGCACTCCAAGCTGGCCAGTCCCAAACTAGCTGCATTTCAGAAATCATTAGCCCTGACTGCTTAAATGAATCTATCTCTGCTCCAGTGGTGGCTCAGAGGGGCCCTTCCACGCACACAGATCATGGGAATTTGGGTCTGTGTTTTGTTTTTTTCCCAGGTCCCACCAGTGCGAACACATCCTGCTGCTGCACTGGTCCTCTTCACCTCAGCCCCTGCTTCAACGAGCGACACCGCTTTGATTTTCTTCCTCTGCTTCAGGCCTCATGACAGAAGAAATTGTATTGCCTGGATGTAAGACAGTCCAGGACAATTGCATGGCTCATGCTGTGAAGATGAAAGCACTCTTTGCTCTTTCTGGTGCCTCCTTGCTTTGATCTGCAAGGTGCTGAAAACTGAGCCCCTACTCAGCAAAATGCTTCAAGGCTGCTGGCTTGCTGGGGGTCTTTGGGACAGAGAGACAAAAAGTTAAGCTTATTCACGGTAATATCATTCATGTTCACCATAGCTACAATCTCAAAGGGGAATTTATCACTTCTTTTTTTCATGGTTGCGTGTCATGCATCAGAATAAACCTAATGTGAAGTGAGGCAGCTGACAGCTTGATGGCAGTATAGCAAATAAGGCTGCAGATGCATCCCATTTAAAATGCTGGGGTTTTTTGATCAGAGGTATTTGAGTTGTTTAATTCTCAAGAAAATGAAATTAAAATTATTCCCCAGCATCACTGATCAGTTTAATAATAAGACAAGGCATGAATTACCCGTATTTTCTTCCAGGGCTTTCTGTCAGATCAAACCGTTAAACTTGGGCTCTGCATAGCTAGCTGTCTGTCTGTCTGCATATCTATCTATCTATCTATCAGTCCTTTGGCCTGTTTCATAAAGCAACAAGGTGGACATTTCTTGAACATTTCTTGGACAAATGCACACAATAATTCACGAGTTCTAGTTTTTTCAAGAAAGAGATTGCTCCTGGAGACAATTACAGAAAGAGAAACCGAGCCACAAGGGAGGTGTGGAGTAAACAGACATTTCACGGAAGTGACTGTCTCTTGTCTTCCTTGAGATCCTTCAGCTGGAAACATGAATCCACTGGGATTATATAATTTCATAGCTCAGAAATTAATGTGCCACATTTCATTAGGGCCTATGGCTGCTTCACTGCAGAATACTTCTCTCTCCTTCATTACATCTGTGACTTGCAGTTGGAAATCCAGAATGGATTAATCTGGGACCCCACAACAGCACAATACCATCTGACAAACCTCTTAATAAATGTTATGAAGAAGTGACAGACAGCCTGCTCCTAAATAGCCTTTCACCAGACACCAACAAAACTATCTGCATCTGCCTGATAATAGGAAACCATAATGATTTCCTTGTCATGTAGCTTGTGGATACGGAGTGAAATCTTTTCCTTCACCGAGCTGGACATGGCTGCGTGTGTGTTGACGAATGACTGTTATACTATTAGCCAAAGCTGTTGACTTGTCTGGCCCCCGAATACCACTAACTGTAAACACTGCAAGTTTCCAATGGATTCCAATAATTGCGTGGAAAAAGCCATCATTCTTGCTAGCTATAAATACACTAATAACCCTCCTTAGTGATCCCAGGAGTGAGCTATAGTTTTCTTTGCTGAGCTGAATATACATTCCCATTCTAGTCTCATGTAAATGAATGCAGCATATGGGTGGGACAAAAACCTTTCGAGTGGGAAGAGGAGTATGTGATGAAAGAAACAGAAGAAACTCTGGAAGTTAATCATCTCCACTGTAATATATCAGTAATTAGCTCACAAAAACACTGCAGAGTGCTGGCAGCTTTTTGTAAAGATTTTGTGTAGGCTTTGCTCATCAACTATAAAGAAAAGATATTCAGAAAGGTTTGCTATTATTTTTAAATAAATTACTAAAGATTCTTCACGGTCATTTATTGAGGTTTTCATAATGTTCTCGATCACAAAATATGCACATTAAGGATCCTGTAAGTGCTTTTGTTCACTATGTCATTTAGGAAGGGATTTCCCAAGGTTGCGCCAACTGACTTCACTGCAGCCACACTGAAATAATTATTCAAATATCTTCACTGGACATCAGCGAAACCTTTCTTTTGGCATTTTATCGTTGATTCTATTTTGATGCATCAAAATGATGTATGTCATGGTGATATTTCAGCATGACATTTTAAGCATGATCCTCTGCCTGCATGTACGCAGTTCTTCCCCGAGAGCTGAAACTGCAGACGAGAAAGTTATTAAAAAGCTAAGTAAAAATGTCTTATTTGGAGGAGTGATTCCATTTTTTTAATCTGTAAGGGTCCATATTTCATGGTCTGTCTTCGGAAGCGTTAAACAATATTTGCTTAGGTTATGCAGCTGGTGGCATTTACACTATGCTGCCTTTGAAGCAAGGGACTCCACTCCTGAGACTGGTTTTACCTGTGTCCTTTTCTGCAGGCTGGGTGCACGCTGTGGTGCTGCAGGACCAGTCCGATTCCAGCCAGAAGGCAGAGGAAGAGGAAGGCTTAAGGCTACATCTCTCAGGACCAGCTTGTAGGGAGCTGGTGTAAGCCAAAGCATAGGTAGTGAGTATGACTAAAATGACCTTACCCCACTGAAGGCTGAATGTGCAAGCTGAGGACATGACTACAAATTTGCAGGCAATGTTTGGATGTGTCTTACTGCGATATTTATAAAGATGATCAGACAGTCCTGTAGGTATTAGGACTATATATTGCAATGTTTTCAAAATACTTCATTTCCTTAGTACAAATATAAAAGAGTGAGGTCTACAAAATGTTTGAAATGTGCTATGAAGGCATTTATTGCAGCACCGTGATACTGCTCACAAGCGAAATCACAAATTCAAAATAGAAAGAGCAGAATATAATTATGAAGGTGGCATTTGTATCTACAGGCTTGCACTCTGCATGCCATCCTTATAAATCTTAAAAGTTACATGCCTGCTGCTAAAGCTATTAAACAGTTTGAATACTTACAGGGACAGAAACCCAAACACTGCTTTCTTCTTCATGGAGGTGTTTTTTATTTGTTCTTTGCTGTTTCCCTTTAGTGCAGTAAGCCATCTATACTGAAAGTACCATCCACCCACTGTGTATGGGAACCACAGCTGAGAGGTATATCTTGAGAGATGCCATTCAGCTAAGCCAACCATGTGTTAATCAAGTTTTTTATAAAACATCTAAAAATCTCTTTGGATATTTTCATGCAATTTCAACGTAATGAGTTTTCGAGCTCAGATGAAGGCCATTCCTGCTGTGCGAAATGGGAATGCTTGGTGGTAGAGGCACGTGAGGATGACGCTCCAAAACACTCATCTGAAGGCTTAAAATAAACTAAGACAAATGCCAGGTATCTGTCCGCGTCCCAAGAGAGCACATCGGCACACACACAGAGGCTCTCCCATCAGTACCACAGGGCTGAATGCTTGTGAGTTTGAACTTATTACGTCAGATAGTTTTGGAAAGTTTTCTTTAGGCACCAAGCTCTGCATCACTCGTGTCAACATTTCTGACAGACATGGGGCTTCTACCATGCTTGTGAAGCTTTAATAATGTTTGCAGTATACTTCAGACCCCTCAGAACAGAACAAAAGCTATTGTTTTTAAATAATTCCCTATCATACAGTTCAACCCTTTGAAAAATCACCTGGAAGGTCTCCATCTGGCAACAACCCACTAATTCAAGACTTACATGTATTATCCACTTTCAGTTAAAATCAAAACTCTGTCTTTTGCTGTAATGTGGGTAATTATATTATCTGGATAGTCCATTGTATGTTAACTTACCCAGGACTACTATGAATCCTTCTTTTTTTTCCCTTTCCTTCTTCTTTTTTTGTATTACTAAACTGTCGACTGAATTCAGGAGCTGAAAAATGCAATTAATTCATCCTTACCCCATGCACCCAGCACATTTATTTCTGTCACATGCAAAGGAATCTTTTCCAATCAATGCCTTCTCTGTTTTCTGAGCAATAATCCTTGTTACCTTGCTGTCAGGCTTGAGTACCTAGTCTGAAAGGGATCGGAGAATGTAATGATATTTTAATATTCTGGGGTGAGGGGAGAAAACACTTTTGACTTTCCTGCCTATGCATTTAAGTGATTGCTCCTCCACTCCCCAGCACAGTAAGGAAGAACTGAACCCAGGGTCCCAGCACCCTCCTACTTGCTAGAGAAGGCTGAAGAGGGCATTTGTGCCTTTTCTTTTTTCCCTCCGTTGTTTTCTCTGAAGTACTTCCTCCTCTGTGAAGAAGTTATTTTTACTTGACATACCCTTTATAAATATTCCCTAAGGACTCTCAGCTAAAATTGTCTGGTAGTTTAGACAGCTTTTTCCTGTTGTGATATTTAACCTTCTTACTTGCCTTACTTGGTGGCAAAGCTGTTATTTTCAGCTTATCAGACAAGCTTTTGTTTTTGTCTTCTTTTGCCCTTCCCCCCCCCCCCTTTTTTTCTATAGAGCGATGTTGCAGCCTTTGTAATTAATTACAGGCATAAATCCTTTCCAGTTCAGCCAAATTCCATTATAAACCCTATGTTTAGCTCCTAATAACTTTATTTACAAAAATTGATCTGCCTTGAAAATTTCCCAGGTTTATTTTTTTAAGACAAAGGGCATTTTAAAGAGCATTCTGAGAAAAAAAAATATGTTGAAATAGTTGTCTATTTTTAATAAGTATCTGAATTTAACTTGTGCAACCGCAATTCTACTGCTTTTTAAAAAGTTGTAATTTTGCACAGAAAGTGAATAATGAAATTTAAAGTGAGAAATTATGGAATAAGACTAGGCATTTTCTGTGAAATGGAGGACAGGAAAGCCATTTATAGTTTGAATTGTTGTAAAGGTACCTGGTTTGTGATGCTAACTTACTAAATTTTTGTCCCTCTTCAAACCCCTCACCCTGAGACTTCATACCTGTAAGTGATTGCTGGACCACAGCACTTTGAACTTTGGACTTAATGGTGGACTGGACTCCCTGCACTGGAAATTGTTACGTGCAGCTGGCATGGAAGAACAGCCTTTTAAGGAAAGAAAGATTTTTTTAATTTATTTTTTCCCTAATCCAGAATAGTCTGGGGAATATGCCTGAACTGGTGTTTGTAGACTTAGTGATTTGCTTTATGTTTGATCCAAATAGCCAGGTATAAAATAAATGTGTGCCAGTTTGCAGACCATAAGATAAGTAAGCAATGCTGAAGGTGCTGAGCGGACATTGTTTTTTTTCAAGAGGAGTGAATGTAATGGTTTATCTGCATGCATGGATTCAAAAGTTTGATGATCTATGAGAATCTTGGCCCAGAAATTTAAAAACTATGCCACTTTAGAAATATAAATAACGGAGTGTAAACTTCCACGATATACTTACTTTTAGCCCAGGTGTTTCACAGTGCAGGTGGCAAGGTCACCTTTTAAACTACAGATACAACTCTTGTACCAACTCCCCTCTCTTTCCCCAAAACGTGGCCCTTTCCATTTAGTGGATAATTTGTTGAAATGTGGGCAAGTGAAGCATGGAGATTTGCCCAAGAAGCAGGCAGCCCTGAGTGTGGATCTACACTATTCATACTTACTCAAACAAGTAGGAAAAAAAAAAAGGGCACATGAGTTCAATGCTGCTGAGTGCAGCAGGAGCATGAAAAGATATTTCTGTTCAGAACGAAGTTTCCTACTGTGAGTGTGTGTGTGTTTTCGCAAAATCTGATTGGTTCTTGTAAAAACAAGGGGGGAAAAAAACCCCCACTTTCTGTAGCGTTGTCAGGACTTCTAAAAAATACATTGCAAATCTATGGAAAATAAGTAATTTCGTTGTGTTCTATTTCTTGAGATAATGCAATGTTATAGCTGTAGAAATGCAAGTTTCATTTTGATATATGCTTTCTTAAAAATGTGCCCAACCACCTAAGTAGTAATATTTGCATTAAATGATGCATACTTAAGACTGTAATGTTTAAGAGGATATCAGATGTTGTAGCAGAAGGTAAAATACAGTGAAATAACATTGGTTCTTTTAACAAATCAATTTAAACAGAATTTCTAGAAACATAAAACTGCCAACATTATTTTTATGTAATATATTTATTTTAGCAACCAATATATAGATATATATGACATGGAACAATAAAGCTTCTGGGGGAAAAATGTATCCTATTAGCTAAAAGTAAAATGGTACTACTATCCTTATTACTGCTCCTATTGTCAGTCATTACTATCTGACATTGGAGATGGATGGTGAAAAAAAAATCCAGACAACAATCCCTGAGGACTAAGACTAGAAAACTCTTATTAAAAAAAAAAAAAGACAGAAAAAAGGAAAAAGAAATCTTCTTTGGGGAGCCACTAGATTTTTTTATGGAAAAGTTCTTTTGACAGAAAATCCTCACCAATTGAACAAGAGAACTAATATGAATGTCCATAGTCTGGCCATATCTGTTAAATTGATTGGACTGTCAAAGTACTGGGTTGGATTTCAAATTATATAAAATAGAAAAAGAGGACAATTTTCACATTTTTGTCTTTTCTCTGTCATATCTAGACTTCATTCCGTCTTCCATCTGCAATGGGTGGATACCAAGTCTTTATTCTCATGGAAAGGAGTGTCCTGATTTTCAGGCACTTCCCAAAGATTGTCTTCAACAGGACATGTCAGATGCTGACAGATCTGGTCCTGTAGATACATACCTGACGTAGGTACTTAACCTGACTCTCGAACTTCATTTAATCTGCTAGCAGATCAAATTCTTCCTCCACATGGTGCTATGCCAAGTGACTTGGGCAGAGCTGTGCGGCGGCTGCAGCAAATCTTACGCCAGGACGGAGGCAGCTGCAGAGGCTGGCCACGCATGGATGCTCGAGGTACAACCCAAGCAATTCCACATCTTTCAGCTCTCCCACATATGCAGCCATATGGAGATCTTGGTCTGTGGCTTGTCGTTATCCATGATTTAATAGATTGGCAGTAGGCAAGTTAGCTATTATTTCTAAGCAGAGAAGATTCAGGGCTTCTTTGAGAGGAACATTTACATCTTAAAACCCAAGCTATTTAAAAGTGTTAAAAAACTTCATCATCTTCCCTCCACCCCCAGTTCTTCACATTACGCTATGAAAGGCTAACAGGCAAAATTAATAATATATAAAAATGACCCAGTGTCAAATCCCACAGTCTTTCACTGGTGATTGACCCTGCAGTAGGAGCAATCTGTGATGGATGATGTGTAGCGTGAGTCACGCAGAAACTGTCAGCAAAGGACTGACTTAAATTTTACTTGCCAGTTTTCAAAATTACTTATAAAAAGCAGGGAAAGGATAGCAGATACAGTGCAACATATTTTGTGTATGCATATATAGATACAAATGTAATACATGGTAATTGAAGAGTTTGTAATTTGCATTGCAACTTTTCTGCATAAATTGTTCTGCACATGACTTGTGTTTTGTTTTTTTTCTCCTGACAGCCAGACTACTAAATGAAGACTGCCTTGGAGTTACTGAAGCCAAGTGAAACTAGGATACCTGAAACAGCACAGCAGTGTCCATGAAATGCGTGCAGGCCTCTCAGAATTGTGGTGGTAAATGGACAGCTCTAATGGCTATTGTCAAAGTTTGCTAATCCTTACTTATGCTGAGCGGTATCTTTTTCTGTGAATAGTCACACTGAATTTAAACAGGAACTTCTTGTGGTGGTGCATTTCTGTCCCCCTCTCTGGGCTGATTTACGAACTTGGGAAGTCTCACTAGGCCTTAGCTAAGTGTAGTTGTTGGGCGGTTAAGCGTCCCTTGACTGTACCAGGAACTCACATGGCTAAGACAGGGAGTCATGGGGACCGTCTCAAGGACTCCTGCTGTCCAGCGAAAACAAAACATGAAAGTAGAGAGAACTATTTTTCTCATAACAACCTTGAGACATCCCAGCCCTCCCCTGACAATCTTGGAGCATCCCGTGTCTGAATCATAAGTCATTTTCCGACAGCCACGGAACCTTCTTTATCTGGATCATAACTCACGTGAAACCGTACCAGTGTAGCTGGAATTTTGGTAATTTGCTGGTGACTAAAGCCAATCATCTCCTGAACCTATAAGCAGCGGTACTAAGTTGAGACCCTTTCGACCAGCATCTCCCTCTGAGCGGGACACCTCTCCGAGCTCATGAACTCTTCAGTTGGCAAAGATCGGTGGTCTGTTGCCGAAAGCTGACAAGATGGGCTGATACTCTCTGCTCCTTGAGGCTCGACCCTTTGCCTGTTGAGAAAGATGCCGAAGCATTTGACATGAATATTTTCACTGACCTCGAGGGGAATTTTTAACAGGAATACCTCTTTTACTTGCTTGCGTATATCTCTTAGTGCCTTTATGCATGTATGTGTGTACTAACCTGAATATTCTATAGCAAGTATATTACGAGTTATTGCTTTTCAAATCTGTACTTAAATTACTGTCGTGAACTTTATTCAACTGTGAATGAATCTCAGGCTGTTATTATAGTCATAATCCCTTTAGACATAAATTGTTGACCAAGTCTGGGACTAGGCATCAATCCAGCCACACCTAGACTCCACCAGGAGTTTATAAAACAAGGGGATCTTCTCTGAACCTCCTGACTCAATAGGAGGGTCTCCCTTACCCTTTTGACATTCCTGATCCCTGTACAAATCATGAGAAATCACTTCTAACTTGATTTTTTCCTTGTATATTTCTCTTTTACCTTATTGCGTCTTCGGTCTCTGTATACCTAATTTTAGTCTGATTCTAACTTAATTCCTGTGTGCATTTCATCCATGTACTAAGTAATAGAGCAAACCTTGCCATCGAATTCCGTGAAGTCGTGCTTTTGTATAAATTCCTATTAAATAATTTTTCTTTTACTAATACCATTGGAAGTGATTCTTTAAGTGGTCCAAACCACTCCTTTTCATGACACTTCTGCAGAATAATGTGACAGAAGAAGTGATGAGAAATTTAACAGAGTATTGAGAATGCCATATAGCAAAGCACAAGACAGTAGATGTGTAGATATCTGTACGGTGCCCACAACATGTAAAGGTATACCGAGAGACCATTTAAAGCAGTAACTAAAAACTACAGCACATACAACTCAAAACAGGGTAAGAAAATCTGTCTTCTTCGTGAGGATTTTACAGTCTGAGTGCATAAAGACCAAAATAATGGTGAGCTGCTTCAGCTGCTGGGGAATATGACAGATATTAGGGAACCTGTATGAAGGACGAGTACTGGGAGTCCTCTCAGCAAGAGAGGGAATTACTGTTAGCACTTAGATCTGCAATATTTTCCTTGTCTTTTTGCCTTGAGAACAAAAGAGTCAGACAGACTCTTGTGGAAGAATCTTTAATGGGAAAAGAAAACAAACTGATTTTCAAACCCCAGCTTTAATTTGTGGCGGTAGAAGCAAAAACAAAGACATCAACCTTACCCTATACTTCTGACTTTTAAACTAAGCAGGTTTGAGCTGCCACTGCTAGGAAGGGATAAATAAAGCAACCCATGAGATTAGCCTCAGGGCCGTTTTTGTGACCTTACCTGATCTTTACCTGAAAAGCAGCAAATCCTCCACTCCTCTTTTCCGTAGCAGAATAGACGGAAATATCAGCTCCAGTTGTACTATCTAGTAAGATTTTTATCTCCATTTCTATTAATATGATAATGCTTCAACATCTTTTCAATATTACAGCCATATTGTTAAGGAAAACTATTTAACCAGTTTTAGTAATTGACAAGTATGTTATTTGAATTTGCCATGGCAACAGGAAACTTTCCTAAGCTATTTTGTGCCTACATTTGTGTGTACCTATGAAGCCAACAGAGCAATACTGAATCTTTCCCAAGCTCAAATATCCTTCCTTCTTTTTTTTTAACTACTGAGATACAACTAAGTAGAACATCTTCAGCAAGTGAAAAGAATGAAAACAAGGGATGATAAATATGGGAAAAGTAGACTGATGAGAAACAGAAAATTTGCCATTAGCTTTGGATTGCATTTCACTTTTATTAACGTATCTCAAGATGGTAAATTGTTGAGCCAGACCAGAAAATTTGTTGTACAGTGCTTCTGTATAACAAAAAAAATACCTTATTCAACAACTCTCCAGTTTCTCTATGTGTGTAGTCTGGTCAGAGCTTCTGGGAAACTATCAAGAGGACAATGAAGTGAAAGAAAAGACTCTTAGTAGCTATCGAGATTCAGAGCAGAGTAAGAGCTTTTATTAACTCATAGGGATAAAAAATATACATGCATATAGCTCCTTATAATTGCAAGAGTAGTAATATAACAGCAAGAAGAAAATATTTGTGGTTCCTGAGGGTTGTAACTTTGCAAAAATTAATACCGCCCTGGAAAGATATCTTTGGTGACTAGAGCAGTTGCTTTTGGCTATCTGAAGGGCTGTGCTGTGCTTGATGCTAAGTAAAACATAAATGACATCCAGGAGGTAAAATCAATTTGCTTGCTTCCTTTTGCCACAGGTCTCCCTTTCTTCTTCAGAGTCAAATGCCATTGACTTGCAGAGGAACTAGAGGAATCCTTTTAGTTTTTGTTTCTTTGTGAACCGGAAGGTTACTTACTTAGCACAATGCACTGATCCCCAGTATTGCAGAAGGGTGGGAAACTGCCTTAAACAAAGCCTATCGACCTGAAATTACTTTGCATAAAAAAAAAAAAAATGTGATTTTAGGCTTTTTCCCTGATTTTACAGTGACTGTGAAGTTTTGTAGTTCAATTCTCTTAGTCCTTTTAAATGCTCTCCTCCCCCACACTGTGGATCTGTGCAGACCCCAGAAACTGAGTGTGGCTTGGTCGATCCCATAGTCACTGAGGTGTTAGGACCATTTTACTAAATGTACAAGGAAATTGGTGAGAACAATATACCCCGAGTGCTGACAAATGAACAAAACAACCAGCGTGACGTGGAAAAACAGCACTTGTCCTTTGTGAATTTTTTAATTTTTTTTTTTTTTAACAGGCCTGGCTTGCAGGAGCAGTGGGCATGAGCTATTCAGATGAGGATGTGAGTTCTAAGACGACGGGGTATCTTCAACTTTCATTAGTTTCCTGACTGCACTGAGGATCTTTCCTTATGCATAGAAACGGCAACGTCATTTATCCTTGGCTGAGAATCACTGATACATTTTAACAATGGAATTAGCTATTCACTGCATTACAATGACTTGCTTTCTGTAATTTGCCATTAATATGCTTCTACCTGAACAGTACAAAATGTGAATTAAATTGCCACAGGGAAAAATGATGAACCTATTCTTTGATGCCATCTAAAAGTGGACAGTTATAGTTTCTTTGCTCATAATAATATTCATCCCTCTCTTCCCAACAATTTCACTTTAACTTGTCTAAGTTTTCTCTTTAATTCATGAAAAAGGGCAGTATGCAATGTGACCTTCTTTTTAGCACTTTTTAATTAATAATTTATAAATATTTAAGTATATATGTTTATATAATCGTATTATATATAGTTATAAAATAATTTTATAATTATAATAAAATATAATTTCATAATCATAATTTAAAATTAGTAATAAAAATTACCACGGGTTCATAATCAAGTCTTCCACCCCCAGCCCCACAATGAAAGGGGTAAGACCACATTAAGCATTCGGCTGAAGCTCACAAAAAAAAAAACCAATAGGGAGATCATGCTGCAAAGCCATTTTTAACATATGGCCTAGTCCAAAGCATATCTCTGGCATATGTCTAATACCATACCTCTATAGGCTGTAGTGCTTCCAAGAATGTACACCCTTTGCTACAGTCTGACAAAGCATAGGTAAATTTTACTGCTTCTCGTAGCTGGTCTCTGTCCTCGTGAAAGACAACTGTTTAAGCCATTTACATGGGAAAACGTTCTTACATCTGTGACTCCACCAGCTGTCTGCCTCTTCTCTGAAACGAAGGAAAGAGAATATTTCACAGTAAACTGTAAAACACAAATGTTCAAAATACATAAATATATTCTTTGAATAAGGCAACCTATATTGATGATGTTTTATGCATAATGTTTTTTCCTCTCTCTCTCAAACTGTTATTTGTTAGACATTTGTAAAGATCTGAGGCATTAGACTCCTTTTTATGTGATATTTTTATGTGCATTGCTAAGTGGTCTGGCTGGAAAACAAGATTATGTGATCTGTATAGCATTTTTGGTACCATCCTTACAGTTGTAAATTCAGCTTATTTGTGATAACAGCAAAGGTTTTGGTAACGCATTTCGAGATATAAAATAGCTAACCTTTCCCCATCACCTGGCACCAACCTATTCCCATCTCAAACCTAATAGCGCTCTAGTTTTCATTGATAAGCATTGATATAGGAAGGAGCGGAGCAGGAACACAGTCCAAAGGAGCGCTGCGGCCACACCTGTGGTTTTTCCTGCTGTTAGTGGAGGGATGGTTAAAGTGGTGGTGGAGTTTCCTATTGCTGGAATAAGTCACCTCCCTAATGCAAACGCCTGCAGCCTCTCGCCCAGGCAGCCGTGCAGTGCTTGGCTTCTCAGGCCATGGCAGGATGGGCAGCAGAACCTACGTCTGTTGCCCTAGACAGCTGCTCACTTTATCACTGGCTACAACTGGCTCTAGGTGTATGTATTCAATTTAAAGAAGAATTTTGAGACGTCCCCCATATGTCTTTAATAACACATAAAAGATGCATAGTTTTCATGGTTACATATGCTAATGCTGGAAAGACCTAATAAATGATTGTCCTTGTTGCAAACACAGGGCAGATTGGGTTACAGGTATGTCCTAACACATTCTGGCTTTCTCAAGATCTTCATGGACATTAGTGCTCTCTCTATAAAGCATTTTTTCTTGCTCCATCTTCTGCTTAACAGGACAAATACCTTCTCCATTCTTTTCTCCTAGTTTTCTGTCCTGCAGTGAGGCAAATATTTTTCTGGTGACGGACAACATCACATTGGAATAAATCCACCTATATTTTTTTGTTATTATTTCTTGCTTTTTATCTGCTCCTTTTTGGAATGCAGCGCACAGAGTGGGCATGGTAAATAAGTCACTTTTATCAGTGAACATTCCCCCATATTAAATCTCTCATTCATTCTTGAATCTACAGGCAGCTTAAAATATGCCTCATGTCAGTGCCGTCACAGCCTGGAGACACATTGCAAAGCTGGGAAGAGATTGACTTTCTGATAGCTATCTGTGATAATAGCATAGAAGGAGTGTCAGTCATACTCCCCACATCTGCTCCAGCTAGGGAAGAAACACAGCCTAATCATTTTTACGGCTAGTCTGAGTACATTGGGCAGAACCCCAGCTGATAAGCAAATGTGATGATATCGCTCTCTTTCTCTCAATATATATTCATAATATATTATTCTAAATATCCTGTTGTCTAAAACCTTTGCAACATATACAGGTAATTTTTTCCCCCCAAGTGTCTCAGGATCATCACTGGACTTTCACATAACGACTGAAAAATTATCCTCTTCAGGTCACATAGCGACTCTTCCTTTGCCCCATGGAGTATCCAATGTCTGCAGTTTCACAGGTCCTGCACTTTTGCATGGGAACTGTCAAGTCTTTGAAGCTCAGCAGCGGAGAACCCGTTAAGAAGAGCATTTGGACTCTCCTCTCCATTCTGCATCTGTTAATAGTTACTCAGACAAGCATGGAGAGGCCTTACTTTCCATTTCAGCTGAATCAAACCACAACACTATGCAGTGTTTCATGTCCCTTGTGGCCCTGTTTATACGTTGGCATGTTTTCTTATCTAGAACTAAATGCCCTTCAAAACATACCTCCCTTGTCTGCCTTTCTACCCAGATATGTGTGTGTTAGTAGTCATTTTACCAAGGGCAGGAGAGAAAGGAAGCAGACCTCTCAGTTTTCCTTTTTGGGCTGTGCACCATTCTCCACATTTACCTACTTTAGTTGTGTCCCTCACTATCACAGCAAACTCCTGACTGTGTATATCCATTTCTCCAGAGCTCACTGACACATACCTTGCCCCACAGAGTATACAGTGACATGAGCCACTCTCTTTTGGTCACTTGCTGCAAATCACTTTTAAACCATTCTGTAGCAGCAGATTGCATAAACTATGCAATTATTTTTCCCTGCATCTATTAATCGAAGAAAAAAACATCTGCTGCCAAATGCTTAACCACAGTAAATCAACAGGGTCCCACTGATTTAAATGGAAGTTTGATCACACCTCACATCTGAAGGCTGATTATCTTGGTAGTGGCCCATCACACAAAACCTTAGCAATTACCTTACGCAAGAATTTTTCAACTTCAGTTTCACTGCTAATGGAATATGGAAAGCTTTTTCTTCTAGGAAGTCCTCACATGCATCTGGATTTGAAATCTATTCCTCTGGCTTTCAGTGTTCAGATTTATTAGAAACAGCTTGATGTGTCCCTAAATGATTCTGAGCCACAATGTAATAGCAGTTTCATATTCAAAATACTGGCTTTTATGACATATCTTTTACCAGGGCTGTCACTAGCAGATCTCTAACCATTTTGTAATTTCATTCAGGTTTAAATTTGCCTTTGTCATTAGCTACAAGCTGCATAAATTCACTAGGATCCTTTAGAGACCATAAGTACAGGCTCTATGAATCCATTCTTGAATTGGAACATCTCTTGAGCATGTGCCCTGTAAAAAATTCCTTGATGTATTGCTATTTTTACATAATCCATTTTTGTCTAATATTTCTAATTTCCTGATTAGTTTTCCTTTAGCTTTATGAAATACCTCTAATTTTTAGTGCAGTACTTCTTACTCATGTCATATCTCAGACAAATAAAGTTTTGATACAAACCAGAGCACAGAGCTTCTTCAAAGACTGGCCATTTTATTTGGTGTGCCAGGTAGGAGGCAGTATGTGAGGATGCTCTCACAGTACCTTTGTTCGGCAGTGACTAAGGTTAACCTCAGACAGCTGTTTGGTACAATATAGACAATTTTGCCCAATACAGAGAGGAACCTTTCCTTCCCCCTCAGCAGAATCTCTCAGGGAGAAATGTAATGAATTCATTCAACAGCTCAAAGGGAGACTCAGCTTAGAAATTTTTAATACTCTCTCTTCTTGTCAGTAATAATTTCTGATATTATTACGTTTCACACACAACAAAATTATATGTCATTTAATGACACAAATGACCAGAATGGCTAAAATTGACTTGACCAACTTCCATAATGACTATCACGCTCCTGAACTGTTTAGACAGAGGAAGACATACACTAATTCTAAGATGCTCTTTGCATTCCTTAACCTCTTCTGTCGAACAAAGCAGCTGCGCATCTGCCTTCGGTGGATGCTGGCTGCAGGGAGCTCCTGTACGGGCAAAGGCCAGAGAAGTCTTCTCCTATTTGTCATATAACTCAATGAATCAGAAATGAAGAACCTGATTGATTTTTGAACCTCTAAAAGCTTTCCATGGGAAATGATCATAGAAGATTCATACCTACCATCAGGATGTTATCTTTTCATGCTACTTGTCATGCTTCAACCAGATGCAGCTGGTCAAAAGACTTTAGATATATCTTTAAGGAAATCTGTTAGTACTTGGCTAGCCCAAAATGGTATGGTCTTTGAAAAGATTACTTTTCCTGATGATATTCAATAAGATGGCTAACAGGGGTCTTTGTAAGCAATTAAGTAGTAATAGATATTTTTTTAAATAATGTTGTCTTCTGTAAAATGTCGAAAGAAATACAACTGAGATGAAAATGGTACTGTAATCAGTGGATATGTGAGAGACTGAATTGTTTTCTTGAGCTATTTGTCTCAAAGATTGAGATACTGGACTGTCATCTCAAGCCATTGGTCTCAAGGATTGTTTGCTGTGACGAGCCACTTATCCCAGAGATGGCTTGTTTAAGCAGGGCACTCCTCTGTCCAAAAGGATGATTATCAGGCCACTGAGGCATCCAAGGGAGGAGACAGGCCGGAGCCAGCGAAGAATTTGGAGACTACCATTCTCATGGAAACTGTAGTCTTTGAGATAAGGTACTGGTTTCTGGTGTTGATCACGCGAAGGTCGTGTGATAGTCGAAACCTGCAGTGCGTGAACAGTGCATGAAAAGTACATGTGTGCATTCATCAGACTATGCCCTATAAAAAAAACCCATGGAGACAAGCCATGGTGTGCACCCATCACCAAAGAATTGAAGACTGAGGACCAACGGGACGCCACTGGATCCATGGTGGTGACTATCCTTGCAACTCTATCCGGCTGCTTGCTTGATTTCTGCCTTTTCTTCCATTCTATCCTATTGCTACTATTTTCTACTTTTGATAATAAAAGCTTTTTTGGGGTATACAGCATTTGACCTCATTTATGTCTTAATCTCGCTCATATCATATAGAAACCTTCCCCAACATTGGATCAGGACAGGATATATTCACTATTACCTCTGAACAAACTATGTTAGTATTACTAAGCAGTAACTCTTTGTTCCAATATTTGAAATGACTTAGCTGAAGTGCTGGGAGAAATGATTTATCAGTCTTACCCCACACCTTCTGAATAGGAGCTTCCATTAAGTCTTAGCAACCCAAGACCTGTGAAAGTGCTTCATTTTATTTCAGCTTTTTAAGGGAAAGTGAACAAGAGAAAGAAAAAGAGAAGAGAAGAAAGTGTATGGAATTTCTTTTAAAGAGGTTTCTATAAGTTTACCATCTCTTTCGTTTCCTTATTCCTACTGCAGTGTTTTTAAAGTTTTCGGTATTAAAAATCAGAGGAAAAAATATACCAGTGCAGCTGGGGAGAATATGCATTATTAAGATTCTGAACTAGCAACAAACAAACACGTCACAGTAACACTTTCATCTGCTTATTTGATGAACATCTGTGGCTTCTTGGCAGTGGAGGTAGATGCAGTATGGAAGGCATCCAAGTTCAAAGGTGGCCTTTTGTTTTCCCTTCTTATTCTTCACTTATTCTTCCCTTCTCGTTCTTTCCTTCTCATTCACAATTTTTTCACGGACTCTTCTCTTCCTGTGATTATAGTGGTGGCTTCAAGAGGCAATTATGAAAACTAAGCAACTGTTTTGGAGGGAGGTAAAGCACTTGCAGAGATAAAAAGCTGGATAAAAGGGAGAATACAAGAAGTGGGAATGCAAGAAGTGCATCATGGCAAAAGACTGACGATGGAGTATCACAGACACTAGACAGGGGTCCAATGTGGTTCACAGCTATTTGGAAAAATAAGTATGTAAAAGCAAGAGACCACTGAGAAATTCCCAGGGGACATCATGAAGATACTTCTTTTCACTGAGTGTAGGTACAAGGACTTTTTGTTGAGAAGTACTATTTAGTGCATGAGTGCAGGAATTAATTTAATAATTTATTCTGTTTGCTAGCTTTTTTCAGTAAAAAACAGTCCAAGAAAAGACAGAATTATTGTGCATAAAGGGTCATAGCATAATTAAGTTTGGAGGGGAACTGAGGAGGGGAACTCTTGTGCAACCTCCTTGTCCAAGTAGGGTCAGCTATGAGATAAAACCAGGTTGTTTAGGGCTTTATCCAGGTGGGACTTGTCTTCCTTGGAGTCAAGGTAAGATACTCACTGATTTCAACAAGACTGAGATTTCAGCTGAGGTCAGTAATTCTGTAATTTAAAGAGCCTACTAGGCAAGATAGACTTTGAAAAACACCTGCTTCCAAAATGAAACGGTAAATGTGACTGTAATATAAAAGTTATGGTTTAGTTTCTCTTTAATATGAATTGTTTGAAAAAATTACTGTAATTTTATCTTATTAGACATAATTGATCTCTGTCACATAGGAATACATGGTAATCTACCTTAAAATTTGTCAGTTGTAACTAAATACAAGATCTGAAATTTCTTTGTAGCATTTTCCAATGTTTTTCAGAATATAACCTTAGATTGAAATATAATCAAATAGTTCACATGTCCAAATATAAAGTGAAAAATAGGCTGTGTTTGTGTAAGACTGACTGACTGAAATAGATATGGAAATTGAAGTAAACTGTGGCTCATAAATGATGAGGTGAGAAGAGGTAGACGTGATTGCACAGTAGTTGGTATTGAGTTGAAAAAAAGGCAGTTAGGCACACATCGTTTAATCAAACCTTCCTCTCCTGCTTTGAGAAGTTACATGGCACAATCAGCTCAGACACACAGACTGAGATAAATAATGCAAGTGGGTACTCTAATACATTTTAAACAGCTGTCTGGGGGAAATATGTTTATTTCTTCAGATACTTTCAAACAAAGATCCAAGTTGCAAAATCTCCTCTTTTTCCTTTGTTTTATAATTGTGAGTTTCCTCATGTCCTACACCATAAGAATGATTTATTTGTGAAGGATTTCATAGCAGCCTCACCGCTAACATCTAACAAAGTCTCACAGACTTAAAAAACTACGGACAGACTTTTCCAGTGGTGTCCGACCTCCCTGGCCTGCCTTGCCACCGGCCAGGCATAGGCACTGCTGGAAGCAAAAGCCTTTACTCTGTTGCCAGAAACACTCTATTCTATATAAAAGGAAATACTCTGGGATCTCAGATACAATAGTGATGGAAAAAACGTCACTGCTGTAAGTTTTTGGGTTACATCCTAGGAGATGTCCAGTGACCATGGCAGCTCTGCTTTCTCTGACCGTGAGCCTAACATAGAAAGGACCATCTCTGAGGCTGAGCCTGTTAAAATTCAACCAAGATAGGGCTGACAGGAGTTTTAACTAGAACATGTAAGACCTGTAACTTCTCAAGAATGTTCATGGGCTTTGGTCAGCAAGGAATAAAATAGACATTTGTCACGTCCCAAGAAAGATTTCACCGGTCCTGGGTGCAGCATTGGCCCAGTCAGCCGAGGGGTCCGGTTCCGGTGGGCTTGTGTTTGTGTCCTTTTCTCGTCCTTGCCCCTCCTTTGGGCAGGCACTCGAACTCATTCGGCTAATTAGGTGTCATGGGTGATTTGTGCTTTCCGGACCTTTCGGTGGGCTTGGGGGTTGTTTGGGGAGTAACTTCCCCTTCCCTGCAGGTGCGATCTTTGGCCAGACATGGTGACCTGTCCTACTCAGCGTATCAGAACAGCACGTAAGAACATCCTCCAGCACGCCCTCCCCATCCCGTTGCCGATCTGTGCTGATCGGCTTCTTTTCACCTGGGGTTCCTTGCTATGCAGGGTTCCTTGTTATGCAGAGCAGAACTTGACCCACCACAATGTTTGAGACATTAACTCCTTCAGTCTCTCACAGTATGATACAGTTTTTAGCAAACATCTATTTCTCTACTCAACAAACTACAGCATTTTCTGAGCTTTTGCTCTGGCACATCCTCAAAATTCCTTGTAGCTTTTTGGGAACCCAGAAAGAGATGTTTGGTTTTTGTTTTGGTTTGGTGGGTTTTTTTTCCCCACAGATCAGAGGGTGTCTGTTCACCCTGTTTTGACAAGAATTTCCAGTTTCACGTCGCTGTCTTTATGAGAATAAAGGACGGTCTTTGCTAAGCCCATGGAAACGCGTGGTCTCTGCAGTGTTGTAAATTAAAAACCTGATTTAAACAAGCAAGTGCTCTACAAGGTACTGTTACAATTACAGAGTTAGCAGCACCTTTGACTCCTGTAAAAGCATCTATTTCAGGGCAGAACCCATATTTTTCTCTGAACAGCCAATCATTAGCTACAGGACTTTTTTTTTTCTTCGGTGTTACAGGTGGCTTTGGTACTTGTGAGGAGTGCTGGTGATTATGGAAAATGCAGTGATTAATAACACCTTCTCTCAAGCCAAGTTGTCAATTACATGTCCACAGTAACACAGCTACCTGAAAAAAAGAAGGAAAGAAAAGGAAAGCTCATGTGCATGCTAAGGTCGCTCATTTTGCCCAGAGCTTAGACAGGCCAGCTGATCTGAGGTGGCTTTTGGAGCTGGGTTGCCCTCAGCCTCCTGCCCTTGGTGATCCTCATTCAAATCAGGATTGAACATCTTCTCTGTTCAAGGTCACCCAGTTCAAGGGCTACTCCACAATCCCAGGCTAAGTATTTTGAGGTCAGTTCAGTTACAGGCAAAGCTTCACAAGTTTCTGTACTAACAGTAAGAACAAATATTTTATAACATTATCGACTTGCTGCATATCTGCTGAAAGCCTCTGTAAGATTGAACCTCTTGAGTCCCTATATTAGGCAGTATTACCAAATACTTATAAAATCAATAAACATAATTAATATCTTCAAACACTCTTCAAAATTTTGGCTGGAATTTGACCTTGCTGAATTTTCTTCACAAGTCAATACACAATTAAGATTGTATGAGGCTGATAGAGGTAACAGGTAAGTTGTAAATATACCCAGATTGCATTTTACAATTGCCTGATGAAATCAATCTGCTTAGGACAATTTACATTGGCTAAAGAATTGTCCTTGGTTGGTAGATTCTTTGAAAAGGGTTTCAATGTTCTTCTACCACAATAAATAAATAAATAGATAGATAAATAAATAAATAAAAATTGACAGTGCAGATGAGGTTACTGGCAACTGAGGCTGTTCATGAAAGTATTGTTGTAAGCAAAGACAGTGAACTTAGAATAATAAGTATCCACAACAAGTTTTGCTTTGATGTGGTAATGCAATGAAAGGAAATATGCATGATTAGATTTTCAAAGATTAGAAGGTGAAGAAAGATTTAAATTGAATACTAATTTAGTTTGGAAAGCCTTGAGGAAACTATGCCCTTCATGTAAAAATTCTTTTTTTTGAATTAGCAAGGTGTTTCATCTGCCAGATGAGCATAATTGAAGTAAAGAGTTTATACAGACAGAATAGGAGCAAGCCTTGTCTTTATCCTTCGCACACCCCTTAGCTGTGGTGCCATGCTGTTATACAGCATAAGCAGTCACAGCTGGAGGCCGGAGAGGAGGTCAGTGTTTGTGAGGAGACACGGAAGGATTTTAATCTGGCAAGCGGCTGAGGGGAAAGAAACTACCTGGAGCTCAGCCTGCTTGCGAAGGTGGTCGGTGAAATTCACAGCCTGTATCCTCTGAGCGCAGAGAATGGAAAAGGCTGCAGCAATGGAAAAGTCCAATTAGAGACTCATGCAGACATGACACTCAAATGCACCTTTTTGTCAGCAAAAACTCTCTTGGAAAAGAGTTGTCTCTAGAATTTATCGAAGCCATCGTGTTTCTCATCCAATATTAGAAATCCTGTTGATGCTTATTTATGGATCCGTGGCTTCAACAGCACACAAAATAGTAATACTTATAAAAATAATTATATCAAATAATGTCATAGCAGAATTTTGCATTATCATGTTTGCTGTTATTTGTCAAACTTCAGATATCTTTAGGATATTTTGGCCCAATGATTTGATGTCTTTACTGTGGACTACCTTCATAGTCAACCCTGTAGAGGATTGCTGTCCTGGTTTTGGCTGGGATAGAGTTAATTTTCTATCTAGTAGCTGGTATAGTGTTATGTCTTGGATTCAGTATGAGAAGAATGTTGATAACACACTGATGTTTTCAGTTGTTGCCAAGCAGTGTTTAGACTAAGGCAAGGATTTTTCAGCTTCTCATGCCCAGCCAGCAAGAAGGCTGGAGGGGCACAAGAAGTTGGGAGGGGACACAGCCAGGGCAGCTGACCCAAACTGGCCAAAGGGGTATTCCAGACCATGTGGCGTCATGCTCAGTGTATAAACTGGGAGGAGTGGCGCTGGGAGGGATCGCTGCTCAGGAACTAACTGGGCATCGGTCGGCACGTGGTGAGCAATTGCACTGTGCATCGCCTGTTTTGTATATTTCAATCCTTTTATTATTATTGCCATTTTATTATTATCATCATTATTATTTTCTTCCTTTCTGTTCTATTAAACTGTTCTTATGTCAAACCATGAGTCTTACCTTTTTCCTTCTGATTCTCTCCCCATCCCGCTGGGTCAGGGGGAAGTGAGCGAGCGGCTGCGTGGTGCTTAGTTGCTGGCTGGGGTTAAACCATGACAACTGTGTAACCGCTGGTTACGTGAGATGAAAAACTGACAGTTCAGTTAAGCTGTGAATGAGCAGAGAAACCGAATGTAGAATGAAGCAGCCATAGTATCACTTAATAAGTTTCAATCTACGATTACTTGCACATCAAACTACACTTGTTTTTATTCCTTTTCATTTTAACTCTGATGCATGAGGTGAAGATCAGTTTCCAGGAACTGGCTGTTGAAAAGAAATGGGCAGCCAAGGGAGCCAGTGGGCAGAAACTACTTTTCCCTGCTATCTGTCATGATCAAATTCATTTATCAATGACTGGGTTCAAATGTTGCAGCTAAACCACACATTTTTGAAGTTTTTTTGCATAGTTTTCAGTAACAATAGTGATAATAATGAAATAACTTTTTGTGACCTACTTAAGGAACCTTAGACAGATCTGACCTTTGTCAAGTAACAAGCAAGAAAACTCAGCCTCTATGAGGTGTCAAAAGGCAGAGACCCAACACCTGAATCATCTGAAAACAATTTAAAACATTTCTCTTATTTGGTTGATGAAAGATTTTTTAGAACTGTATTCAGATTATTGATAAAGAACTCTTTGATAATCAGGAAAAAAGCCAAAATAACATTAGTTTATTGCAATTTGGCTAATAATGATCAGTAAATAATCAAACTAAAATAGCTTAATCTTCACACATAATCAGACAAAGCATGACACAGAAAGTAAACGTTTAGCTTGTATTTCCCCTACAACACAAAATAGTATATTTCTTCTAAGGTATTGGAATTTACCTGGAAAACCAGTGGCTCTCTTGTTTCTCAGGAGCATTCCTCCCACCAGGTACACATCAAAATTAGCCATGGAAAGATGAAATAGCAGCAGACATGAAGCACTCTCCATACAAATAAAAAATGTCAAACTTTTAATTTACACCTTTGTCTAAGAGTTAAATGGGTTTATGGGATAATTAACGATCTGTTTTATTTTGCAGTTCTCTTTTGTAATGCGAATGCAATGCCACTGAAGTGGCTAGGTGGAGGTGAATGAGAAATATATCCGACACTAGAAACACTTCATATTATTCTCCCTAAATAATCCATGGTAAGAAGTGCGCTCTTAAAATGGGTTCTCTGAATTAATATTCCAGAGCTATCTTCTCTCTATTAGCTGTTTATGGAATGAGGTGCCTAATTTAAAAGCAGTGAACAAGCCAGTTGAGGTCTTCTGTTGCAGCAAGCAAACATCAATGAATCTATATTGGTTTATCTGAGATCTCACCCTATAAGTTGGACCATCTCAGTATTTTAACCTTTGTTTCACAGAAAATGAAATTTCTACTGTCACTGGGTGAAATTCACCTTTAGTACAAACACATCAAACAAAAGGTGGCAGACAAAACATGAAAATCACCTTCTTAATATAAAGAAGTAAATGTTTTCATGCCTATCAATGGCTATGACTTTTCTTTCCAATCATTCGTGTCTTCACTGGACAATATTTTTTGGCTACCATAGACGCTTAAAAGATGTGAAAATGATTCTGCTTATTGATTTCCCTTCATACTTAGCAGATAAATCAATAGGATGTGAAGATGAGGCTCCATTAAGATGATTTCTGGTGACATCACTTTTGCCTGAAAGTTTCCACAATAATGACCCTTGAGTTTCCCTACAAGAGGTCATTCAAACAAAGGAACGCAGTAAAATCTTATGCCTCTTACGAGTTTAAGCCATAATTTCTTCTTTTAGGATACTTTTATGTCTTAGTTAATATTTCTGCTATGATGTAGGTACAACCTGTTTAGATAAAAACAGAAAGCAGAAGAAAGGAAAAGGTAAACAAGGTACATTATTTCATTATGCATATTAAATAATCCCAACTGACCTTACCTCTCAAACATACAACTGCTATAGTCTAACAGAAGAAAGCCCATAATACAAATGTCTGTCAGAAGGGCTATATATACACAGTGGTATAGAGATGCCAAAGATGTACCATCCTTTGTGAAATTATTGTGGAAGCTGCAATGATTACTGTAGAAGAGTAACTAATGGCAAAAATTCTGCAAGCTTTGTTCCCTGAAAGATTATTAACCCGAAAGTTTTCTGAAAAGTGTCTGGTCACCAGATTGCACACAATCCCCAAGCTGAGGTTTTTGTGGTTAACACCATTTCAATATTGTCCTGATTGCCATAAGTACCTCCTCAGGGATGAATATCCCTTACTGCAAGGCACTGTAGAAAGAGCAAAAGGAGGCTCTACACACAAAACTTTCTACAACCTGTGTGTGACACAAGAGGTGACAGGGAGGTACTGGAAGGGTGTAGAAGAATGCTACTCAGCCAAATAAAAAATTATATCATGACCTAAGTACTACTGAAATTATGTTACAAGCTTTATGTTCAAAGAGAATTTGAAAAGTGACATGAAATGGTTATGGTGTGAGTTGGCTTTGCATTGTCTACTGACTTTCTTAGTCACCAATGGACAGTATCACTGTTCCTTGCAAGAGAGGGGTTGGGATTGAAGAACTATGCTTAGTCAAGTTTAGTTTGACCTCAGGTAACTACACATCCTTAAGCCACAAGACAAGCTGGTAGAAATTTTATTTTTTAACAAAGGAGAGACAGATGGAATTGAGATGTAGATCAGGTAATCATATAGTCAAAGGTAGTTTGGTTGTGGGATTAAAAAGAGAATCCTGTGGAGGAAGGATGAGTGAATAAATAGTTTGGAGGAGAACTAGGAGAAAATTGAATCATCAGGGAAGGACAATATTTCAAGAAAAAGAGAATGGTGGCAGTATTGAAGGCAGCTGTCAGGTTGCAGAGATGAAGACAGAGTACAGGTTCTGGGACTTAGCTAAGAATAGGCCATTAAAAATATTGGCATGAGTGCTTTGCATTGATCGAGTGCAAAGGATTCAAGGCAGAGCTAACAGGTCTGAGCATGGAATTGAGAGAATTGAAACCAGCATGGTAAATAAGAATAAAGATAAACGAGAACAGGAAGGTAAAGTGGTCTCTATAGAAGCAAATGGGCTAAAGTGTGAGATTGATTGTTTTTAATAGGAAATACCAGAGCAGGATTGTATAACGAAGATGGGAAAAATAAAAATCACAGTATATGAGAAACTTAGGACAAAAGTAACATGACAGTGACTGAAAGAATGGTCAGCAGATGTGATGAGATGCAATAAAGTGCAGAGGCTGGATGGCATTTTTCAGTCAATGTCAAGAGGGAAGAATGGAGAAATGAAAAATAAGCAAGAGAGGAATAAATTTGTGTTACATGTTTGATAATTTTATCTTCAAAGAAATTATTAAGAATGTGTGAAGACACAGCAGGAAGGATGCAGAAGAATGGGAGAGATTTAAGTATATCTTGTGATGAAAACAAGATAAAAATCAGCTATGAGAGGGATGGAAGCAATCAAGAATTCATTGAAGCTGGTAGACTACAGGTAACGGAAAGCTCAAGTGACAGGGTCTGATAGACTATAGAAAGTGCATTGGGATTGTAGAGGGGAAATTAAGAAACCAAATGGTCTGGGAGAGTAGGACATGGTGGAGATAGATTGATTAAATTCTTTCTGCGAGAAGAGAAAACCAGCATGAAAATCTAGAGTCAGTGGAGACACCATCCATTAGAAGGATTGGGGGAAATTGCCCCCACTTCCTTCCAGGATGACCATGACCACAGTGCCTGTATAAACCAGAGGGAGTTTTGGGCTTCAGTGGCTTTGGCAAGCTCAAAGACCTCAGCAGGTCGCCAGTGGTCATCCTCAGATGTCCGAATGCCTTTTTTGTGCTGATCATCTCCTCACATGTGAATTTTACCCAGACGGAAACAATACAACTACTTTGGCTACTCTGATCTTTTTTCCTCCTTCTAATGGGAGAAATCATCAGCTGACATCTGTACAGCACTGAGAAAAGGTAGGAACAAATGTAAACAACCTCAAAGCTTCTGGGTTATCTTATGACTAGAACTTCATTTGGCCTCTGGGTTGTTACAAGACACAAAAGTGCAGTTTCCATCAAATATGAGGGACTATTTTAAATGGCACCTTGTTCTATTTTTCCAGCTATGTAATTCACACTAAGTATACAAGATAATTATCATTAAAATCATTGCATGTAGATTTGTGATAAACAGAAATAAAAATATTAAAAATATTAAATGCAGAGCTACACACAACAAAATCTTTGTAGGGTATTTGGTTTTGCTTCTGTTCCATAGTATGTGCCTTACACAGAAAGTTTTTTAAGAGGCAACTTCATGAGAAAGTGTTATCCCAAGAAACTAGGACCATCTCCTTCAGGGAGAAAGATATTACAAAACCAATCAGTGGAAATCTTTTTAATATAACACTCAGTCTACATGGCTTTCCCTGGAAGAAGGGCAATATTGCTTTGAAAGATGGGGATCACCAGCTCCTAGTTGACACTTTGATGTGCTGCCAGTGCCCTCCTATGGTAGAGTACTACTTCTGGATTATGCAGAACCTCCTGAACTAGTCAAAAGGTTTTCTCGCTTGTTCTCTTTTATTCCTCTCCCCCCTCTCTGAAGCAGCTGGTATTGGCTAATCTAGCCTGGTAGATCCTATGCCCTTTATCTCATGAGAGATCTGGTCTTGCTCTGGGATCACACATTATGTGAAAAGCTCATCTGAACATGTGACGTTATCTCATACTCTTTGGTTGTCCTGCTGCACCAGGGTTGGAATGGTGGCTCAGAGGTTATTCGTTATTTTCATCCCTTCTGGATAATATGTAAAAATAGGCACTAGATGAAGCGGACATCCACTGAAGAGATCTATATTTATTGAGAAGATCTATATCATTAATCGAAGCAGAAAGGTACATCTTGCAATAGAAGCCTCTGTCCTATAGACCAGGCAAAGAACCCTTCCTCTGTGTGCCAAACTCCATGGCAACCATTAGGTTTCCAAATTCTCCTCCGATATTTTGCTGATGCTAGCCTTCCTGTGAGATCACTGCTCACTGGGTTGCATTTCTTCCTATCCAGACCCCTGTGATACCAGCTCTTCCTCTGCCTATGCAACTGCTACGGAGTGCACTCTACCTCATCTCGGCTGCTCTGGAGTAGTTAGAAACTTGCACACTTTTCTTTGGTCTGGAGGTTTTCCACAGTCTGGAGAAAAAAGGCAACCCTAGAACAGCAAAACAGTGAATGAGCTCTTTAAATCCTCTCCTTACAAGCTAAACTCTACAGTAGAGGTGTGTGTGTGAAGGTGTTGTTTCCCCCCTCCTAAATTCCCAAGCTGCACAGTAACCAGCGACCTTCACCAGCATTTTCCCATCGCCGTGATGTTTTTAGGGACCACAATGTTGAGAATAGCCTGCAGATCCTTTTGAGATCATGCCTTCAGTTGTTAGAGAGGTGCCTGCCCACTTCTGGGTCCTCAAATAATGCTATGCAATCAAGTAGAGTTGAGTTAACAAAGATTTGTGATGGGATGAGGCCGTTAATCCAGCATTTTGGCTTCCTCTGCTATCACTCAGGCTGCAAATGGTGTTGCCATCTGCTTTCCTCTGTGTTCTCATCCAGGCTACGAGATGTGCCCTTGAGAGATTAAAAAAAAAAAAAAGGAAAGAATAAAAAGGACCAGCTTGATTTCAGGCTGCAGCTTGAAGTTTGTGCCAGTCATTGGCAGAACGCTTTGTTTATAGGCAGCCATGGGGTGTTAAGACAAATGGCTGTTCTGCTATGGAATATATTTTCCAAGAAAAATGTTGGGATTTAGCCACAAGACTTTCTGAAGATTTTGAATGGCCTCCTTGCCTTCTTAGAAACACATTTCCTCCACTGACAGAAATGTATTTGCACTCTTTCCATTTGATTGAGGGAGCTCTGAGACTATTTTTGGCACTTTTTTTAGTGTTGAAACTTCCATTACAAGAGGTATGATTGTGTAGTACTACATTTTTTTTCCTCCTTAACAATGTTATAGGTTTTTATGACCTGTTTAATCGTGCACTTATGTAAGACAGAAACAGAAGAGTCTTGGGAAGAACCTTTCTCTAAACCAAGTTCTCCATCTTCTTTGTCTAAACTGTCATATGTGAAATGCATCAAGATTAAGGGGGAAAACAACAACAAAAACTCACCAAACTTTTTCAACAAAGTTGAAATGAAGCATCTGAACCAAATAACCTGTTGTAAACTAAGATAACTTTCTGGCTCAACTAATCAGACTAATCAAACTCCTAAGATCAGACTAATCTGAGGAGTCTGCGGTGAGTTGATGATTTCAAAAGCAAACACTAGCTGAGGCAGTAGATGTAAAACACAGATGAGACAAAAAAGGAGGGAAAGAGAGAATAAAATCTATGAGGACATATACAAATTTCTTCTCTAGAGGTTTTCGTTATTATTTAATGTCACTGCATTTCATTTCTGATATGTTATGATCTGTTTTTAAAGATAAAAGATACTGCTTTCATTTTCCTTTTTCTTTTGTTGTGGGAAAGGCAGGGAATAAAGTGGTATTTATTCTAACATCTAATTACAACATGAGCTTTATATAAAGTTTGGAAGGAGATTCTTTTTTTTCTCACTCTGTTTTTGAGTTTTTACTGCCCTCTGCTTTGCATAGAGGTAAAAAGGCAGTTGTCTTTGTGCATGTGCAGAGATTGACCTTTGTCACTTGAGCCCTATTGAGTAACCGAGGTGATCACTGGGTAGTGATTTACCAGAATCCTTTTAGCCAGTGCTTTGAACCAGGACCTTGAATATCAGTCTCTTGAACCTAATGAACAGATACAATGAACAGATATTTACCAAATCTTAACCAGCTCTCATTTTACAAGATGTTAATTTTAAAAAGTAATTCAAAGTTAATTTACATTAGGCTTTGGCTATACAAGATGGGACCTCTCACTTTATTTAACTCCATATCTCCTGCTTTTCCCTCTCCTATATTAATTTTTAATTTACCAATATCTTAAGCGTGGTAATTTCTGCACAGCACTTCGCCTGGAAGGAAGATCTCAGGGAAAAAAAAGGGGGGGGGGGGGCTAGTTCTTTTTGACCATTTTCATTTTTTAAAGGAAATATTATAAACCAAATTCTCATCTGCTGCAAATTTGTCTAGATTCTGGAGGTATGATTGTTGCACATTCCCTAATTAACATAAATGGCTCAGCACTACCATGAAATAACATAGGGAGGAAGGAGCTTTAAGTTAATAGGTTGCTATAGTATGTGCTCTAATCCTCAACTTCTGAGATAATTGAGCAATGGCCAATGCAAAATCCAACTGAGGAGGAAAAAAAATTCTTCTTCTGTGGGTGCACACTGAGGTACCACTGATATAAACACAGTTTTAAGTGTACAACTGTTCTAAACTGACCCATCAAACTAAATTACTGCTGATTATTGAATTCCAGGCAGCCACAAAAGCACATAATGAATTTGTTTTCCATATATTGATATGGATATGATGCTCACAAACACTTTCTTAAATTTTTAAATATTTTCATAATCTTGGGCTTAAAGTTCTTCTAAGAGGAAAGAGCTGGGCATAAATCTTTGCAGCTTTCAGGTAGGTTACGTAATGACATTTTAAGGCATAAAGCAAATGCACATCACTTTACAGAAAAGACCTGAGAAAGAGAAGAAGGAAGAAGGTATGGCTGAACTGCTGGGGAAGGTAGATCATTCAAGTTGAGTACTAGCCTTCAGAAAATCTAATGTTCTCTTCAAATGAGAAAAATAGATAGAATACAGGTGCTAGCAAGCTGAATGTAAGAGGCAGTAAAACAGACCAAAAAAAGTTTGTGCTTGAAAAGTACTTAGCGGTAGTTTTTATACACTTAATACATTATTCCTAAAACATATTAGGAGTAAAAAACCTTCCAGAAGGTCTCTAGAGTCAATAGAAAATAAAGGCATAAAAGGAGCACTCAGAGAAAAAAGGGCTAACCAGAAAACTAAATTAATTTTCTGTCTTTGTATTCATTGTGGAAGAGCTTGGGGAGGTTCCCACACTGGAACCCTTCATTACTGGGTATTCACTGAAGATCTGAATCAAATTGAAGTGTCAATAAATCTTACAGAGCAAACAACAAAACAGGAACAAATTGCATCAATCAGCTTTTACCTAAGAATTCAAAAGGAGTTCAAGGACCAGAAAGGTGAACAACTGTCAGAGGTATATAAAGTATCACTTAAACCCACTTTCATACCTGTGAACAAAAAAGCAGCAGATACAGTAAAGATGACAAATTTTCAAGAAATATACTATGAATAATCCAGGGAATTACAAGCCATTAAATGTAACATAAAACCAGCAAATCTGATTTTTTGAAAGGGAAGTCCTTAATGTATATGACAAATTTTGCTGAAAATACAGTTATAAGGTTGTGAGAACAAAAGATTGTGGCTGCAAAGATTGGCCTAAGGATGCTATAAAACTGTATCTGGGCAATAAAAGGGACAAATATAACTCAATCTAGGTAAATGTTATGTAATGCACATGGGTGAAAAAAGGTTATTTTGCATATAAAACGAGGGGATCTGCAATTGAACAATACAGCTGAGGATTGAGATGTGTAGTTTGGTTACTTTCCGTAGCTCAGAGAGAGTGAAAAAAGCAAATAGCGTGCTAGAAGTTATTCAAGAAAGAATAGAGAACAAATAGAAAACATTTTTGCTCCTGCGTAAATCCATATTACACAGTTGTCATCCTACTCTACAAAAAGGCTCAGAGAAGGGCAACAAAGATGAAAAGGAATATTGAATACTTCCCTTACTTTGACAGAGTAGACAAGGACTTATCCTACTGGAGAAAAGACAGCTGAAGGAGAACTTGATAGAAGTCTGGAAAATCATGCCTGGCGAGGGCAAAAAGAGATTGATTATCCAGCGCCTCCTCCAGTACAATAACTAGGAGGCATCAAATGCAATTAGCTGTGAGTAGATTAAAAAAAAAAAAAAACCACAGAAAAGCATCTTCCCTTATATCTCATATTTT
Source organism: Haliaeetus leucocephalus (assembly GCF_000737465.1). NCBI lineage: Eukaryota > Metazoa > Chordata > Aves > Accipitriformes > Accipitridae > Haliaeetus > Haliaeetus leucocephalus. The sequence goes on along the minus strand of NW_010972887.1, from coordinate 1,269,753 downwards.
CGAGCTGCAGAGCTCCTTGCTGCAGTACCTTGTGGATGCTAAGAGTTATAGGAACCAAAGGGAAACAAGTTCATGGGGAAGAAATACTTCAAGGTGTGTTAAATAGATACTATTACCTCTGGCTCAGGAGGTACCCCAAACATAAGTTTTTGGAGGCTACCTTGGGGAAATAGCCCATTCTCAAAGAAAATCTTTCCTAAGCTGTTGACTTCTTGTCATGTTAGAAAAAAAATATGCATTTTGACAGATCTTTGGTCTGACATAATGTCACTTTTTTCTTTATCCTACAATTTTCATCCTCACTTTCAAACATTAAAGACAATAACGAAACAACATTTCTATTTCTTTCAGAGCCAGTTAATGAAAATTTTGACTGCCCACTTTACAAGGAACGTTGTTCAAATACGCTTACTGTTAAAGCTGGAGGGAGTGAGAGAAGAGTGTAAGCAATATAACAAGAAGTAAGTTTGAAAATATATTATTTTAATTTCACAAAAATAGCAAGGCAAACAATTATGTCATTGTTTAAAATAAAATGTTAATTGGAATAATATTTTAAAAGAAAGATATAGAGAACAGGATGATCCAAGAAGCAACATAAATAGGACTGAATAAAAAGTAAAATCTATAATGCCGATAGATACATGAAAAAGAAACATTTTGGAAATCTATCTCACACCATTAATTTCTGCAATATATTTCTCTACTTGGAACACATCATCTGCTCAAGCACACATACAGAGTAGTGAGCAGCATGTTATTAGTAAGCTGAAATCCAGAGGCTCAGATCCGCACACTCCTACATCCCTGAAAAGTGCTGGTTTCCTCTTGCTCACAGCAGCTGCTGCAGAGCAGTGGGCTCGGGTTGAGGTGAATACAGCAGGGACTGACCGGTAAGTGAAGCTGATGGGTGGAAATTGCAGTCACTGGAGTCAGCACAAATTCTGTGACAGCTGTTGGTAGGAGATGGTAAGGACCACACTGTCAAATTCGATCTCATACTAGCTCCAGAAAGACAAAAGGATTTCAAAGCAAATTTGAGTTTGAGGCTTGGGGTTTTTTTGGAATGTCCATCCCTTTTCATTTACACAACTGAATAACTAAAAAATCCACTTTACCTTGTATGGTACCAAATTATCATAATGTGTACTCCTGTAAACTCATGTTGTCTACTTGCCCAAAAGCAATCGATCTTTGCCTACTTTATGAAAACTTACTGTATACAGGAAGGCTGTTATCCTTCCTCCAGCTTTCTTTTTCTAAGCTTAATATTACAAGTCCTTCAGCCTTTCCTCATAGCTTATATTTTCTAAATAACTTATTTCTGGTTTTGTCACAGATAATTTTCTCCAGTTCATCAATCACTTTTCAAAGACTGAAACTTGTATTCTACCTGATGCAATTCCAATGCTTACAGAGCAGTTTAAGCAGCTGGTCTTTACCCAAGACCTTCTTACTCTTGCAGTGCAGAGGAAAAAAAAACACCACCCCCCCCAAAAAAAGCCTTCCAAGCTGTATTTGTTGACTTGTCTTTTATAACCTGAGGATTATTTTCTGCAAGCTTTCTAGAGGCAGCCCAACAGCTTGTTCTACAGTTTACATGTTTCCATTTTGCTTTCTGAAGTGTAGGACGTGGGTTGAATTAGAGCTGATTGATTTCACCTCCCTATCTACTGAAAACATTGAGTTTTAATCTCATTCTCCAAAATGATTGTTCTCTTTCCCTGTTTGATGTCCTGTGTAGCCAGATCCAAAATACTACAGTGATTTCATCAAATCTCTATTTTCTTATTTTGCTAATCAGACACTGAAAAGTGTTAAAATGCTTTCTGGAATCAATATATGTATATATTACATTTAATGTCTCCTTATTATCCAGTAGGCAAGTTACATTGTCAAAGAAAAAAATTAGCTTGTTTTGTCATAATTGTATTTGACAGATCTAGTTTCATTGACTTTATTAACTTCTTTTTCCCTGCTCAAAAATTGATTGTTTCATAAATTTTTTTTTCAGTATCTTTTCTGGAATCAAAATGAAGTTGGCCTGTACATATTTTTCCAAGTCTTTTTAGTCTATCTAGACATAATCTTTTGCCATTTTCCAGTTCCTGTTCTCCAAGAGCTCTCAAATCTGTGGAAGAATTGCTTTGGCTCATTTCTTAAGTACTTAAGGGTAAATTTTTCCAGGCCCTGGTGCTGTGAAAGTGTTTCTCTGGTAAAATAAAAGAATATGTTTTTCCTGTGTTCTGGCCTTTGCTCTTATCTCTCATTATCTAACTACTTGTCACAATTAAATTTCTTCATGTATTTATTTGATCTCCTTGCTGTTCTATGAAAACATCTCACCTTATATTTCTCTTGCTTTTAATGCGCTTGCAGAACACTTTCTCATTGTCATTTGTACCATTTCTAAATAATTTATCTGCTTCCATTTTACCATATTTTTAATTTTCTTCTTTTTTTTTTTTCCTTCTTTTTATGGAGTTCTAATGGAAATGTATTAATGTTGTTATAAAACTAGCTGTTCTTCTTTATCTGTTAAGACTATCATCCAAGGGAATAACCCTAGCTGGTTTTTGATCTTTAAGCAGCTTATTTTTAAAAAAAAAAAGTTTTCTGTCTTTACTTTTTCATCCTGAGTCCTTCTCTAGTTGACCACTTTCACATAAATAACTTTTCAATAAGAACAGAAAATCCTATACCCCACAACTTGAATTTAATCAATTCTTTCTCATCAGTTAGAATCCAATTCAAAACTAACCCATTCTAATAAGTTTTGCAAAGCTTCTGAACAGAAAAACTGTCCTCAGGTATTTCAGGAACACCCAACGTATTCCAGAGTCTGCTGCTTCTTTCACAATAGCTAAGTAATTAAAGTTAACCTCTATTATTATCAGATTCTCTCCTTTGACTGACTTTCTTAAGGGGCTGCAAAACTTTCATCAATCCATTGTTGTCCAGTAAAAGGTGTTTCCTTTCACTGGCATCATTCAGAAGAAAGCATTAAGGTTCCTAGATACCTTAGGAACATTATCCATACACATCATTCAGGAAATCTGATCATTTAGCATGAGTGATGGTAGGGATTGTTTCCAATTTGCCTTGAGCAATGAAAACTGTAAAATCACGACTCTCTGTTTCTACATAGCAAAACCTACAAAGTTACACAGAACATGTATGGTGCACAATACACACAAAGAACGAAAGCCCTTCTCCAATTTTAATGAACAAAGCACTCTAAAGAGTCAAGGGTCCAAAGGCACCGATGTGCTGTTAGGCTCTGGAACAACTTCAATAACATAAGAGTTAAGTAAATTATTTAATGGCTTCCTTTGCTATAAAGGAAACATAATCACAGCTCCACTGGGTAACACATTGAACAGTCACAATCAAAAGCTTTCTTTCTGCTTTGTCTACTGTGCCATCTGCTTATTCCTTCCAGAACTTCACTCTGGCAAGTGACCCACTCGTTGCAATACAGCTTGGCAAACAAGTGACTTTATAGTGTACTTTATGCGTGTCTCTGCATGCTTACATTTATAAATATTCATAAAGTTACTTTTTAATGAAATTAAATATAAAACACCACAGCACTTATCTCTGTTTGCTGTAGTGAATCTGTGGTGAAATGGATTTCTTGCATTTACTGTTAGGAAAAAACAAACAAAAAAAATAAATAACATTTTTAACCTGGAGATATAGACCAGGTGCTAGTAGATTTTCTAAGACTACAGGGCTATGCTTGGGAAATTTTGGTTTCTAGTATAATGAACAGACTAAAATTTACAGGTCAGGAAAATTACAGGTGAGGGAGCTACATATGCCACTAAGTTATAAAACAGAGAAATTGCAAGCTAGAGATAAGTTCAATAGACAATAAACTTGCCTTGGAAAGCAAGTGCCTATTTGGAGGGTGGGCTACTGAACATAGAGGTCTGATGACCTTTGTCACTGGGCACCTGGACAGATGATGACATCCTAGTTTCTAAATTATTCTAAATTCTTGACTACCATTTTTTTAATATCAACCGTGTCAGACAATAATAAATGGAAAAGCAATACAATTAGTTAATAAACTGTATTTTCTAAACAAGCTTCTTAAGATAGCAGCCTCTCAAATCACTGGGAACTTGTTCACAATTTTTTCTTTATCAAGTATCAAGGAAGGTTTTAATAAATATATCAACCTGCTATTGACATTTCTCTAAAATCCTTTGCTAGCCACCCTGAATATTGTGGGTCAGCATCCTTACAAGCATGCAGCACAAGGAGGGCTTCAGGTTTCTTTGATTATGATGTGGCAAAATGGGTAAGTTCTTTGAATTCTGCAAAGCAATGTTTGCAATGTGTACTTGAATTTTGAGCAGCTGTTTGGTTTGACCATGATTGTGCCCCTTTTTATTCTCTATTCATTAACATTCTTACGGTTGTTTGTGGTTTGGGGGGGGTTTGTTTACAAGAATATTTGAATAGCTGTGTAGCATAAACCTTTACAAGCAAAAAATAGTGTTTTGCCTAATGTTATTTTTCACTTGTTTTTTTTGTTTATTTCTGTTAGCCTTTGTTCATCTATTTAAGTTTCAATCACACCATTTCAAAAGCAGAACTTACTCCAGATATAGGTGTCAGATTCATCTGAATAATACCTTCTGAACATTCAAAGTGAACAAAATTTAAGCAGAATTTTTATTAGAAATTGTTAGCTTCAAGTATCTAACAAATGTTTGCAAAATATTGCATTGGGTCACAATGAGGTGAGTTAGTCTGTGTACAGTAAGTACATCCACACGCCAGCTGCTTTCCTTCTGAAAGCTATAAACCCTGCTGGACGTTTCATATGTGGAATTCCTTTCCCGTAGCTGGGTTTCTGGGTACCTCTCCGAGCAAAGTGGGCTCTCGCAGGGCACTTTCTGTCCCTGGCTATTATGAAACTGTAAGAAGGAAGAGCAGGTTTACTCTCATTCAGTTAGGAAAATCATATATTCCTCTGGATGACGATGAAGGTACTTATTACTATAATCCCTCTGAGTAATAATAGGATACACAGACACAAATAATTTATATCCACAGTGGAGTGATAACTTAAGCAATATAAGCCAAAATACGAACACTGGAAACCCTGACTAGGGAACAGAAATCCTTATGATTCATCATTTACATGACTACTATTCATGTAAGGTAATTCACTGACTATAATGAAGGAAAATAAATAGTATATTGTTTCTTCATTAACAGCTTCTCTTAGAGAAGCTCAGAATATAAGTGAATACTGTCTGTTTGAATAAAAATTTCTTAAAGAGAGGAGAATTGCTATGGATTAAATGTCAGAATTGCTTAGTTTTTCTCTGATATTCCTTCTAATGTGTCTAAATTTTTTCATAGGAAAAAGTTGCATCAGATATTCATAATCATACACAGGTATTTATTTAAGAGTTCAGGAAATTGGAACCTACCATTTTAGGTAGTTGTAAGCAGCTACTGTGTTCCTGCAATTAATTCAAAAACTATTTGGCTTTGACAGAATGCAATATTTTTCCTCATTTGAGCATAATCTTCAGTGTTCAAATTATCTGATGGGAAGTTAGTAAAACATAAGTGAGAAGTGCCAAGAAGTGCATGGACTCTCTTATACGGGGTCTTAATTTGAGAACAATGATATAATTTTATTAATTCTATATTTGATGGTATAGTAGGTGTTCAAGTTCTTACATGTAAACCAAACGTAATGTTCCAGGTCTTTTAGGCTGACTCACCAGAACGTGGGTCTCTGTGATCTATCCTTAGCATTAGCAGCTGCATAGCTACAGAGAAAAATTACCATTTTCACATTTTTTTAAATGATACATCTGTGCTTTGATATGATAAATTGGTGTGAAACTTTTGACTGCTCATCAGCTAAAAATGTAACAGGATTAATAGTTACATTTTTATACCATTCTGATAAAAGTCATGTTTTATCTGGTTTAAGGAATGTAGTTTTTATGGAGTCCGTTATCTACCACTCGCCACTTCTAGAATGCAGCTATGTTGCAGGGAACTTCTAGGCGCACTTTTTCAATGGCCATACCAAGAAGTATGAAGTTTCTTGGACTGCTTTCTACTGGAAACCTTTAAGACCCACCATGTGCAAAGTACTCTGAATCCCAGAAGAAAAACAAACCAAACCAAAATCTTGTCATGACATGCCCTAAACTAAAAGTTGGGAAGAGTTGAGTGGCTCACCATCTCTGACCAGATTGTGAGATGACCAAGAGAACATACCTAGGTACTTGTTTAAGGTGACAAGCAGGTGGTATTTTCCCAGAGTACTCCTTCAGGGACCTTTGATACTTCCTCAGCTGAAAGTCATTTGGATGTACATGTTTTGTTCCAACATGAACCTGTCCAGTCTCCTCCTGAAGTCATGTAAACATTCAGCCTCCATGACATCCTGGAGAAAACAATATATGGATTAATCCCATTTAGACAATGTTAAAAATCTTTAGGTAAGAAAGAGACCACAGTGAATTCCCGTCTGGTAGACATGGCAAAACACTGTGGAAGTTCATGGAACTCCATCAGTTTACAACAAAAGAGAAGGTGGCCGTTGCTCCTGTGGACTTTCTACAAGCAACACACAGCTCCTGCCACAAGGACCTTGAAAACCCTTACTCCTCAGATGTTTAAAAAACAATGGCAATCAAAAATGCTTTTAAAGCCATGCTATGTGGGAAAACATGACAATCATAGTTGCCTCTGTGCTTACATATGTAGACACACATATACTCACATTTTGGGATGGCAAACAAAACACTCTGACAAAGACAGTTTCCACCATTTGTTATCTAAAATGTTTGTTGTTGGGCAAAACATTTTCATGATTCCTTCAAAGCCAATAAATACCCAGGATGATTTCAATGTGAAAGCTGTGTTCTTTAGAGCTGCCAGCTCTTGAATCCTCAACATATTGAAAACATATTGAGGCAGAAAGTAGCCCTCAGAACTGTGAAATGTACTTTCTGACTGCAACACTGGTCATCCCTCTTTTTTTTTTTTGTACAAGTAATATACCCTTACAGAGGTGCTGCTAAATATAGAGAAGTTATTTGAACAAGCTATTTATACAACCTTAGAAATAACCAGTCCTACTAATCTAGACTGGTTCTTAATGGGCAGTGCATTAAGATTAAATATGCCACCAATTGTAATTAAGTCATTCAAGAAATGGTTATCAGTTACCAGCAACCCACTTCCAGAGTCTCAGTTTTTTCCTATGCTATAGGTTGGGTGATGTGACGGATATATTCTCCATTCAAGATGCAAATATATTTTTCTGGCTATTTTTTACCATTTTCTTTTGCCTATGAAGTTTTTATTGCAGCTTTCTGGAGCTTTGTTGAAGTTTGGAATATTACAAAATCATCAGGAAACAAACTGGTGAGTAAGAAAGTGAAAAATAACTGGAGTTTGTCAGATGTCTTGGCACCCAGTCACCTGATACTACTAATATTATATTTATGATGTTTCTGCTTTAGAAGTGAGAGGGAATTAGTCATAAAACCTTTAAGAACTTTCTCAGACAGTTCTGTACAAGATTGATTTTGATGGTGCAATAGAGAAAGCACTGACATACATTGCTAAGAAAATGTGCTCCATTTCAAAGGTGAAGTCATCTGCACTTGTTGAGAAGTCATAAACCTATCTCCTCCTTTTGCTGACATATTATGCTATTACGATGGGCTAAAACTAGTTTAATTCTCCAGAAGAAATGCATCAGGGCTACCTAAAAGGTGAGACTGTTTCTTTTTTTTTTTTATTTCCTAATTGAAATAGTCATTCTAAAGCCAGTTTTCACTCATATTTTTCATGTAATCAAATCCCACTTTTAATATGTCATATGATTTTTTTTTCTTTTAATGGCCTGCTTGCTAAAAAAATCTCAACTTTTGCTTTTAGAAGTATCTGAACAGCAGATAATGAGGTGAATATTAATTAGTTTTATTGCAAAGAAAATTGCATTGCTAATCATTGTTATTGACCAATGGATAATGACGTGAAATTACAGTACAATAAATGCAAATATTCTGTTCTGCAATGCATAATTTTTTAAAATAGACAAAATGTAAATGCAAAAAAAGCTGCATCACCTGAAGAATTTCATTTCACAAGCTGTCAAAAAAGATGAAGATGAGAAATAATTAAAAGTGAATGAATAATTGGAGATACTGCCTCGAGAACACGGTATTGATATTTCTTGCTGTTTCTGGGTTTTATTCAATTTTCTCCTCCTTAGTATCTTTTTCTTACTCAGGAGTGCAGATGTGGAAAACACATAACTTCATATCTGACCTGAAGGTTATAAAATCCTTTTAAACATAGAAGGATAGGCTAGGAAAGGCATTTGGACATGGGCTACAGCTGCTTCTCTAAAACAGTAATAGGGAGAGGGAGAGAGACAGGAATACCAGCATCAGGCTTAAACAAGGCAATAAAAAGTCTTAAGAATGTCAGCTCTAATTATTGTCATTGGCCATCTTAATAAGAACTTGAGTGTGACCAATAAGCACCACTCCTGCCACATCAAGCTGAACTTTCTGCCTCGAAGCTTCTACAAGATGTCTTTGGTGTTGCAGTACAAACTGAGAAAAAAGAATAAATATATCACTTAGAGATACGTAGCCCGAAGGTGCGTAGCTGCCAATGTTTGGGAGTGCTCTGAGTTTATGAAATAATGTAACTAGCCATAGCAAATGGCAGGTACCGGAATAGAATGTGGTTACCAATAGATAATGCATTATGTAAAGTAGAGGGAAGTCTTTCAAGCTATGTAAAGGAAAACCGTTACTTGCCTTCATTGGTTTGAGGTGCTGGAGAGTCAGGGCTGGATTCAGTGGCCTGTGTGTGGACACTGTACTGGAAAAGCATACCATCTGCCATGGCAGGAGTGACATGGGATGTATAGGAGCTCTACATCCTCCTTGAATGGCAAGTGAAGGCCAGGCAAGACACCCTGCAGAACCATAAACGGCCTATTTTCAAACACTAAATCTCACCCTTTGACTCCACTGCACAGTGTGCAAAATGCTAAGCTTGATTTCATATCAACCCGGTGCTCAGACTGCCCTGAAAAAAAGAAACTCACCTGACAAATCCTACATCAAGTCCACCTACACGGCAAGACAAGGCTGAACATGTCAGATCAGTGGACAAGGTGGGATTTACAGACAGGCTCTATCGCGAGAATTATAATTTCAGCCAGTTTAAAGGAATTTAATGTGTAATATCTAATGTTAATGTTCCACTTGAATTTATAGGCCACCCAGTGCTGGAAGACCAATTCAGAAGAGTCTGTGTAGCAAAGTGATTTTATAAAAAGAGGGTATCTTTTTGTGTGGGAGCCAGAAAGGCTCACAATGGAAAACTTCCTAGGAGGATAGAATTATTCTTCTCATGCTAATAGATATGGCATTATATAAAAAGCTTCTAGGGAGCAGTTTATAAAACAGCTACCTAAAATAAATATTTTAAGCCAGTGAATAGCTAGTCTATCTGAAATGAGTTTGTATGTGACAAGCAAAGCCACCCACATTGTGAAGAGAAGAAATATTTTTAAATGCTCTTCTTTCAATCAAAATAAGAGACAGCTGCTTTCTAGAGACAGCAGGACACCTGCTCAGAAAATGGGACAGCCCTTGAAGTATATGACTTTTCTGGCAGAGGTAAGAATCGTATTTAGTGAAATATGCGTTTGGTCCCCACCCATCTTCCTAAGAGGCAGCATGGTCATGTTTGCCCCATTTGGCACCTTGCTTTTTCCTAGCGCTTGCTGTGGCTGTGGGAAGAGTAGTGTCCTCCAAGGAAGCAAGGTTTTAGAAGGTGGTTGCAAATGAAGAAGCATGCACTTAACTCACAGCATGATTTATGAAAAATTTTGGTCTGTAGTGTAGCTGTCATGCACAGTCAATAGGAGATTTCCCCAGGGCAAAGCAGAAAATAAAGCTTAAACCTACAGCTCTCCTCTGAGGCCATAAAGGCTATATTGTCTTTTTCTGTACAAGTCTTCAAAGAGTAAGGGATTTTGCAAGCAGGGCATAATTTAAACAGTATATGACATTTTCTTAATGCCACACCCATAGACCTGAGACTGCAATAACAGTCCTTGTGTTTCCAGTCCCACTATGTCAGCAGAGGCTGATCTAGACAGTGTACGTAACACAATATGTTTGCCATTTCAGTCCTCGTCACAGGGCAGCCTTGGCCAGGCTTAGTTTCTATCAGTCCTTTTCAAGTTCACTCACACAAGACATTCTGCTTGATCTTTTTCCTGCAGTCCTTCTTTCCTTCATTGTCACGTTTTGTTTCTAAGCTCCCACTGTGTTTCAGGTCTGACCATTATTTTTGGCTGCCAGCAAAGGATAATAAAGGAAAAAAAACCCAAACCAACCCTTTTCCTAACAACACTGCACAACATCAACAGGAGAGGAGCTGAAAGGAATGTGTCTTTTTTTCCATAGGCGGGCTTTCTCATCATGCCCTGAATGCCATCCCCTTCTGAGACTTTAACTATTGAAGAATAAGCCAGATCATAATTACGTTCAAATTGAGAAATGCTACCTATAGAATTATTTTTTCACATAAAATCTTTCTTTCCTCTGTGACTGTTTGCGAAGAGCTCTTCTGCTCCTCAAAAGACAAGGAAAAAGCACAACAGAAAAACAGTAATGGATATCATAAAAGCACAGAATGGGTTGGGTTGGAAGGGACCTTAATGATCACCTAGTTCCAACCCCCCTGCCATGGGTAGGGACACCTTCCACTAGACCCATCCAACCTGACCTTGAATGTTTCCAGGGATGGGGCATCCACCACTTCTCTGGGCAACCTGTTCCAGTGCCTCACCACCCTCACAGTGAAGAACTTCTGCCTTACATCTAATCTAAATCTGCCCTCTTGCAGTTTAAAGCCATTACTCCTCATCCTATCACTACATGCCCTTGTAAAAAGTCCCTCCCCAGCTTTCCTGTAGGCCCCTTTTAGGTACTGGAAGGCTGCTATAGGTTCTCCCTGGAGCCTTCTCTTCTCCAGGCTCAACAACCCCAACTCTCTCAGCCTGTCTTCACAGGAGAGGTGCTCCAGCCCTCTGGTCATCTCCGTGGTCCTCCTCTGGACCTGATCGAGCAGGTCCACGTCTTTCTTATGTTGGGGGCCCCAGAGCTGAACGCGGTAGTCCAGGTGGGGTCTCACGAGAGTGGAGTAGAGGGGGAGAATTGCCAGGTCACGTTGAGCTTCTCATCAACCAACACCCCCAAGTCCTTCTCTGCAGGGCTGTTCTCAATCCACTCATCGCCCAGCCTGTAATTGTGATGAACTGATTCCCTGAAGAAGAGTTGAGCCTTGACCTTCTGGAGACTTATTTATGCAAACTGACACAATGCTGCGGTGTGGGGACCTTCCAGGTCCCAGGAATATGAATCTGCAAGAGCTACCTATAGATTCTGTATATGTGGAAAAGTGAATACAATCCAAACTGCTGTGGTACAAAGGATTTACCAGCAGGAGTTTGAGGTGGATCAATTTAAGCACAACAGCCAACAGCACTTTCGGCAGGGCAGCCACTAGCAGTGCACCGAATGTGTGACGTTTTGCATAACCCTGATGTTCCCCAAAGAAATGCATCTTTTTTTTAAAGACTACTTGTTAAAAACTACATTTCAATTCAGTTTCCTAATGAAAACCTTTCTTTAATGCTGTTCGTTAACCAAACTAGTGTAGTCCAAGATCTGAGCGTACACCACATTGGCAGTAAGCAGCTCCTACGCAGAGTCCTCAAACGGCAGTGGGTCTCAAATTGCAGTACTGGGGTTTAAAGCGACAGAGTTGCTAGCACAAAAGACATGAACAAATGCGTAAGTGCCATCTGTTTTTCAAGGACGCCTGCTTTCCCCCCATTCAGTTGTCTTCTCACTCTTTTTCTTTGCTTTTTATGTCGAAGTCGTAGGTAGTTTTTACAGTGTTTTTGTTTTGACAGACCTTCTAAAACAACTGATTGTGACTGTAAAGGGTTAGATAAGCTATCTTCTTCACTACATTACCAAATGTAAAATAGCATCTGTCTACACGAATGACTGAACCTCATCCCATTTCTGAAATAACTTTGTGAGATATAACACAGGATCTAATTGTTTGCACTGGATTTTATAACACTGTGCTTATGATATTGCAGATGCATCATTATTAGCTATTATAGAGCAATTACACCACCATAAAAGTATAGTAATTCTCCTTTCTCAGAATAAACCATGGAAGATTTCATTGCATTTACAAGTCTGAACTAAAGGGGGGAGGAGATGCATGGTTATACCAACATTTAGAGCAGATGATTGGAACTTTTCAGTGAAGCCAGATTGCAGATAAATTCCCCTGCCTAGCTTTAGCTCTGTAGTCCTAAGGAGCTGTTTAATGTATAAGAATGCCTCACATTTTTCAACACTCATGCCATTTTACTTTACTGTGAGCATAGACTGGCCAACCACATACCAATGTGATGAGATGTGCTCTAACATCAGACAGTATTAGACTATGCTGAATTAATTTACAGTGTAAGATTCTTGGAGGGAACGAGGCATTAAATCCTAATCCACCTGAAATTAACAGTAGAAGTCTCATTAATTTCATTTGGGCTGGGATTCCACCCAGTGTCTCTTGTCACATTTTGCATGGCTCAGAACCAAGATGCTGTTCCTCAGCTTCACCATCATTGATAAGATTCACAAATACTTACCTATTGCTTATTCTACATACTAAATAAAACTACTTATTTATTCTGCATTCAGAATGGTAATGATTCAGAACTTTAATGGCTGTCACTGCCTGGTTTTGTTTATTGGTTGTTTTCTTAGTTTAAGTGACTGTATTGCCTCCACTGAAAAATGGATCCCTGCCTCTGCTCATGCATGCCTATGGGTTCCTTCTCTGCTTTCCATAAATTCTTGTGACTTCAGCATCCCTGGACTAGACTATGATGGATAAACTCTGCAGTCACTTCTGCTAAGAACTAATGCACATTCTAACCTCTTTCTGACAGGTTTCTGAACACAGCATAAATTTGTTTGCTTTGGAATCTTTTCAGGGCAATATTCATTCTGATCTAAATTGGCAATGTTAATTCTGTCATTACCAGTTTTGATATTTATTAACCTAAGACATGGCACAATCAAGCTTAAAAAGAGGAAATTATATTTCCAGGGAAATCTGTTACCATTAATGTATACTCAAGTCCCAGTGTGCAAAAAATCTAGTGACCTGATCCAATAGATAAGGTCTTGTTATAGAACTCTCCTTCTTCCCCTGCCACCCCTCACCCATTCCCCAGGTGCAGCATCACCTTTTGGCTTTTCTGGTTGCAGAGAGCCACTTGCTGCTGAGTGGTACTCAGCCAGGGCACTCTTCATAGGTTCTTAAATCTGCAAAAAAGATGGTCCTGCACTTTTGTTACGTCAGTGCCACACCACAGTCAGCTCTACCCTGTAGTGCCAGTGCAACCAGGGCAAGGCTTTCTAATGGATTTTCCTTTTATTGGCACTAGGCTCTCAACGTGGTTGAGTGGTACGGCTGACACCTGAGGGACAGGACGCCATCCAGAGGGACCTGAAAAAGCTCAAGAAGTGGGCCCATGTGAACACCATGAGGTTCAACATGGCCAAGTGCAAGGTTCTGCACCTGGATCAAGGCAACCCCTGGTATCAACACAGGCTGGGGCATGGAGGGATTGAGAGCAGCCCTGCTGAGAAGGACTTGGGGGTACTGGACATGAGTTGACAATGTGCGCTCGCAGCCCAGAAAGCCAACCGTATCCTGGGCTGCATCAAAAGAGTGTGACCAGCAGGTCAAGGGAGGTGGTTCTCCCCCTCTACTCCGCTCTTGTGAGACCCCACCTGGAGTACTGCGTTCAGCTCCAGGGCCCCCAACATAAGAAAGACACGGACCTGCTCGAGCAGGTCCAGAGGAGGACCACGGAGATGATCAGAGGGCTGGAGCACCTCTCCTATGAGGACAGGCTGAGAGAGTTGGGGTTGTAGAGCCTGGAGAAGAGAAGGCTCTGGGGAGACCTTATAGCAGCCTTCCAGTACCTAAAGGGGCCTACAGGAAAGCTGGGGAGGGACTGTTTAACAGGGAGTGTAGTGATGGGGTGAGGGGTCGTGGTTTTAAACTGCAAGAGGGCAGATTTAGATTAAATATCAGGAAAAAAGTCTTTGCTGTGAGGGTGGTGAGGCACTGGAACAGGTTGCCCAGAGAGGTTGTGGATGCCCCGTCCCTGGCAGTGTTCCAGGCCAGGCTGGATGGGGCTTTGACCAACCTGGTCTAGTGGAAGGTGTCCCTGCCCATGGCAGGGGGGTTGGAACTAGATGGTCTTTTAAGGTCCCTTCCAACCCAAACTATTCCATGATTCTATGCCAACCCAAGCTTGAACAAACTGGGGAGGCAAATTCTGTCTCACACCTGGAATGTCCCCAGGATGGCTTGAGACTATAATCTTGAAATTTTTGCTGCTTTGAGAAGCTTTCTGGGATTCTTACTCATTTGGATGTAGAATCAGCCAGCGGGGGGACAGCAGGGGATTGAATAGCTCCTGATGTTTCCTCATGATGTCTATGTTAGAGTAAATTTCATCGTGACCTGAATCAGGTTTGCCATACCGAGATACTGTCATTTAGACTCACAAAGTGAGCAGAACATATTTTTCCCATTTTCTTCTCTTAAATACTTAGTAAAGCATTACCCTTAATACAAACTGTCATAGAATATGTTTCTATCCACATATGCTCTTGCATTTTGAAAACAGCCTTAAAAGACTACTGCCTGCCTCTCCTATCTGTTTCTTTCTATATTGCCTCATGCTTGTAACTGATAAGGACATGCTCTAAGCTCTGGGATTCATCCCCTTCCGTTACAACTTTCATTGAGATGCTATGTCTCTATATTTGCAGTTACAATCTGATAGATTTTAAATTAACAGTATCAGAAAGAACATTAATTTGTCTGCGGATGAGATGTTATTAGGAATAATGGTATAATATTATCAGATGTTCTTTTTTAGTGCTCAGTTTTATGAACGGAGCAATTATGAAAATATTTAAATAATGAATGTAATTGCTTATTAAAATCAGTATTGTGCATAAATATTTATATTCTTAATCAATGTTTCCTCAAAGGTATAGCCATAAATATAAAGAAAACAACATGTGTATGCACATGCAAAATCATGTGTCTGGTTCCTCAGCTGGTATAAATCATCATTGCACAATTGCTGTCAGAGTGATACCATTCTGCATGAGCTAAGGATCTGGCTTTTTCAGTCTGAACTGGTTATTTCAGTGGCTTACCTTTTGACTGCCCAACGTTAGATATCAGAGACAACAGTGATTTTCGGACAGCGGGAACCCAGTGTCGTCTGGCAATCAGGCACCTCTGTGGGTGGTAATCTGGCCTCCTGCAAGTCAAGTCAATTTTCCCTCTTACTTCAGTAGGTCTGGATTCTTCATAAAGATAGCACTCAGCACTTAATACTCGTAATTACTTTCAAAAGGGTAACCATACATCATTATTTCTTTGGTTTTTACAGTGACCACTTTGGAGAAATGCAAAGTATAAAAAGGGGTAGAAAGTATATAAGAGGAAACAATTTTATATGCCTGATTTCATCAACAAGCCATGAAATTCACAAAGAGAACTGTAAAGGAATATTTTTTATGTGCCTCCAAATCCAGCCTGATTGCACATTGTTCTTGGAAAAAAAACCCCAGGTGACATTGGGATTGTGCAAGGAGCATAAAGTTTAAAAGTTAAATGTAGCATACTTCAGTTGGAAAATCAGTGATGAGATGGTGTCTAATTGCTTTTTAGCTCTGAAATGCTGCAAACTGTTCTATTAATTCACTGCTATACACTGTATTACCATATGTAAATAATTGCATTAACCCCTGTGCTCCCCCACCTTGTATGATATCACAGGGAAGAGCAGACTGACAGAAAAGTCACAGCAGGGCATAACAGAGCGAGGTGAAGAACAGCAGTATGATTTCTAATTAAGAGTCAGGAGTCTTAGATGACACATTATTACTGGAGCTGAACAAGGATAAAAGATGAATGTCTAATATAATAGCGTGATAGCTAACAATGAGGTACAACAGCAATGCCCTGTTAAGGTACCCTTTCCATTCCAAGGATTTCCATTAATTTAGGTGGGTCTGGAGGACACAGCATGTGTGTATGTGCAGGCAGTTGTGCACACCTGAGGGATGACTGACATATATTTTGAGGTTACCAAATATTAGCAGCACTTGAAGAGAAGCGCTACAACTGACTGCTTTCAATCTCGGGACCAGAATTTGGTTATGGGTCCTGAGACTGGCTTGTCATTTATTAGATGGGTTACCAAGTCTGAGAACATTTTGGTTTTGTGCATGCTCTATGTAGGTGGTTCTTTTTCTCTGCCTTAAGGATTTATATATGCCTCTGTGTGTGCGTGTGGGTGTTTGCCAAAGTAACCTGTAGGTATTCAATATACGGATAACAAATAGTTTTCAAGGGAAAATGTCACCTATCTATCTACATATTCATAAGTTCTTTTCAACAGATATGCAAGCACCTTGTATATCACATCCTTTCACCATTCCAGTAAACTAGTGCTTCCCGTTCCCAAGTAGACCCCTGAGGAAGAAGGCTCTTAGCTGATTTATCAACCAAAAATTTGGTAGGAAAGAAATACTTGCAGATCAGAATTACAAAGTGAACCTTTGCAGATATTATATAATGAATGAAATGTATTTTCCAAGTGTGCCCTTCTGAAATAATAATCTGATCATAATGTGCTAACATGCCCTTACTAATTTTTATTCTTCAGGTCATCTCACACTTAAAATTACAGTGTAACCTTTTTAGGTCAGAATTACCGCTTTTAGTTCAATGAACTGGCTGCTACCCCTTAAGTACTTTTTTTAAAAAAATAAGAAGATGAACTTATTTCCTTGTGTTAAATCAAATCTTAGGTTCATGCATCCCTTTTTGAATGTCTATATCCCTAATGGGAAGTACAATGTTACCAGAGAAGGATTTTTGCATCTGCTGGAATGTGTATAAAATTATATTTGGATCCAGAAAAGTTCAAGAAAGAGGAATATTCAAAGTGGGACCTCTCACTCCAAGTGCCCATGTGTAGGATGCTCCATCATCTCTCCTACCGGGGAGGGCTTTACTATGGAGAAGGTTGTGTTGTCTGAAAGACCCTTTCAACACTGAGTTGCAAACGGCATGAAAGGAAGAAAGCTTCTAGACTAATTTCTCTTCAGTTATTTTGAACCTGACTGCATGTCCCTTGACTGGCAAAAAAGAAAGAGTGTGATTCTTCACTGGTGACACAGAATATAACCCCCGGTTCTTCCTTTCCATATTTTTCCATTATTTTTTCTGTCCACCATCTTCCAGTTTCTCCAAATCCAGTCTGATTGCACATTGTTCTTCAAAAATATTTCTATCCCTTCTGCAAACCAAGACAACCCATGATACCACAGACATTTCTTTCCTTCTTTCATAAGCAGCACATGTCCTTCATGCTGCTCTGTTACAGAGCTGGTATAATTGAATTAGGGGCCATGTAGCGAATGGATCTGTTATATTTAACAAATAAAATAACAAAGAACAGCCAGGGACAAGAGTTGCAAAAATTGGTACTGCCATCGAGAGGACTGTCTGTCAAGTTTGCAGCCTGTGCCTCAGCCTGTGAGGCCTGAAAAACTCACATAACTCCTCTGAGGCTGTTTCTCCTTTGGAATAAGCGATGGAGAGGAATCACATAAAGCATCTGATAGTAAGAGCATTATGTGCTGCACAGACACGTATGTTCCTAGTTTAGAAGACAAAAAATTGGTCTACCACACCTGGGATGGTGAGACAGGGTGGTCTGCTTGCTTACAGGGGTCTCCTGATTAAAGCAAGCTGCTGACTGGTGGAATTTCACCAGGTCCAATGCAAACCTCAGTCTCACTTGGCAAATAAATACTGGTATTTTTTCAGAAATTTACAACAAGATCTAGCATATCTTGATAAGGATCCTGAGCTATTCTTCAGTTTGCAGCACAATCTCTCCCAGAGTACATCGCTCATATTCCAGCTGTAGCTCGTGACAAAGCCTATGTCCTACTACTGAAATCAGTTTGTCAGCAGTTGTTTGGTAAGAATGTTAACAGGCTGTTAACAGAAATCCATTACTCAGAAAAACCCCAAACCTAAAGGTGCTACTGAAGAGAACAACTGGGGCTTTTTTCCCAGTGAATTCAAGGTAAAAATTCCCATTGATTTAAATGACAAATCCAAACATAAGAGGGAAAAGATAAGTCTTGTGTTTAATGTCCTGCACTTACTGGCTCTGCTGCAGAATTTTATCATAAGTTTTTGTAAATCACTTTGTAAATACATTTCATAACATACCTACAGTTGGAAGTTTAGTTTCAGGTTTTATCTTACTTAACAAAAGAAAGAGAAAGGCATGGATTAAAATTCCCTTAGCCAGAGGAAGGAATTGACCCCATGCCTCCTTTTCTAATGCTCTGCAGGTCATGTTTAAGAGTAAAAAAAAAAAGTTTTTCCTCAGATCTTCAGTAGGACCCCATCTTCTTGAACCTGACTACCATACCTTAAATATAAGATTTTAAATTCGTGTTGTACCCATTTGTCCCTTCTGTTACACCTTGCAGAGTGGAGTTGGACTGTCTGTCTGTTGCGGTGCATGTTTTGACCCAGCTGCATTATGCCATCTATTGGGTGCGGGGGTTCCTCACACAGAGCTAAAGAAAACCACCCTGAGAGGCCAGGTACCCAAAGAGTTTGTTGGTAGGGAGCTTAATTTACAAGCATTGCCGATGTTTATTGGATGAGATCTCACAGTACTTCTCTATTGCTGTATTGAAACAGACCTTTAAACTCCTGGTGATCTCTCCATATAGGATGAATGCTTCATGAACACAGAACAAATGCCGATTCTGACCTAAAGGAATCGTACTTGGAAGAATAAAGGCGAGGACAGACATGAAGAGACAATGGGAAAATAGCAACTGGGAAGACAGGATACAGCATTGCAATACCTAAGGGTACTTGTGAAAACTGCATCCTTAGAACACGCTTTAAATTTTTTTCTTATAAAATATGATTATATAAATATTTGTAAAAAATGAGAAAAAGTACAACTGTGATAAAATTCTTAGTCCTATTTTAGTGTCAGGTATAAACCTGTCAAAGAACAGACAAGGCAGCATGACAAAACCCCCGAAGAATAGACCATCCAACTGAGCTCTGCAGGAGAGTTAAGATCTGTTGTCATAGACATGGCAATTTGTTTTGTAGATTACTTTTAGTGCGTAATTGAAAACAGTTTTTTAGGTTAAAAGGCTTTAGAGATTTTTAGTGCTTTTCAGTTTTTGTTAAGCTCTTTTGGAAATGACTTTAATACTGATCTAAAATGATAAAGAAAAACATACTTAGTATCCAGTTTTGGATTTACTTGCCTTATTAGTCTAACAATACATAGATTTAATATTGAAGGACAGTGAATAAAATTTATTCCTGCCAAGTGAATAGATTGTTTTTTATCAATTTAAAATGGTAACAGCCTTCTGTGTCTCACTTTGAAAACAACAGTAAATATTCTCACAGAACAAATTTTATGTACATATCCACTGCTGCTATTATTGCACTAATTTGGATGTGTATGTGGATCCCCAAACTAATTTTTATAGACATTTTTTTTCTACTCCTAGTTAGAGCCATGCTTCTTAGTGCAAGGCACGCTGTTATTATAACAGATGGCTTATTTCAATTCATAATGACTGGGAAAAATAATAATGAATCATGTAAGCAGGAACAAGCACTTCACTTTTGCTACAAGTTACTTGGTGCCTGCCAATTTGAAAAACAGCTGAGGGCTCTGGCTCGTCAGAAATGCACGGATGCTCTCAGGTTAGACTACAACAGTATATCCAATTTAGGGAGAGCAAAACTCACAAGACACAAGGCCTAAAAAGCTTTCCATCTGGGCATTCAGGGTTTTCCTTCTTAGCAACAAAAGTAACGGAAAACCAACATAAATCCCTGGTGTTGGAAGGCAAATGAAGAAAAAACAACCCCTGGGGTTATTTCAGGATACAGATGACATGGAAGTCTGCGAAGAACATTTTGACCTGGCTCAGACAGAAGAAAAATGCTGCCTAAATATAAGCTTCTAATGCCATATTTTTGACACATTTGGATACGTATATGTACTAGCTGGGCCTGTCTGGAAGGCTTGCGTACGTGCATGTGGCTGCGATGGCATCATCACAGCTATTTGGGCACCTGAACTGCTTCCACAGAAACTGAGGACTCTAACCCCTAAAAAAAGAGGGTCGTCATGATGAATAATAAATTTGTTCCCAGATTGGCACTCTGGCTGAGAAAAACAAGGCAGAAGGAATAAGGACACAAAAAAGGATTGAAATATTTGCTATGAATATTTTCCAAGTTAAAATATGTTTCATTTCCACATTTCTAAATGAAACAGCATTTCAGTTTTGAAAAAGCATTTTTCATTCAAAAGTGACACAAACCAAAAAGGGAAAAAAAAGAAAAGATTAAAACAGGGGACTAAGCAACTGAAAAGAAAGATTGCTTTGGAAAAAAATCAGCATTTTGAGGTGATTTAAATGATTATTTTTGTGGCTGGTTCTCTGCTTTAATACTACCCTAGAAATCTTTCCTTTTCAGTTCAATGTACGCTGCATGTGTGAACTACTAAACTGAGAAATGTATCACTTTTCAGCTCTTCTGTCTTCCCCTTGTTGGCTTCTGCTAACCGTCATCCTTTTTTCTTGTCAGTGGCTACTGTGAGCATGTCCAAATAGGATGTACAGATGTGATACATGAGTTTAAATCGTTTCTGAAGTTCACTCATAGTTCATTCTGCTCAGGAAAAATTTGAGAACAATGCCAGACCAGATTCTCAGCAACCATTACCCACACACTTGGAAAATACACATAAGAATGTGTGGACACAAGCGATTCATTCTTCTCAGTAATAAGTTATCTGTGCTATATATCCCATTGCATATTTATGAAGTGTGTGGGTAATGGTGGATGGGAGTCTATTGTGGCAGCAGTCTTGTTTATCTCATTTTCTATGATCTGTTTTTGTTATCTTCTTGTTTTATTTCTTTTTCTGAATACTGCACTTTTTATTGCTTCACAAGACACATTTTAATGTCATTCTTTTCATATAGAAGATACATACCAGGCAGCAGCTGACTTTAAGAACATAGTTTATACATCCATATACATTGATAATTGAAGATGCTTTATAAATTGCGAGTCTCTCAGTCCCAAACTTAACATTGTAGCACACAATCAGGAGGTATACCTACACGTTATATCATTAAAAAGTATCAGCACATACGTATCAACATAGTAGGAGAAAATGGATTGAAAGTGATGGATTTACTTACCAAGGTGCTCAACACACTTACATGGTATTCTTCTTTTTAAAGCACCTCCTAGTACCTCCTAGGTTTCTTCTGCTGAAGACTGTAATAATATAATTCCTTAAATTTGCCCTTTAAGCCAGGTCTTCCAAGAATTCTTGCTGCTTTTCCTAGAAAACCTTCCCTAGATGGCATTGACTTAATGCTTGCCACTATATCATTTGGCAAGCAGAAGATAACTCAAGATCCACACTGTGTGCCTCTACATGGTTTTGCTCTGGACCTGACTCAGGTTGGAATATATCAGGTGCACAGCTGGAAGGCATTAGGTGCACAGCTGGAAGGCATTGGGTGCACAGGTGGAATGTATCTTTCAGTTTGATTTGGTCCCCAGAGAGTCCACTATCTGTGCTAAGACTAGTTGTACCTGCAAGTAGAGTGCATAGAAGAATCTTATTTTCTTCAGAATATCTGTCCCTAAATTACTGCTGACCAAAGTTTTCAAGTTAATAATTTCTTTCATCCATATTTAAACCCTCTGACTGGGACTTGCAATCAACAGAAGCAACAGGTGTTTAAGCTAACACCAGTCATCTATTTAGAAATCTCAGTGACTTCCATGCCTTTGGCATACCATGTGCCAAAGGAAAACAAATTTGTAGTTCATTTGCAAATGCACATTGAAATTGCTTCGTTTGACCTACTTAGTGTGCCCAGCTAATATCCCTGTGCTCTCTTTATAGTCAATGAACGTAGGATATCTCTTTTGGACACTCATCTGGCTATGCTGTGGAACTCGTGACATTTGCGGTGAGTGCCTCAGACCTGGTCCTCAGGTGCCCACTCCAGTTCTTCCGTATGGGCAAATGTGCCAGGGAAACCTGGTATGCCATGTGTGAGAGAGGTGAGAGAAAAAGGAAAGGATTTTACATTTCTGCTTCTTGTGCCAACCTCAGGGACAAGAAGCTGGGAAGTGGGAAGGGGACAAGGGTACTTAGGACTGTGTGTCTGATTCTTGAGGAGAGCTTTTTCCTCTCTTGGTTGGACTGACAACACAGGGAGCCTGAGGATTCTGACTGACCTTGTCAGCTAAGTGACAAAAATTGACAGTTATGTCAAGCCTCAATTTTTTTTCCACTTTTTTCTACCCTGCAGTAGGTAAAAGTATGAGACAGGGGAAATACTCTGTTGACACTATGCAAAATGAAATACCACAAACTAAATTGGCACCTTCTATTTGCAAATGTGAGGGAGCTTATATTCAGTTTAATTTAAAAAAAGAAAAAAAAATTTTGTGAAAAAAACATAAACCACACATGAATGATGTCTCCAGCAGAGTAACAGAATAAGTGTTCACAGGGGGCTTTGATTTGAGAAGCTCACTTATTTGCATGATAATAAAGAGGATGTATGTGTATAGGGACACACAGAACTTTTTGGAACTCTGTTCAGGTTATAAAATGCCCATATTCTCTATTTTATGTTCAAAATTTAATTACGAATTCTTTGATTTACTTACTAATTCTTGATGTACTTCCAATATACTTTCCTCCTTGTTTTGTATTCAGAATTCATATGTGCTTCGTTAGAGAAGGGTATTTATTGCATTTTTAATGTTGATTTTAATATGCTAAATCTAGAATATGAAAGGCGCCATGACAGCCTCATAATGTCGTATACACAGAGCTTTGTTTACTAAACGCCATGTGCATCTCAAAATCTGCCTTCAGTATACAAATTGTAGCTTGTCTTTATCAGGATTCTGCAAAAAAAAAATAGTGATGCATAAGAATGAGAAGAAAATGACAAATCTGGCAATTATTTTTTGATCTTGTGAAATCCTGACTCCTTTATCATTAGTTGCAAAACCACTCTGTATTGTGCAAGGATTTCACGATGTGCAATGCAATTGATTATATGATTTTCCCTATACGCATATGATTACACTTCTGTGTAAGTTAGCAAAAACCTTCAACTGAGATCTTACATCTGTTTGTAAGGGTTTGTAAGCATCCTAATATCCTCCTTTCCCAAAATAAGCAAATAATCTTTTTGGAAATTGGTCCTAATGTATAGAATTGGAAAAAAAAAAAAAAGTAAAATAGTGTCACTGGAAATATGTGGAAGTGGTATGTTCTGCCACGGAATGCCTCAAACATTTACCAGGTTGAGAATAGGGTGAAAATTTCAAAGCTGTTATTTCAATATCGTTTAAAACATTTGCTGAAACCAGATTCTCGCCTTTTGTTTAATCTGAATAAACCTTGAGCAGTGGAGTTTATCTGGCATAGTAGTATGCAGAAAAACGTGTTGGTGTGACCTGTGGAAATATATCAGAAATGTGTATTTATCAGCTCTGTATTTATCAATTCGGAGAATGGAAAATACGTCTTGCAGCACAAACTACATATTGTAATTAAACAATGTGGATTAGAATCTGATTCTTCATGGTCAGTCTGTGGTATAATTCAACAAATAAGCCATATGTCAAGTATATCAGGAAAAATCACTCACAAGTACTCTGGGATCACACAAAACAAAAGGGTGATATTTATCCATTAAAGTCCCTGCTGTTTGCCAGGTGCTCACCTCCAGTTGTTATCTCTACCTGGCACAAGCTCTTAATTTTGCTGTTCGAGCTTAATTGTTTTACAGGAACAGCAATATAATATAATAAGAACTGCCAAGGTTGCTCTGCTCCTCAGGATAATGCAGTTTACAGAGCCCAGGACAAAGATGTTAGAGCCAAAGATAAAGCATGATCAGGCAAAGAGACCTAGCAGAGGTATGAGCTCTCCAAACAGATCCGACTAATCAGAATTCCTGATCCTCTTCAGCGTACATTGCAAAACCAATAGTTTTTGTAAATCCCTGACACTGTACCTTGATGTATAGATATAGGACCACACCTGCCTGTAAGTAAACAAGGATTAAGAAGGTTCCGTGAGTTCAATAAGGTTCATCTTTTAAAATAGAAAGTTCATCTCTTTCTTCCATAAATTGCTTAATTTACCTTAGGAGGTAGCGATGGGCTCTTGAGAGGATTCATGGCAATTCTGTTGTACTTGTTTGTTTGTTTTTTTTCTGTTAGCACCACGTAAATATCTAAATCCTTCTGACTTCTGACAATTGAAATGAAATACACATTGCAATACACATATTGTTAAGCACTTTGCCAAGATACACTAGGCAAAGAGGTTGCTGTTTCGCCAGCAGAAATAACAGACACCCCAGAAAATCCCAGTTTCTTTGCCAAATGATGTTTTCTATTCAAGAAAATTCCACTGTCACAGATAAAAATTACTCTATAGAGAAATGCTTCACAGGGCAGGGCTGTGCAGGACAGATAAAAATCAAAGAGGACTCAAGGTCTTATTTCCAACCCTTGAACACACTTCACTTTTGCATGGAACATCTATCTCATGTGCTCCAAAAAAAAAAAAAAAAAAGAAAAGGCAATTAAGACCTGGCTGCTATACCAATAGCTACAGCGCTCACCAAAGGGAAGTGACCCGTCAGCCAGACAGCTCCTCCATCCCAGCTGGCAATACATGCTCACCAACGGTCCCCTAAGGTATCGTTTCGGAGGGAAGGGAAGAAAATATTCCTGTCACTGAAGGCACACAGTTGAGCTATAACTCTGCTGCAAGGAAGTTACCTTTCAGGATTCCCTCTCCAGCACCTTTATCTCTTGGGTGCAGAAGTGAATTCTTCTTTCTGTCTTTGCCAAGACAGTCGATGGGGACGCGCGTGGGAGCTGGCGTTGCTGCAAGAGCCGTTCTTGGATTGTATGGAGGTCATTGCTACGGCAGTCAGAGGCTCTTGATTCCAGAACCATGAACTCCGGCCTTCTCTTACAGAGCTATTCTAGCAGGTAGAAAGTCTGTGAGATGTCTGCAGGTACTCATATGTGTGCATACATGACTAAACAGTCACTTCTAGTTCCCTTTACTCCCATTGCAGCCTTCTACAGACTCTATTCTTTACTACTTAAACTGTGATATGAAGCTTTGCCCTTTAGGAAAAAAACAAAAAATCATCCTATCCATGATAAACTCAGCCTTAACTACCTGCTCTGGAAGATGAAGTTTGATCATAAGGAGATTAAACAGGCTTAACCTGACATATCGAAACCGCATAGGGTCCCAAATCTTGTTATCAGTAGCAGACAAAAGAGTTACATCTAGCTAAAAACTCGTTGTCAAGTCTCTAGGATCTGGCAAATACTATTATACAAGATAGGTCTGAAGGTTACAACATATTGGTCATGTGCATTCCCTATTTCAAACTGTACTTTCCAGAATAAGGATTAAGTGTCATCTAGTTTTACTGCCCGTACAGCTTACCCATCTTAATGAAATATCAGAAAAATACATTAATAGCACATTATGGTTTCCAAGTTCCATCCCCAGTTATTCAATTTTCTATTCTGTTCACTTCTAAAAAGCGCTGCAATAACATTCACAATAAAATGGTACAAATGGGAACAATGAGTTCAATACTAAAATGTTTGACTAGCGCTCATTCACGGGAAGCAAATACCTTGACAAGGGTTATAGGCTGAATGTTAATGCTTATACTACAGCACATCTCCAGAGTATTATTTTAGTGACACTGTACCAGTTAAAGAACATACTAGCATTTTTAGTAAGTTTTTTACTTGTTTGGTAAACTGAGTAAATAATCCTATTGGCATCTGTCAGTACCAGTCAGCGTTGCAGATAGCCTAGTTATTTAAAAGGCAAAACACTGATATGATGTTCATTCCCTGGTAATTGATGTTTATAGCTGTGCTTTTGTTAATCTATGGGCTGATGGTGTAATACCATATTCACAGCTTAATGTTGAATGAGACAAAAATCTACTCATAATGAAATGCTGATGAATTTTAACATAGACTGTGCTCTGAGACTCTTAACATACAGAAAATAAACATTTCATTTTTTGTTAATGATTGCATAAGAGAGGCTTCTTATACTCTGTACATTTGTTTACACCTGTGTAAAACACAAGTTTCATGGGAAACCATTGAAATTACATGCTCAAGCACGTGCACATTTCATTACTTGCTCAAACAGCTCCTACCATGGAGAATCTAAACAACCTTCTGACACAGTGAAGAAATAAACAGTGAGAAAAGAGATCATGGTTAAAAGGATCTACACGTGGATATTTACTTAAAAACTAGCACACAGGCATTCTAGCATTTATAGCAAACATCTTTTACACATTTAAACTCCTTTAAAATCTCCGTCTCTAAATCCCTTTGTAAGCCTTCAGTTGAGTCATTTTGTTGGCAAGTTCATAGTGTTACACTGTGACTCCATCAGCTGAAAGATTTAGGGAAATGTTTAATGGAGAAATATCCCCATCAATTATAACCTGAAATAAATATGCAATGGAAATCATCAAACTGTTATTACTCAATAAACAATTCTCTGTAGTTAGCCAGCCCAAATAGACTGTGAAATGTGTTTGCTTTTTCCAAATTTACTAGTTTATGCATGTGTGGTTTAACCTATAATGCATTTAAAAACTGTCTTTTTTAGGTATTTGCCATTAAATACATGTAATACAATGTGAACTGTTCATCTAGAGCATAACATCTTTCTGATAACTGCCACTAAGAAAATCAAAACCTATTAAAACCAGTAACTGTCTTGAGGACCAAGAATTATTTTCCACAACTTGCATTTACATGTTTACACAAGTGACGATCTCCAAATGAGTTTTAACACAGGAGGAAAAGCTTGGGTTTTCTACTGAGCTGTACAAGCAAAATATTCAGTTATATAAATATTTGTGAACAGAGAAAAATGAGATGCTAAAAAAATATTTGTGTTTCCCAAAAATATTTAAAGAATAGGAGTGGGTGTAGAGTGTAAGAAAGTCTTTTTTTTTCTTTCTGGTTGGCTGGTATCATTTCAAGCTGCCACCACTACAGCGATGACTACTGAGCAGTAAAGTCCAGGCTACGTGAGATAATACCATTTTAGTATGTTGGCATACAGAAAACGAATGGCTTCCTCACACAGTCGTGTGTGGGAGTCAAAAGGCATATATACAGGGGTTTTTCTACTCATTGAAGGGACGGCCTGGCGCTGAAGTCCCTGTTCTGAGGGGCAGTGAGAGGCTGTGGATGTCTGCCCAGGGACTGTGGGGAATTCACTCAACTGTAGAAGAAACTTAGAGGCAGACAGATTCACAATCCGACTCCTGTTCTGGGGCAGGGTAGTAACTGGTTCTGGTTTGGAGCCGTGGGTAAAGCCATGGTAACTCAGAAAAATGTAGGAAAAGAAGCTGTGCAGGTCACCTGTTCTTTACTCGGGGCTAGTGAAGTCCCTCTTGTCCTTTTCCCAAGGTGAATAAGGAATAACTGCTTCTGAAAACTGTTGGCTCTTTTAGCCTTTTCTTTTTTTTTTTTTCAAGATGACTTTGAGTTTGAGCCTATAAATTAAGGGTAGTTTCTTGAATTTGTATGGAAGTATTATCACACTGGTATTCCAAATGTTGTCTAAATCACAGCAAGATCTTAAAGCCCTCTAAGCAGTAGCCTGAGCACAATAAATACTACAGCAAATTATCCAAGACTATTAAAAAAGTGATGAAGTCCATCTGGCTGTTCAAACCTAACTCTGTCCTTCGTGTTTTTGTAACAAAATAATTATACACATGGAGAAAGACATCTACACAGCTGCTTACTTTGCAGAATGCCAAACAACCTTAAGAAAAATGATTACCGGGAAAATCAGCAAATGTCCGTATTTCCTATTCTGAGAGCTAAATCCTGCACCCTTTAAAGTCAGAGAAAATTTTTTCGTTAATATCAATGCGATCACGTTTTAGGATAAGTGTAGATTTCTGTGATGGACAGCGTACTCTTCCATGGCAGCACAGGGTTGTATATCTCTTTATCCTTAAATCCCAGGATGTCAGTGTTCATTTTTAAGGTAAATGTGAATCCTCTTTCCCTCTATCTGCCCATGTATACAGATGGTCCCTTTCCTGAATTTTCTGTAACACTTAATGTGTTTATTCTTGTAACACTGATATGGGGTCAGGGAAGTACTGTTAGCCTCAAAAGCACAGATGAAGAGATTCCCAAGGATGCTAAGAGACCTAACCCCTCTTCCAGATCCCTTTTTGTAGGTCTGTACCTATGAGACTGACATCAGGTGAGTAAGTACACATATACAGGGACCTGAGTGTGGACCTCTCAGGCTCAGGGCTTCATCAGCAGAGCATCCTACCTTCCCATTACTCCTTAGCCACAACCCCAATAATACCAAGGGATCCAAAGAACAGTAGGATTTTCTAGGAATGGAAGGATGTTTCCAGACTGCCAAGTCACCAATAACTCCTCTCAACAGCAAAAGAAATCCATTTTTCCAATTAGTCTTAAAAGTACTCAGCTCCATGACAAAAAATTACACAATGATACAATATCTGGTATTCCTTGTCCCACGGTGACAGCATCCTAGAAACTCCTTATGACAAACAAAACATCTGTGTGTATCTATGGGAATCAATGCACAGTAAATTTCCTTAAGCTTTTTCATGGGACATTGAGCCAAATTTTCTACAGATAGGTCTAAAATCCACTTCCACATGGAAAAAAACCCTGTCACATTCTGTAGAATTTTGTAGCCCTATTAAAAGCCAATAAAATTTATACACTTCTGGAAAAAAATCCTTCCCTAACATTTTTTTAAGCAAGGCAAAGTAATGATTCAGCCAAAAAAGAACTTTTCTCAAAGTGAGAGTAATAAAAAATATTAAGTCCTTTTCATCTTTATTTTCTTAAGTCTACTGAAAAATATGAACCTCCCAAGTCTTTTACACTCAACTTTTTTTTCAGTGAAGCTATTATGTAAAGCAGAAAAATAGTAGAACAGAAAAAGAAAGGAATAAAGTATGGCACAACTGTCACAGGAAAGCTCCCCAACTCTTGCAGTTTTAGGAACTATTTAATAAATTCTTGTGCTGGGTAAATGAGTAGAAAAATGTAGAGACTATTTCTGGATTAATTTTCCATTGAGAATAACCCAGGCTAATGTCTCATTGAAGTCTTTTGCTTCCGCCTTCCCCCTGAGCCCCCACTAAGATTAATGTGTGAGTATAGCACATTAACTTATTTAGCTTCACAATGGTCATGCTTGGTGGCAAATTATTAATATTTATAAAGAAACTGCAGTAACAGAAGTCTCGGTGCTGGATTAGCTATCTAGGAACACATTTCTAATTCTGGGACAAGTGGAAACACTTAAAATGAATGCTCAATTTTCGAGTGTCCCAACAGCCAAGACTGGAAACCAGTGGCAGCAGTTTCCTAAGGTCTGTTCTTGCCGCCGTATTAATCTTGTCAGGCTGGGTGTCCAGTTTTCTTTTGCCTGTGCGTGGGTCAAACCACCTTTCATTCCATGCCTACCCTAAACATCTCATCTGCTTTGTGCTGCGAAGTGAACCACCGGGCACAGCAGTCGTTGCCAGACTGTTCCTCTTTCCACAGAAGCTTCCAGCTGCGACGAGGCTTTAACTCGGGGCGCGATGGGGTCCTGTCCCCCGGACTCTGCTGCAGCTTATGCGGGACAGACAAATTACTGTCCTGTGTTCCCTGCGCAGGGAAACAGCAGTCAGTTGAAGCACTCCTTTGCTCCTTGGTTTCTGACTAAGGCCTCTCAGTCACATGAAGTGTATTGACCAACTTGCTTTCAGAAAGATGAAAAATGGGTCACAGCTCTACACTTTGCTCCCCCTGGCTTGAGTGGGACTAAGTGGATGAACTGATTCTGGAGTATTTAAGTCAGATCCTGTGGAACAAGGAAACGTGTGTTGCGAGCAAGGACCTAATTCTGCAGTCAGTCAGTCTAACTAATTGCGTGAAGGGTCACGGCCAGATTACTTTTCCAACCTAAATTCTTTTATTGCTTGAAAGCAATAAATCTAAAGCAGAATCTGGTGCCTATTCTCTAGATATAGATTTATTTTCTGCTTTGCAGTTCTCAGGAATCACTCTTGAAATGGTGAACTTTTCTAAATGTCGGTTAAGAGGTTCACTGATTTCTTTGCTCATTTCCTAAGACCAAAGTGTGTGCGTGTTCTCTGGGCCTGTTGCTTTAGCTAGTCCTTCCTAGCCACTCTGTACGCAACAACTTTGTCTGCACTTCTGTCCACTACTATAATATCCTGTTCTTTCCCTGCTGCCTTTCAAAGATTGATCTGTGACTTCATCAGAAAAACTAATAAATTTTACTGATCACGTAACAGTTGATATAAACTTTTTGTAAATTTTAAAACAAGCCTATGTTTTCTTTCTCTTGTTTATTGAGTATATATGGATTTGAAAACTCCTTACCTTTGAGATTTCAATTTCAGTTTGTCATTTGCTTGCTTTTATCTCCTTATATCCTCCTATCAACTTCAGAAAAAACTCCTGGTTGCCTTCAGTGCTTTGTGTCTCCCTTTTTTTTTTCCAACGGCATTTGCATACATCAGTGTCTTCAAGCACAAATGCTTAAGATGTAGCAGAACAAAGACTCTATATGCAGGGTCTCAACGATATAAAAATACACTCTAAACAAACAAAGTATCTTCCTTCCTTTCTCTTTTCCCTTCATTGATAATGTGGACATTGTGAGAACAGAATTGATTTATGAGGATATTAGGAGTTTCATTCCAGTGGTAAGGAGGGAACACAGCCTGGAAGTTCTGTATTTCCAGCAGATCCTGAAAAAAAGAGGGTGGAAACCTCTAAAGAGGCTCCAGTGCAAAAAAACAAAAGGAAAACTACATTCTTAAACATTTTATCCTGACACTTTAACGAGACCACTTGTCCAGTTATATGAAGGAAACATTCATATGCATTTCTTTGGCACTGTGAGTGAATTTGATTCTTTCTTCTCCCTTTCTTGTACCGAAGAGGCAGAATCAAATTTGAGAAATTAAGTTGTGGATGAGTGCCTTAAAGTGGAAACAATGCTGTTCCCTTCAACTGGGACTTTTAAAACAAAGCTAGAAAAAATACAGGCCAAAGCTACATTGTAAGGAATGAACTGCAGAACATAGTTTAGACAATCTCCCAGGCATTCCCCAACTACGACTGGGAGCACCAAAAGATCTTACAAGTTATATGCTTCTGCTTTGTATAGGTTTTGTCACGTTTGTCTCTAATGCTGAGGATGCCACAGTAACTTGTCTTCTGAAGCTACCATTCTCACCTGTGCTGTTGAGTACTCACTTGTGTGAATAATCTTCCATAGGCGCCACAAGAGCTAGCGTAAACCTCTGTTTCTGTTGCTGGCACCCACTACCCCAGTCTCCGGAGGATGCGAGCCTGCTAAATAACCACGGAGAGAGCACAGGTTTAATTTTTATGTCTATGATTGAGCAATCTCATAGAAGCGAATGGCACTTCAAGTGTGATCTGTATGAATGCACAAACAAAAATATGGCTTCTGCAATCTGGCTCTGAGCTTTTTATTTATTTGGTTTTGGTAGCCTGAAATTTAACAGTGGCCTTGCTGTTAATATCTGACAATGCTAGTCCTCTCCCACTTCCTCTATGTGGTGTTGAATTTCAGCCAAGTTTCTCTTTACTCATTTCACATTCCTTCAAAGTCCACTTCTCTCCAAGCGCAATATATTGGCATTGCTGCCTTCTCTGCAGGCCTTCATCAGCATGTTAAACTCAATGATAGGACAGAAGAGCAAAGAGTCAATGTGCTAAAAGAAGGCTTTTTGTGATATATGTTCGAAAGGGATCTTTGAAATCTCAATGAGCTAAAATTGCATGCATGAAACAGCCTGCTTTCCTGAGGTCATCAGCAAGGTGAACTATTCTCATCACAACACAGTAAAAATGCCATTGTTTTATGTATAGCAATTCTGTAGTACACTCTACCTTGCGGTGAGCAATTTGTCCAAGAATAAAAGGTAAGTGTTCACACTATACTTTTTATATGATCATTCCTGTTTGAGGAATCTTACCAGCCAAACTGAAGTAAAGAAGGTGAATGTGAAGAGAAAAAATAAAAATAAAAAAAGAACAGAAAACAGTACAATATGGAGGATCAGAGGGAAAAAAAGGTAACAGAAAACACAAGACTGTAGAAAATTGAAACCAGAAGGACAAATCTTGCTTAACACTATTAAGGGGAACTAAAATAGTTAAAACCTGTCATTAGTGAATTCTCCATGGCCTAAAAAGATTTTCAGGTGCTTTAATGGTACCATGCTCCACCAGCAGTGTCCAGCCCATGAGAAAGATGCTTTTACCTCAGTTGCATGTCCCAAACAGCAGCTAGTGGTGGAGGCAGGGGGAAGAGGATCAGAGCTATGCCATGACACAACCGTGATTCCCCCCACACTCTCTCAGCTCCAGAGGTCTGTTACTCAAACCCAAGCCCAAGGTAACTTGTGTTTAACAGTCAGCCAGGAAACATTTCCCCCCCCCGTGTCCTGGCACTTTTTTACCACTAGTAAACTTTTTTTGCACACACAGCGTTGTGCGGCAATGATTCCCCTGGCTTAGCTGTATAGTTCATTAAGAGAAATCACAATCAAATGCAGGAGCTCCATTTTCACTGGATGTTTGGTTCAGGATTTTGAAATCATCTTTGATATCAAACAGTATCTACAAATTCTAGAGTATTCAGTTCCACATCTGTTTCAAGGATAAAAGAAGTCTGATCATGCTTCCTACACTGCTTGTAAAACTAAACCCAGATGACTTCTAGATGTAGCGTTAGCTTTTTTTTTTAATACGTTCACAGTACATTTAAACAAACATCAGAAAGAATAAATCTACAGTCCCTGTAACACAGTATGAGTCTTTGCAAGCTTTAGGCTTCTAGATTCAAATTACTCTAAACTCTGTCTTTTAACAAAACTTCTTATTTTTCTCATTTTTCAGAGCCAGAGGAACACTGAAATAAGACAATTACAGACACTCACACTCAGCAACTTAATTACTTTAGATGCAATTTTATGAACAGATTCAAATCTTTGACCACTTAATGATGATTGAGAATCTCATGCCACTTCCCATTAGTGAAAACGGACCCTCTGAGCAAATTGAGCTTACCTCATTGAGCATTCACCCTCCTAGGGCAGCATATTGCACACTGCTGAAGCCGATCTAATGCGGGCCTTACATCACTTCAGTGTCACGCATTCAGCAACCATTTCTGAAGATTCATGAATGGCAAAAAGGCAACTTATATAAAGTGCTTCTTGAGAAAGTCTGTCTCCTCCGTTCACAAAAAATCTCTCTAAATGAGTTTATTTTTCAACTGAAAGAGTTGGGGCCTGATTGCAGCCAGAGAACTGGATTTAAAAGGAAAAAAAAAAAGACAAAATAAGGGCCGTGCTGACTTCTGAATTCAACGTCTTCATATCTCTACTGCAGGGTCTAACCATTTGGGACCTTCCCATGAATCTTCCTGCAGGATGAGGAGACGTGTAGAGCAGGCAGACTTTTGGCTTGCTCTTACTCAGTGTACAGCAGGGTCAGGCAGAGAGACCAAGAATCTATTGCCATCTCTTAAGAAGCCATCTGTGAGGTATTGCTTAAGGCTTGAAACAATGAACTGTCCCTTGCACAGAGCTCTTTGTACAAGGAAAAACGCAGTTTTCAAGAGCACGCAAACAAAAGAACCATGGGGTACACTTTCGTAGAAATTCTTCAATGCCTCGCTTGCTTTTCTGTCAGAAAAATATTCAGCGGTGACACTGTCTTATTTGGATTTTTTACTGCCACTTTAATTTACATGTCACCTTCCCTTTTTATTGAATGAGGTTGTCATCCTAGCTGGGCTCCCAAAGGAATAATGCTGTAGTAATGCAGGACTGAGAAACATCAGGCGAAGGATCATGCGTTCCTGGTGAAAGGCTGCAGATCAGCTCTTGCAGAACAGATCTATTTGGCAGATTCTGACTAAAAGCCAAGCACGGTTTGAGTACACAAAACAAACAGTGTTTAAAGCTGTGTTTAAAAAAGATATTTCCTGAATGATGTCATTAGCGATTCAATTATGCATTTTATGAGCTATAACTTGTGCACAATGTGGGTAGAATAGGGCAGAGTCAGATTTACAGGAGAGGAACAGGCCTTTGGACAAATAAAATTCTAGGGAAAAGCTACTGAAAATAATACCTTTTCAGACATAAAGGCAACTTTTCGGTGTTTTCTTTGAGCTGCCTCAGAGCAGCTGTTTGCACTGCCACATCCTTCTTAGCTCAAGGCTTGTACGTAAGAAAAGCAAGAACAGACATTTCTCCTTGTTTAGGGTAGATTTCTGTCTCTCTTTGCAACCTAACAGCTTTTCTTCTTATAGCCAGAATAATTTTCTTCATGATTCTTATGATATTCTCTGGTCTAAGATATAAATTAGGATCGCTATTTTTTGCTCATTAAGAAACAGAGCTTACTCCTTGGTCACCAACAGACCACCTGCCAACAAGTAAGGAACACCACGGGTTCAGATGAAAGCTCTGCTCTCCAGACAGCTGGGAAAAATATCAGTCCAAAGAGGGCAATCCTTCTTTTTTCCAACATGCCTTGGCTGCACAAACTTCCAATGAATCAATACAGTCCAGAAGAAGATAATGTACTAATAATAAGGTGGAGCAAATATTTTGCAAAACAGTGACCTATTTATCTACATGAACTGCCCGTCTTTTGCAAGCCATGTATTATGGTTACCAAGCCAAGCTTTTCGTACAAGTCACAAGTTTTTTCAGTGCAATAATGATGATGAAAAGGACTGGTGGGGGGAAGCAGGCAAGTTCTGCTAGGTTTATTATTATTATTACTATTATTATTTTTCTTAATTGTATTCTCATCCAAAAGTAATTTAAGAGTGAGATAAGCAGGTCTCTGTGATATGCACCGACGTAAACTATTTTGTGCCATTGATACCTGAAGCCAATCTCAACATTAAACAAAGCACGCAGCCTGTTCCACAGCAGTGACACACACTAACAAAAAAAGAATTATCACAGATTTTCCCATTTAGATTTTCTTTTGGGAAAAGAAAAAAAAATCTGTTCACAAACTGATGATTACCTGACATCCAGTGCTACCTCTGTTATTTGCTTCTGAACATCCAGATGCAATAAACACACATAAACACACACACACAGTGCCAGCCTGAAGTGTTGTGGGACTTTGTTAAAGTATGAGATACAACAGTGATTTAAACCATTACAGGGAATTTTGTCTCCCTTTACAGACCAGCTGTAACATAAATACATAAGAAGAATTGACAGTTCTATCTAGGTAAAGGACATGAAAATTTTAAACTTTTTCTTTCCAGGGATCCAAACTAGAAATGTGCTGAATGGACTGGTCTCTGGGTTTTTACGGCTATTTAACACTTCTCTTGGCCTGTCATACACATAAAACAAGCAGCTCCTGTTGGAAACCCTATGTAAAGTCCTAATATTCAATGTAGGTTGATGACATTTGCTTAGTGACTTCAGTAACTTGTTATCCACTATGAAAGAGTCCACTAGAGCTAACCTGCATTCTCTGGTTATTTCAAAACTCCGCAGAACTTCAAGGTGAATCAGATTTATTGGATTAGTTACTTTTTATCTTTTTTTTTATTTTTTTTTTTTTTAAGTCTACCATTTTAGCCAAACTTACTAAGGAAAGTAAAGCCATTGTCAAATTTCATTCAAAAAGTGACAGAAGGAAAAAGGTCTCCAATAGGTTGTTACAGGCTTTGCAAAAGCAGGTGAATAGCTAGAGGAAAAAGATCCTATAACTGCCCTGGTAGAGAAAAGCCCATAGCAAAAGGTTACATAGTATTAGATGCTGGAGAATCAACACAGCAGGAAAAAAACACAGAATGCCTGAACTGCATGGAAAACTTCAGCTAAAGTTTGCAGTCAACAAGGCAGGTCATAGGCCCTCATGAACACCAGAGAAAAAGGACCTTAGTTAGGTCTTCTGGTTCCAGGACTATTGTATATCTAACACCTGAAAACCTTTCACCTAGAGATTTCATGTTAAGACCATACAGCAGGACTGCTCAGAAAAACCACTCGTTCCAGGTTTTGCTTTGACTCCATCTAGTTATCAGGCATTTGGTGTTTTCCACAAACCTAATGGAGCATCCCATATTTCTTACCTTTCTCTGGTCTCCACAAACCACTGCAGTTCTCAGCTGTGGACACAGAATGGGCTGGAAGCCCTGAAGTGCAGAACTCCAAAAAATAACCCAGAAGACCTAAAATTACATATCCGTGTAAATAATTATTAGCCCTATCAGAAAATGTTGCCTTGTTTTTTTCTACTTTGACCTCCAATAATGCAATCAAAGTTCCACTAAAAATTATATACCATCTCTGATTTCCTTCACAGCTGGCTGTGATGCTATATTAACTGCTAAACTCTCATTTTCTCTTCCTTTTATCCCACATATTATAAACACAGAGATAAGGAAACCGCAATGTGTGACAAAATGGTGACTCTTTGGCTGCACATTTTGCAATATAAAATATTATGCTCTTTCTTTCTGCTTGTCTCTTTTTCTCTGCTTTTTCCCATCATGAAGTCAATTCCCATAGTAATGCTTAGGGCAGAGTGTATCATTGCAGGGCCCAGATGGTTAGCTATGGAAAACTATCCTCCATCTGGTTCCTTAGTAATATCCTTAAGCGGATAAGCTTGCAGCTCTGAAACCGTGTTAAGTTTTCCATGCAGCTACTGTCTGTAGCAATACACGCTCTGCGTCCAGCTTCATTTTTAATTTACGGGGAGGAGCAGGGTTACGATGAAGCAAGAAGTCCCCCATTAATATCAAATTCACTTGGGAACAGGAAAAAAGTTATCCTGAAAAAAATATTTCTAATGGGTGGGTTGCGTTTTATAATCAATTTAAGTCCTTTGAATTTTCACACTATTCTGTATTTCTTGTTTTCTTTTCCAAAGGCAGATACTTCTTTCCTTGATCTGTGTGCCTTTATTGTGAGAATATGGACTGTTTTCTGTTTTAAATGTCAAGATGCTACTGCCTAATGAAAGATGTGATGTAAAAATCTTTTATTGTACTTTAAAGAGGTGAAGTGATGTCAAGAATAAAGTGAGATCGGGGTAAAACTAACTTCCAACTAGCAATTGGAAAGTCTCTCAGTACAGCTGGAGGGAAAAAAAGAGACAACCTGGATGCTAATATGCGTACAGATGGGGTGTTTGGACTACAGAGCAGGCAAACTCACATAGAAAATAGAAGAATATTTTTAAGAAGTCCTAGAATAAAACCAAAAAGAGCTTTTCTGCACTCATGCTGCCAAACTCTTCAAAAAGTTATTCTAGCTCCAACGAGACTGGATCTTTCCCCAGGCTGCAACAAGGTTTGGATCAGGCCACCGCTTGTACTTAGTGAAAACAAATAATAAAGGTGCTGGAATTATTTTAGAAGGATGCTGCGAGAGGATTTGATTCTCTGAGGAAGGCAACTCTCTTCATCTACCAGAGTTATTAATGTTGATAGTTAGGAACTAGAACTGCTTTGTTCTGCTACCAGGGATGATTGCATTAAACCATCTGTTTGCAAATTCCCTGTAAATTTTTAAAGCCCAAGAACTAGTTCTTATAATTCTTGTTCATGAATGCAGTAGTCCTTTGGCGAATGCAAATATTTCTGACTTGTTTAATGGGATAAGGGCACTTCTAAAGGGCTGCTGTGGTTTTTAGTAACTTTACATTTTCTTTGGACATCTGAGAACTGTAATGCTGTGAAAAATAAGACTCATTTCTGACAGTATTGTCATATTTTTGCTAGAGGAAAAGAAATCACAGATGTCACTCTTAACTCTTAAAAATGAAGTATGTCTTTCTTTGTGCAGGTAGCCCAAACCCATGAGGGGAAGGTATGAAAGGAGCGGAGCAGCTCGTCTGCTCAATCGCAGAAATGGCCCACATCAGTCCCTCGTGGGACTGCGCTGCTCCAGGAGGGGCACCTAGCACCTCCACCAGCACTTTAGCCCAGGATTAACCCGAATTTTACCCGTGTTCCTCCTACGCTGTGCTTCTGAGAGGAAGAGGCGTTAGCTGCTGTGCCCTTGCTGGGACCACGAGAGGCTGAGTGTGTTTTTCCTTCGCCTTGCCTGCAGCCGTGCCGCACGGGCTCACAGGGATACGGACGGGATTTTCTGCCTGCGTGGGGACAGGTACGGTCAGTCCCCACAGCCCAGCTCATCTCCACAAGTTCTTGATCGCTTCATGCCGCCGGGGTGAGGATGAACAGCCTGACTGCCGTACGGAGACCAGCTGGGAGGCAGAAACACCTCCCGGGTGATATTATTATCTGCAAACAATTTAGCTCTCATCGCTACCGAAGCAGAGCAGGAGGATTTGCAATCCAGAGCTGGTTTTGGCTGAGAGAGGGTAACTGTGGAGAACCGCCATTTCTTGGCCAGCCTGCTGCCTGCTGCTCCCAGCTGCCTT
The DNA here is from genome assembly GCF_000737465.1 of Haliaeetus leucocephalus. NCBI lineage: Eukaryota > Metazoa > Chordata > Aves > Accipitriformes > Accipitridae > Haliaeetus > Haliaeetus leucocephalus. The sequence continues at coordinate 1,230,816 of NW_010972887.1, read as the reverse complement.
TGGACAGAATAGCGCTGAGCTGGTTGGTTTTTCTGGGCTGGAGCCTGAGCTTCAAGCCAGAGTTAAATACAAAAGTGGGCAAACCCACGAGCAGCCGGCAGCAGGACACGGTCTCTGGTCCCAGCCTTGGCCCAACGCTCTGGGTGTGGAGCATCCACAATTGAGCGGCTTTTTGTAAGTTCCTCAGAAAGTCAGTCAACAGGCAATAAAGGGGAAATCAACATTTTTAACTGTTTGCTTGCCAACCCACACTAAAAAGAATTTTGCAGGACTAAAAAAAGAGATACTTTTTGATCAGGGCCCTTCCTCCAGTCAAATACGGGGAGGAGGGGGCGATGCACAAAGAAGTGCTGCTGCTTCTCAGAGGAGGAACGCAACTGCATCCTAAACATAAATTGAATAAACTGATAGTAGGTGAGACAATTCTTCTATAATAACAGTCAGGGATAAAAAAATGGCCACATAAAATTAATGTCAGAATGCGAATAAATATGTAACGATTTCACGGGAGATGACATGCTAAATCTAAGCAGCCGGTGTGCTGAGGATGCAGTTTGAAAAGACAGCTCAAGGGTGAAATAGTGAACATAACAAAGGAACAAGAAAAAGAAAGGAAATTAAAGAACAAACAGCATTAAAAAAGCCCTGTGTTGCTGCTTCACATTCAGGACCAAAGGAACAAAACAGATGAGAGAAAGGATTCACAGTGAATAAACAAATTCCTGCAAACTCTTCACAGGGACCAACTTAAGAAAGAATGAAATAACATGGAAATATTTATGAGCTTTCCTCAAGGGCAGAGGACATGGGGGAGGGGAAATTAAGGTCTTATAGAAATAAATGGAAAAATTTCACTTTACAGAAAATTAAGTGAAAAACATCATTCTCTAGAGCTAAAGATTTATTATTTATAGCTACTTTCCCTAGTGCACATTTCTAACCAGGAGGGAATTTTTCAAAGGTTGATGTTTGTTTCCTTCTCCATTTTTGTTGTGGAATATATTTGGTGTACATCCCCAGGTCCTTCCCACCTGCAGTAGTGTCAATCAGCCCAATTCCTTTGGCATGAATGGAGACGGGCTTTTTACTCCATCTCAGGAGTCTGCCCACCATCACCTCACGCTGAGAGAGATTTATGATTACTTTATTACTTGTTTCTCCAAACATCCATTTACTAAAGCCACAAAAAATATATATCTCTAGTTCTTGTATGTTCTTTGCACAATCGTTTGCATAGCAGAAGTGAAGAGCTTTTTGTCACATTTTCTTTTCAACACATCTGTCATCTCAAAAAAAAATAGGAGAGATTAAGATTTGTAAATATTTCTTACAAATACTAAGGGGAGGGGAGTGATGGTAGATATGCAGAGCGCTATTGTTAAAGATAACTTATAAACTGAGTCACATCTGACACAGTACTCTACTGAATGTAAGGTCCCTACTGCCTTGAGAAGAAAATTCCCATGTAATAGGACACTTCTTTCTTCACCGAATTCTTGCTGATTGCAGGATGACAGATTTGTGAGCTCTGGGGCCTACAAGGAGACTTACAAGGCATGGAAGATATATTAAAGACTTACAGTTGTGCTGTTCTTACTCCATGATTTCAAATTGCAACCCTGGACTGAAGTGGATGCTGTGTGATGTCTGGCTGTCCGGCTGAGCTGTTGCATTAGAAGTTCACCTATAAAATATCCTCTGGGTTATTCAATTAGACAAACATTTCGCTTCAATGTGGACAGCCAACTGAAAGACTGTAAAAGAGTATGGAAAGGTGCCAAAAGAGGAAAGTCCTCAACAGCCTTTCATCTCCTGCTCCAGGCATTACACCAACACCAGTCGCTGGTGTCCACATTTTTTTCCCTTTGCAATTCTTCCCGCTCCCCTGAAAATAAACACTACAGGATTTTCTTTAAAGAGCAAAATACCACCAGTTGCATTTTGAATTATTTGCTTTTTTAGGCTTTTGTTTTTTAAGTAGCTGACAAACCATATCTGTGCATGGTTGATCTTTCAAGGCTTCTACTTTGTTTGAATTTCAAGGAAAGTGGGAAAACAATGTGAAAGCCTGAAGGACAGTAGCTTCTGGCATATGCTTCTCTTTCACATTTTGTAAATCTAATGGTGCATACCTTCCTGAGCTATGAGAGACACGTTAGACTGTCATCTCAGCTGTCAAAAACATGTGGCAGTTTCATTTAGTCTAGAGCAACTTTGACCACTTTAGCCAAATTTCATTAGGACAATCTTGCAGATGATGCAGCTGATGTGCATTTCAGCTCCCAGCATTTCGTGTGGGAGGGACAGATGCTTGTGTAACTGTACAAGTAGAGCAAAGAGCAGTATGACCACACAATGTGAAACCACTTAATACCATTAGCAGATGACCGTGAGCAAGTCTTGGGGAGCAGAAGTAACAAATACGCAACCAAAAAAAAGATTAAGAAAAAGATTTTTAAAAGTATGTTAAAATAGTAAATCCACTTAGTGAGGAGCGGATGAGAAATCTTGGGCATGAGTCTGACTGTCAGCTTCCCCGCATCCCACTGATGGAGCTGAATAAAGCGCTTTGCCTGCATCCACTTCTCATGGGATCAAAGCCATTTCAGATTTAAATGAAACAACAGTCTTAAACAATACAACAGATTCCGGTAAGCAACCTAAGAGCTGCTGCCAGTGCTCAGAGACTCTTAGTAATATGACTTCTATATCTGTTCCTGAGAGCTCTAAATCGAGATTACTTTCAGTCATTTTCTGTATGTAGTTTTATGTATTCATAAAACTCAGAACTTGTGTAGGATTCCCTGTCATGGTCCATAATGGGACATATACAGAAGTTTCAGGCTGAAAACACTGTAGAGTTCAAAATATATGATGTTTTATTAGATGCACAATGCACTGCAAAGAAACAAGCCAGACATGGTAGTCTACTTAGAGGTTATTTCGTGTAATATACTTGGTCTCTTTCTATTTTTAAGTCCACACTTCAGCTCCTCGCAGCTGCAAAATGTGTTTTAAATGGAAGACTAAATAAATCCCAAAGAACAGAACACGTAACAGTGTATTAGCATAGCTCCCTTTGTGCTTCTTGCTCCAGATGCACTGAAGAACTGCAAACCCTTCCAAGTGTTTCGCAGCCACGCCATCAGTGAAACTTTTTATTATCACAGTAGCTAAGGCTTCATCTGCATTGGGGGAAAAACACATGCCAAGCTAGGATGTGAATTTGTATCATACCAGCTATGCTCTTTACCTCCCTGTGTGGATATCCAAGTGCATGCTAAGGGCAGATTTGACATCCATTTGTTTCCACAGCCTGTGCCCTTCTCCTCTCCCTCTCCTGATCACCCAGCTTCTTCCAACATCTCCCCTTTAGGCATCCTGGTACAATTGTTAGTGACACTGTGGGGAGAACTGATCCAGAATAATAATAGACACTTTTTACTGGGTTATTTTAAACCTGTACCAATCCCTTGAGGTAGTTCAAGGCATGGATGCAAAAATATCTGTGCTAGCACAGCTGAGTAGGAGATGAAGGAATAGAAACAGGCAGGCAGTATTCACAATCAAATTCTCATCCTGCTAAATAGGTTTAGCAATTTACACCAAACTAACAAAAGACCCCCACTGTCCAAAACAAAACCAAAACTATTTGCTTTCTGTTTATTTAGAGTTTGAAACAGGCTTACCAAGTGAAACGAGACCCAATCCTGGTGCAAGGCAAAAGGTGGGAGTGTGCAAACAGGCACGGAGAGCAGAAGGGACCCAGAGGGAGTGACACCATCTCTTTTGGTGGCTACTTGCAATTTGATTTTCCTCAGCTATGGCTGAAAAATGTCCTCTTTGGTATTCATTTCAATGAATGTCATCAATTTGTTAAGCAAGGGCTGGTCCATGAAACAAGGTGTTTCTGTGATCCCCCTCTTAAGCTCCCAATTTAGGACTACTGACTTACTCTGTTTTTCAGAAATCTGATAGGAAATTGATGTGAGTTCCACTAGGGCAGTCCCTCTCTTGGGGTGCTGGAGACTGACGGAAGTTAAATGATTTCTGCAAGCCGGTTATTCTGTCTTACATATTTTCTGTTAAAAATCCATAGAATCTAGTACAATTTTTACCTACTATTTTTGACCAACTGACACTTGATATGTGAACAATCCACAGTGTGCATCACCACTGCACTGAAGCAGAGACATACATAGCAACACCAGTCAGAACTGAGTGAATATTTTCATTTAAATATTTTGCATAAGAAGGCACTAAAAAAATGCATTTTCCCACATCATTTAGAAAAATAAGCATTGTACTTATATCAACATTAAACCTTTCTATTTTTCAGTTAAAATCACTTTTCAAAATATTACTCTTTCTTTGAATAAAAAAATTGCAAAAACCTTAAATGTAAAAAATACGAAAGAACTACTTGAGTTGTCCACATTTTTTGGGACCAAAGGAACAAGACTAGAAGCTGCAAAATTGCTAGTGAAACAGAAAGTCTGAGTCCTTCCCAGCTTTAATGACATGGCACAGAATGACTCTGGCACCGCACAACGTTATTTGAAAGGGAGAATACCGCTGGCAGTAGCACAAGACACTTTTGCTGTTGTCAGTCATCAGGAAGCAGATGGTACGTCTTGGCTGAGTGGGTTCTCAGGCATCTTATTTCAGCAACCACTTCAGCGTACCTGACAGTGTAGTCAGATGTGAAACACGCTACCTAAACACGGGCTGCGGTAACTCAAGCGCAATGAATTCCAGATCACTGCAAGATTAGCAGGAAACAGAAGCACAGGAGTTCTGTCTGTCCTGTACATGAAGTAACTTTCCTTTTGTATCAAGTTAAAAAAGTTACTTGCAAGCTCTTTAGGGTAATAGGTCCTTTGTTTCTACTGTTATTATTTAGCATTAAAATGATGGATATTATTATTATTATCATATTATTATTATTTATTATTACTATTGTTAGCAGTCTAAGAGTGACAAAACTAGTGCAGGAAAATAATGAAAATGGTTTTCACCTGTCACGTCAGCTTAAATCAACAAAAATACTTTTAATAACTCATGCCTCATGAGGGAAAAGTCAGACATTGTACAGGAGAACAGTGTCGGATACCTTTTGTTATGTATATTACGAACCTATTACCTGGGTGTCCTTAGGAATGCAGTCCTCTACTGTGGAGGACTGCTTTGCAAGCAATTCAGAGCTTGCAATGGAAATTGCCACCAGTTGCTCCAAGTGGTAATTTAGGCACAGGGATGTAATACTAGCCACACCTTTACCTTGAGTCTGGTTTAAAAAGGAAACTACTGTGGTAGCTTCTGGGATGCCTGTAGACTTATGAGCTCTCTGTTTCCCTTTTCTTTTGGTTTTCAGAGTTAAATCTGAAGCGCCAAAGGTGTCTGGGATGCCCTGGTGCTGGGCATGGCATCAGCCCGTAGGGAGAAGGGCAGCGAGGGTGACCCCTGGGAGGTTTGCTGGGCTCAGAGGTGTGCTTTCCAGAGCCAATCCCTTGCTGCTTTTGAAAATGCCAATAGATATTTACTTGGTACTTTAGGCATTGTAAAAAAAATTGGCCCTAGAAGACTCGCCTCCCATCATACACTGTGTGACACAGCCAGGAACTGAGCTCCAATTTTTTCAACACCAGGCCTGCAGCACAAAGCATCCATCCTCATTCTGTTAGTCTGAAACAAAAGGTTATTCTGGATGTCACCTTACTCACTAGGGGTATGGCTAATACAGGCATTATTAAGGGGTGCAAACACTCATTAGAAAAGCAAGTTCCCTATATGGGCATTATGCACCATATTGAAGTTTGAGAGTAACTATCCAAAATACTGCAGTCAGGGGTAAAAAAAGCCACAGGACTCACTCTATAGCTCCAGAAAATAACAGGCTACATAATTTTAAAATGGATCAATTCTCCTTGCCCATGACCATATGTTAGTTCTCGTGAGTCTAGTACAAATCATGCATGCAAACTAGGAGATGGAGAGATCTCATAGCACTTATATGCATTGGAAAGGAGACTTTGGGGATTTGTTTGAACTAAATAAGGCATAAACTGATACGCCTCTGTAGAGTCCAGACGTCTGAATATTTAATAAAGCCCTGGCATCCCAGTCATTTGTGCAGAAGTGTCACTTTATTCTATCCAGCATATAGCAACTGAAAGAGGGACATTGAACAGGGTGATGCCATGAGCTTACATTCAGTATCTAAGCTGAAGAGCAAGCTGTAAGTATATAAAACACCTGTAGATCAATTAAAAACCTCAGCAGATAACCAGTAAATCACTTTACTGCCAATATTTATCACTGCATTGGATCTAAACCTGTTAATTCTCTTTTGTCTCTATTGCCACAGCCAAACTGTAGATATAAAATGGGAATTTGTGCAAATGGGCATCATTGCCATGGAACAATTAAATTACTCTGGCAGTACCATCTGAAAATCATAGGCACATCATAGTTATGTGTTGCACATGCACATCATAACTGTTGATTTTAGGGACAGTAGTGGATACCCCGCTGAATGGAAAGGGAAAGAAAGAAATGCACCGCAAGCTGAATGTGAAGCAGAAACCCCTGCTGCATTTCATCAGTCTGCCACCTAAACCAACACTAGTCTATAACAAAAAAAGACAGATATGCTCACAGTTAAGTCTTCTTACTAGGCTGATCTGAGGGAGATTGAAACAGACAGACAAGGATACAAAGAGTTCGCAGGCTAATTTTACAGGCTGCAGCCACTGCAACAGTCTTGTTAGGCAAGGTTGCACAGGAAAGAGAAAGGCAATAAATCTATGAGCTTTCTTGCCCAAAAGAAACTACTGCCATGGAACAGAAGCACAAGAATAAGGTCCTAGGGAAAAATCATACTGACTGATACATCTCTCACTATGCACTCAATTAAAATGAAATTTATATAAACAACAAGTCTCAACTATTAATGTGGCTGGCCATCTGCCTGCACCTACTTCAAACTGTTAACTCTATGAACCCAGAGGGTGGGCAAACGTACACAAGACCAAAATTAGATGCCTTAAGCCTTTTTCCTTTCTTGCAGAACTGCTATAGATGATTTATTATTATTAGTGAATGGATATTTGCCATCCCTTTTGAAATTAAAAATCCCTTGGAGGCTCTGCAGCCCCCTCCGTTACATTACCAGCGTGTGCAGGTCGCAAAGCTACAGCTGGGAAAAGATTTGGGCTCCATCAGTCAAAAATTCTATTTTCTTCCCAAACCCTAAAAAGTCCTTAAGCGTGTAATTTGAATCATCCTTAAATTCCCCAGCATATTTAAGCACCGTGCTAATAGGATAGAAAAGTATTAAAGCATACAGTTTAATCCCAGCGCTCTTATGCCTTGGTCTCTCGGTGGCAGCCGGGGCTTGGAGCAAGAGAGAAGTGATAAGCTCAGACTCTGTTTGTGAGTGGTGAGGAAGGATGAGCATCTTCCTCACAGAGAGTCGCAACAGATTTCAGAGCAACATTCTCCACTCCGTGGCTCCAATTTCACTTTAGTTTAACGTCTTCAATTCCTACAGGATTTGTTTAAGCAGGCACAGGATCTGGCCTCTTGTCTTAGCCTGGATAAACAGGGGAGATAGGCTGCTTCTCCGTGTGTCATAGCCCAGGGCTAAGCTCGCTGTTCGGTGAAGCCATTGGCAGAAATTAAGGGTAACAACGATGCCAAGGAGAAATAGGAGAAAACTGAATCTGAAGAGAAGAAAATGGATGGGCAAATTGACACAACTAAACTGTCTTCGAGGTCAGTATCCTGAGCCCCTCTCTGAAGAAAGTACGCGTCCCACTGGTATGCTGTGATAATCCTTGTACAGGTAAGGTGTGTGGTACCTCCGTGTTAGCAAATAATATATACTGAAAGGGTCCCTAATACTCTTCAGAGTTCTGATCCTGTGTGTAAGCCATGTCTACGAAGTAACCATAGACGTGTTTACATACAAACATATATTTTACAGGTGGAATTAAAAATGGATTTTAAGACAGCTACAGAAACAATTTCTCTGACAGTCACGGGAGCATAAATGCCTTTTGCCAGGTTTCCAGCAATGCAGACATTACAAAAGGGACTTTGTGTGGTTCAGAGGTGAAATTTGCAGTGTGCCAGGCTGAGAGCACACTTCTTTTATTTTGGGTGCTAGCTCCAGCCTTCTGTTGCGGTTACCTGCCGGGGATTTGCCCTAATGCAGCACATGCAGCTGTTACTCTCTGCAAAACAGATCAGCTCCTCTCCTTGACATAACTTTGTAACTGGCCTGGGGGGTCAGAATCATAAAACTTGCATAACCTGGATATTTCCCACAAGGCAGCCGTAGATCAACCAGACAGCATATCTAAGGGGCTGCTAACTGAGAGGACAAATCCTTTGTTGGGATTAATTAGTACACCTCAGCCAGCAATGACTCAGGTCCCATCAGCAGGGAACATGAACATGTACATGTCTCATAATTTTATTCAGACAGCTTTGTTCCTTACAGTACTTGTCAAATCTTAAATAATTAGGGTAAACTACTTCTACCTGATAAAACTTGTTAAATCTTAAATAATTAGGAGGGAAAAAGACAAAACCACTTTTTTTTGCAGGCTGTTTGTTCCCGTTGTACCCTACATACGCATTTTTGCCAGTAATTTAAATGTGACTAAAGAAAAGCCCATGGCGATGTATCTGTTTTTACTCCTTCAAAAAAAGAAGTTGAGCACAGACAACAGGTCTTCAGAGCTTGAGGGATTTAAACACGATCTATGCTACCCAACTTTTAATGGATGTATATGCCACAACTCATTCTAGTTTAAAATACAAGCTTAAAAGAAGCTCAGCTAAGGAAGGACTTAGTTGAAGGACTTTTCTAGCTTGGTCAGAACAAAGTCTGGCCTATTCCTTCTCCAGTTTTTTTAAAACCCATGAAATTTTGTGAATCTATCTCTTCCCCAAAGGAAATACTTCAGTGTTTGTTTTTCTAACAAACAGCAGCTGAGCTGCTGTGTATGGAAACATTAGTATGATAAACCCGTTCACATCAAGAGTAGAGGAAAATAAATTGTATTAAAGAACAGATTGCAGATGAACTTTTTCAAAGACTGTTTGCAAATAATTACTTACTAATGTGTTTTAAAGTTAATACAGGAAGATAAATCCTTTTTCCAGTTTCCTTATCCTTTAATTAAAAAAAAAATTAAAAAAGGAGAAAAGACATATGATAAGCAGCACAGACACAATACTAAAAATGAAATAAATAAGGTTTCTCTGCACATGTAAAACAAAGGTAAAATGAGCAGCCCTGATCTTCAAAGAGGATGAATTCCAATATTTGTATGTCAGCAAACTTCAAAAGATTTGAGCAAGTTAAAAGCAAATTAAGAAAATGGAAGACACCACCCACAATTAAGTGTGAGCAGCAGGCTGGAAGAGAGACTTCATTTAAGTTGACGTTTGCTTATTAAATGGACATAAAAATAAAAATCCTTCTTGAAGCACACATCCCAGTAACGGCTCTGTGCTCCATAAGAATTGCAGGGTCTGGATGCCAGAAATGTTTCTTACCTCCTGAGGGCTAGCAGTGAATTTGCTCCATGGCTGCTGTATAAAACTGAACTGCAGAAATGCAGTGACTCCCGTAGCTCCCCAAACCACCCTCTTGGCTCCTCCTCTGCCTCAGGATTTTTAAGGTCTAAAACCTAACACAATGAGTATGAAATATTTAAGGGTCCAGTTGTGAATCTACACATATATACATATATATGTATAGCTAAATAGGGGACTAAAGGAACAGAAAGCTCCATGAGAGGTAAATTTGTCCGAACCGCTGCCTCCTGTCTGGAGGGGCAGGGAGAAGGTAGAGCTTGGCTGGGAGAGAAGAGCTGGGCTGGGTTTCCCCAGGCAGTAACGGAGAAGTGGCTATAATTTGATCTCTGCTCTGCTTCTGGGGAAAAGCAAATATATGCTGCCCTTTACTCCCAGTTGAATGCAGACTGCCGGGCAATGCAGAGCCCTGGGAGAACAGTCTGGGTGCAGACAAACGAGTAGCAAACGTGAAGTCCAGGGTTTCACAAGACTATTGACATAAATACCTAAATGAAGCACACCTTATCCAAAGGTAATTAACAGATAGGGAACACTATAAGCAAATGTATTAATTCTCTGCCCGATCTAATCGATTATAATGGATGTGTGTGGCTGTGTGCGCATGTGTGAGGGTGGTTGGGTGAAGGAGAGAGTGGGTGTGCATGGAAATGTATCTAGGGATTCACACATATCCAAAATCCAGCGTTGTTTCACCCTCCTATTACCAGCTGTACAGTAGAATGACCACATATTCAGCAAAATCAATGCAATCAGATAGGCAGTGAGATCTGATCATCTGGGAATTCTGAGTAAAGATTACCCACAGCAGCATAAAGGGCTGCTGCTCAACCAGGCAAAACCCAAAGTATAATTAAAAAATGCCCAGAGAAGCGTTACAGGCTTCCCAACAAGGCATTAACAGGAGAGGATGAATGAGAAAAAAAATAGTTATGCACTTTAAACAGAAGTTAAAAAGTGCAGTTTAAAATATCCATCAGTAACACAAACAGAAGATTCATGCAAGCTTTGTTTTGCCATTATTATTTCTTTTAAATTTGTACCAGTTGCAACTGGTAATATCCATTGCATTCTTTCTGCCATCTATCAGTTCTGTCCTTGCTTGTCAATCAGTGTTCACAAGTATATTTTCATAACATTTAATTTCAAGACATCAGTCGGTTTCCTCAACAGATATTTTGAATCTAGTGGTTTTGGCAATAATGACATGAAGAATTTATATTCTGAAGTGCAAGCTCCCCTGCAAGGATCATTAGCAACATCTATTATCTTGTAACTCCTGTTTATAGAAACTTAATTCACATATGTGTGAATCTACTTGGATTTGATGAAGCAACCAACAGCTGGATTGCTTAGCTAAATTACTTTCAGTCCTCCCTGTTCTCACTAAGTGTACACCAAGAACAAACTTTAGGAAGACAAATACTCAGTGATAACCTTGGGGCCACAACTTTTTACACTTCTTTTTCAAGTCCAAGGGAATATAAAGAGACCCAAAACTGGAAAGCATATGCCAGAGAGTTAACCAAAATTTTCCAAAGTAATTTGGGAAATTTGTTATGATGAAGTTCTTGAACCACCTCCAGTAACTGCTGAATTCATTCTGCTGCCTGTAAGACTCATTTCTACTGCAATCATTATGCCACATTTACTGAAACAAGAGATAAAACCTTCAGCCATACTGCAACAGATAGATGTGCTTAAAGGTAGCAGCCACCTTCCTTGCCTGTAAAAAATTCCAACTGAAACTAGAAGAAAATCAAATCAAAGAAAAAAACTCCCAGCGTTTAAGAATTATAACTGAAAAAATGACCAAAGAAATCAAGGGAGCAAAGAACTTCCCCAGCATGCAAAAAGCAGTGGCACAACTATTAAACATTCTTAACATGCCACCTTGAGCCTCAGTTTTGGGGGGGGAAGACACCAAAATGTTAGCTTTTAAATAAATCATAGATTTTTGAAATCAGATCACTCAGGTAATATCCCATGGAAAATTTCTGACAGCAAGACTTAAAGGAGCTTAAAAAAGATAACCTGCTGAAGGTGGGCTGAAGATTTGCAAGCGGCACAAACCCACTGACATCTGTCTCAGCAGGCTGTCACACCTCTTTTTCCTCTGGTGCACTGCTTCAGTTATGAAATGGGCATGAAATACTGGTTTTTTCCTGCCATATGGTGAACAAAATGTAATCTGGTGAGGGGTAGGACTGATAACTCTTGTCAAATTTCTAAATGGGATAGTATTAAGTGCAGAGATCATCTTTATTCACAGAAATATATAAACTTTGGGGTTTTTTTGTTGAAAATCTGTGGGTCAGTTACAAAGAGGTAAATGTCACCATTACCAGTTAATTAACTTTGATTCTTCATCATTATTATTGACATAGATCGCTATATATAGATGAGATTTCTTATCTCATAAATATCCACTGACATGTATGAAGAGATGAGGTTGACAAGAGGATGGGAGACTGACAATTAGTGTTACTTAACCCTGCAGAATGTCTACTGCCAGGAGGCTACTGCCTTTACATGATGGAAGGCAGCTTAGATTGTGTGTGGTATTTTTCCCAAGCACAGCTTGAGCCCAGAGCCACCACAGCCCGGAGCTTCAACACGTGACTCTCTACCTTGCTAGCAAAGTCAAGGGTTCAGACATACAAGGTGTATAAGAACAATAAACTGTCAAGGAAGATAGTCTATAAAAATATGTTAAATCTAACGTAGTGATGGAGCATTGTGTCACGTGGGAAGAACACAGAAATGTAATAACAAGTGCTAACGAGAAGATGTAAGTCACTGGGGGACAAGTGACCTGTAATAGATCTAATTTGCAGTACCACGTACCCAATCTTGCTTGCAGTCATAGATGAAAGTCGGAGGGTTTCAGTCACTTACAGATACACACAGTAACATTGAAAGTAAGCAAGGTTGAAGAGGAAGGATGGTTTTCTACTTAACACAAGAACTAGAATAAAGTTCAAGAGCTCTAGGATAAATTCCTTTTTTTGCAGTTGGCTCCCTCTGTGAGCCACTGAATATTACTGTAACACTTTGACTCAGTTCTCTATGTATATTGGATGCTTTCCAGTACAGAGACTATCTTAATGCTTATACACAAAATCTCACAACAGTGGGCCTTAGCTTCATTTAAGAACACAGCTCTATTAACGAATATGTAGAAAAATACTTTTGATTTTAAATAATATCTAGTTTTATAGTCTTTTGTACATGTTTCCCATTCATTTCAAAAGTCACTTAAAATGAAAATGAAACCCTAGCGAGACCACCCAAAAAGATCACACTCTATTTACCAATCACAAACATCAAACAATTCCCACTTTTGGTACTTCTCTTGTTGGGATTGGTCTGCCCCTGCTTTTCCCAGTTCTACTCCTGTTTTATGTAAATTGAAATCTAACCGCGGCTCCCTGCTTTCCTTTCTTTTTACCCCCACTCCACTCCTCCAAAACTTTGTTTTCAGCTACCAGGGAAAAGCCTCTATGAACAAAATCCTTCAGCCTCCCTGAGGTTCCTTAGTAGTTTTTTCTTGTAGAGCAGGAAACCAGCAGTTTTGACTTGCTCTTGAATCTGCAAATCTGCTTGTTTTTTCGTAGCCCAGCCAATTTTCATAGTTAAGTAACATTCAGAAGCTTAAAGCTGTACATCTCTTCTTGCTAAATTTCAAATTTGCAGAAGGAATATCTGGATTCTTTCAGAGAAATTAAGAAATGAGTGAATGAAAAATGTTGTAAGAACAAGTTACTGAAGTGTGTATTTTGCTGAGTAAGCTCTGAAAGTGTTTACAGTTGCATTTGAATTACATGAAGCTGGGCAAGACTCCCCCAATATTCAAATGTTTAAGGTAGCTTGTGTATTCTCTTTTTTACAGAAATTCTGTATTTGACCTTAGATACTTTTCCCAGAAGAAGATTCATCAAGACCAATACATTTTTGTGAAGAGTTTCAGTCCCAATGAACTGACATTTTCTGATGAAAAACTTGCCCCAAACCTCTGAACTATCTCCATGTACAGCCTCATGGTACTTAGGCAACTACCGCCTCAGGCTCTTCCCTTTAATTGTATACATTTTCATCAAACCCTGAGGTCCCTTGTGGGTTTGTGCAATTTTTGAGAGGTAGCTAAAACATTTAATGTGTGTTTCTGTTTGTTGATTTTATGTGAAATTATTTCACAGCTTTATATGTTCTATTCCTTCTTATTCCTGTTGTATTTTGACATTCAGAGAATTACTGTTTAACCAAAACCCTTCAAAGTGGAGAAGTTTAGCAGAAGAAGAAGTAAAGTAAAAATATGTGTGGAGGCTAACAGGCAGAATCAGGGCAGTGGCTATTCAGCCATTCAAGTTAAATAAGGGGCTCCTTACTTGCCTCTGTGATAAGTATCCAAATGCCAAATTTCATAACCATTATTTAAAGGATCAAGGACCACTTTATTCACATATTATTTAAGTTTTTGTTTTAAAGTAGCACTTCAAAGTCAAGATCAAAGTCCTGTTGTGTGATTTGCTGTAAGATATGTGTCAGCTTACTACTGTCACGCCAAATACGTTCCTAGAAAAGAGATTTCTCCCGCCCTATAGTTTTTCTCCTTGTCACTGAAAGACTTCCAGGGAGATTGAGCACACTTCTGGAAAACTGTTCAAAAAAAGATCGTCTAGAAGGATGATCTGGAAAACAGAAATCATGCCTCCCAAATATTTCCTGTATATACTTAGAAATTATAAACAAACCAGACAACTTAACATGATGCTGTGCTTGCCTTGTAAAAAGGACTATATTCAGCTGAAAAGAGCTCTGCTTATTTAGTTACCAAATGGATGGAGTGTCTCCATACATTTACCTTGGGACACAAGTACCAATGGGAAAGAGGAGCTACCTAGAACATAGCTGGCACAAGAAAAAGTATAAATGCAACATGTTTAGAAATTTAGAAGAATCTATAAGGTTTCTAATTAATTAATGCTCCGTTAAGAATACTGTTTGGTTTAATACTGTGATTCTATTTCCCCTTTAGTGAGAGGATATATCCTTCCAAATATTTGCTGCAGGTTTTTGATATTCAATGTAAATTTATTACTCAAATGTCTATTTATCATCCCTGTTGTTCTTGCTTGGGCATTTTTAATAATTCTCTCTTCTTAAAAATTAACAGAATATTTTCATACCCTTAGTGGTACCCTCAGCTTGCCTTAAACTGTCTGCAGGTATCCTGAAGTGTTTTCACTGCACTCAAGCCCCAGATTTTAGATCTTATTGCCAGAGACCTGATGGCGTATCTGGTCTCTTGGCTTTAGTAAGCATTGGGCGAGCACTAATCCAAGCTACAGAAAAAATTCCTCAGTTTATAGGCAATTCAAAGCACTTCAAAACTTTTCTGTCTCAGTGTTTCATAAAAGTCTGACAGAAAACATTGATTTTTCTGCTTACGCTCTCCATATTAAGAATTTATGTGAGTTTCTCTTTTAAACAAAGGTGTGGGATACAGTTTGACAGTGACAGGGAAAAGGGGTAGAGGTGTGTATATTTTTTAAAATGTTTTCCCAAGGTGGTAGCCAGAACTGTGATGCTAAGATTTAATCCCTGATTCAATTTGCTGGGAGTAAGAAAGATCCAATTAATGTTCCGTAGCAGTTGGTACCCGACAGAAGAAAGGTAGAATATGGAAGACTTGCTAGCTCTGTAGGGAAATTTGCATATGGATAGGTAGGGTTGTTCCAGTTGTCAGTTTAAGTCACCAAAACTTCATACATTGCATATTACAATGGTATACAAATACATATGGCTATATTACATTAGCATTTTAAACCCAGATCCCATTGTGCTGGGCACTGCAAACAAATACTGAATAAACAATTCCTTTCCCTCTAAATTAAAAAGAAAAACAAAATTTTCACACAGAAGAGGAAATAGAATTGTTGACTTGCCCAGTATCATCTACCAGGTCAGAAACACAGTGAAGATTAAAATTTTGTCTACCCAAATTTAATTTTCATCCAATTTATGCTGTAAACAAGACTTAACTTGCATGATGCCTGGATAGAAACTGCTATAGATGGACATATCAACATTTTTCCCAGGCTTTGATTATAGTTTTTAATTTAAGGAAAAAAAAAAATTGGAATTGAAAGTTAAAGTCTTCCAAATTTATAAGCTGAAAATTTAAAATAGTGTCCTTTGGGCCTCTTTATTCGGTTTAGAGGAAATGATACTTGCTATTCTACTCTTCTTGTTTTTATATCAAGAAATAAAAAATTATCTTCAATAGAGGAAAAACAAGACTACATTTTCACTGGTAAATTAAAAGTGTCCAGTGTTATTCTTTGCCACTGAAGCCAGGTATCACAGACTGGACTCCACCCATGCTCTTAAGCACCTTTAGCCTCCAAAACCAGAGTAACCACATGCAAAATGCCTGGTGACAAAGAGCCCTGGTATGTACCATCTACCAAACTCTGTCCTGTTTAAGAGTGCAAAAACATGAAAAAAACACATTGTAAAAGTTTAAAGGGTAATAGATTTCCAGTGATCAGGGACATTCCCTGGTCCTTCAGAATTTAAAAATATAAGTGCTGTCAGAATTTCCCAAAGAATTAAAAAACCCCCACACATTCTTTTCTGTTTTGAAAGTCTAGAAGATTGGTTAATATATCAAAACTATTAATAGCTGTAATTAAAAAAATCATACTAATAACACAGCATTTTGAAATAAATTTGTCCAAAAGTCTCCAGCAGCATTACTGAAGAGAGAGAAGACAGGCACATCACTTCTCCAAAAATCCCATGACAAGTCTGTGACAGAGCTAAAATTTCAAATCCAGTCTTCTGGACTCTTTACAAATGGTTTAGTGAGAAATCTTCCTCAGGAGGAAAAATAGGTAAAGAAAACACTGAAACACACAGATTGGCCTGACATTTTTCACTATTTCATTTTGTAGTGTGGAGCAGGGGTGGGCAATATGACTAGATTCTCAACAACAGTGCAAGTAGGAGTCTTTATTTGTTTTGTGTTAGGGAAACGTATGACTTTGCAATCAGGACAGCTTGTGGTACAGTGCTGAAATGTAATCAGTCTTCAATGTGCAGAGAGTCCCAGAATAATTTCTAACAGTAGTGTTAGAAAAAAGACATTCCTGTTTCCCTAGGCTGTTTGTACCTCTAACATATAATTTTGCCATTAGTGAAGTGTGATGAAAATTAAGTCACTTGTACAGCCCAATATGCTCAGTCAATCAACCATTATTTTTTTTTTCTTTGTTACTAACTCAGGGCTTAACTCAGCAATAAATTGGCTGTAGAATTTAAGCTGTTAAAAGCTTTTTGAGAGTCTTTAGCATTGCAACCACACTGCCTTCACCAGAGCTCTAATCTGTAAATCTGAGGAGAGAGGAAGGTCATGCTAAGATTTCAGAGCCATAACCCAAGCTCTTGCCTCAAAACAAGCCTTCCACCACCATGTGGATGGTTGACATTGCAGGCAGGCAGTTTTCTAACTAATAGTGATATCACAAGCACTTAAGGAAGCATATAGAAGAGGACCTACTAACCTCTTATCTTTCTTATATGCATTAATATTTGCAGCTTCTCTACTTTGGTAGCACAGTTGGCTGGTGGAGTTCAGAGGTGGGTTTGTGCAGAGACTACTAACAGGAATGGATGTATCAGGACAGTCCAGTGGATCGTCTGGCCCAGTAGACTCCAACAGCAATCAAAATCAGGCAACTAGGAAGGAAAAAAGAAAGCCAATGGCAATACTTTCCTAATACAGTCCCTCAGCCATGCTGTAGTCATCCTTTATAGGATACTGTCCAACAACATGCTCCCTTTTTCAGCCAGGCTACTTATATTTAATTATGGGCTTAGGAAGCCCTTCTATGGATCCCTCCTCTCCCCCTGCCTCTTCTTTTCAAAGCCCTGTGAAATCAGAAGAATGACTGTCTGGGCTCCTTCAACCAAACATCTCAAGGACAAGCAACCTGGTGCATGAACCTTTGAGCTCTAGGCAGTTCTTCATGACTGTTATTCATATCTACTGGAAGAAAATAGAGTGTACTGTAAGCAGCTGGTGATGGAAATTTCTCAGATTACACCCAATTTCTTTGGAAACATGTGGAGCAAAGAATGCAGCATGATGCATGGGAAGGGACTCCCAGAGAGCTGACCGTGGGTTTGTTTCCCTAGACCAGCCATCTGTATTTCACCAGTGAACAGTTCTGGTCTCCTGAGACTTTAAAACAGAAGCAGAGTATGAGGCCAAAAGAAAAGGAAAGCAAAGCTGATGCGGTTTGCTTGCTTGCTTGTGTGTGAAGCCAAGATCAAGGGGAGAAGTCAAACACTTCACTTCTGAAGATCCAGCAGTGACCATATAACTTCTCCTGTGCTTCCTGCTCATGGTGCTAGAGGCACTGGGTACCACTGTACCACCCCAGTGAGTCTGACCTCCTGGTAGATTAGGAAGATCAGAGTGCACAATACAGAGAGCAATCCTGCTGCTCATTGCACTACTAAGGGAATAGCAAGGCAAACGGCTGTAGTTTCCTTACTATAAAAAGTGAATACATTGACGTCTTTTCTAGGCTGAAATTTTGAAAGCTGAAATCAAAATGTAGTCAGACTCCCAGGATCTCCCCAGTCAGACATGACAAAGTGCAATAATGATCCCAGTGTACCTTCCAACACACTGGTTATTCAGTGCACTTCCACCTCTCTTCTATCCCGAGAGTTTCCTGCCCACTCCCAGCAAAAGGATGCTTGTTCTGGGTATCTCTTGACAACCTGGCACAAAATATGCCTTTCTGGCACAACAGCGATCTGCTCTGTCCCCAGCCCTTGCAGATACAGCACTTCCCAGCTCCCTGAAATGTTATTTTCGATGTTAGTCTGCAGTCCAGCCTGTCTGCAAATGTCAGTGCCTGTCTCATAGCAAATCTGTGCCATCCTTATCACTGCTGCCTGATGCTGCTCTGAATGATCATTTCTCCTCCAACACATTACTCACTCCATCACGGGACGGGAGGTACTGGGGGATATATTTTTAAATGGGCAGGAGGGGACAGCAGCACCAGGGGCTTGCAATGCTTTGGGGACACTGCTTGGACGTAGGATGAACTGCCATGCTGGGCTCATTTTATATCCTCAAGATGTCATATCATACTCATTGTTATGCCCCGTACACCTTTCTTCCATTTGCATCACAACCGTTTCTGTTCAAGTCACAGTGAAACTGGCCCTTGCTTTCTTCACAGCCTCTCTTGTCAGTGATTACTTGTAGCTTACTCATTCCTTTAGAGCTAAAATTGGATTTGTGCAGCTCTTGGGAGTGGTCTTTCTACGTCTAACAGAAAACATTGCAGAAACTGCCCAAAAGCAACAATAATAGGAAGTAATTCATTATGAGAGTTGATTAAAACATGCTGCATTTAAAAATCTTAAGCAAAAAATTCCACCTATCTTCCCCATTATTTCCCTATAGAGAGGAAAATTAGTGTCTTTATCTGGATTTCTCTTCTGCTATTCTATTTTACTGACTGCAACAAAATTATCTGCCTATTTTAGAATAGTGTAATGCCTCGTTTCTTAAAACACAAGGCTATCTCACACGGCCTATTTCGAAATACAGTGAAGATAAGCATTTCTTGCATTGTATATATTTTTACACTAATCAAACACAAACTTTGAGTTGAATCATCTTGCTTGAAGGAAACCCTTTAAAGACCACTAAAAGTCATGTTTTGTTCTTTTCTGCATTGCCTGGATTTGGCTAAAAAGCCTTGCAGGGTAAACTGGCAAAAGAAGTATTTCTTGACACAGCCAGCTTATGGGACACAGTGCAGCAAAGGTGCCAATGAGACCAATGGGCCAAGATTTTTCAATAGGAGATAGTTATTTCATCCAATTACCGCCAACTTTGGGGAGTTCTTTTTGGAGGACAAATGTCTAGCTCAGTTATTGGGTTTGTGCATAAATAACAACAGTATATGTAATTTATAATATCAGATACTTAAAGAGTTTTGGAAACAAGGAAGCATTAGGAAAAAAGCCAAAATCTAATTAATGTGTTTTGCAAAAAGACTTTTCCTGTGGACAGGGTTTTTTCCTCAACATTTTTCTGCCATAGGTTTTTTAGCTCTCAGGAAAAAGAAAAAGAAGATTGATCAGTGCTTCAGATTTGATACAGGACAAGTCAAGGATTATTCAGCTGTCAGAAAAAAAAAAAAAAAAAAAAAAAGAAAATTGGTAGACATTATTGCTACCTATACTTCCTGACACTAAATGCAGTGGGCTGTCTTGACTGGGAACTGCTCATAATTCTTTGTCATAAAAATAAGCAATTCATAGAAAATGCTTTTTCTACCAAAATGAAAATTTTCAGTGACATTTATTTGTTTGATCATACCTCTTTTTTAAATTAAAAATTCAGAAGCCGTTGGAATGTTCAAGAAGTTTCATTGAAACAGTGAAACAAAAATCACATTCTCCCACTTCATACAAAAGTTTTTCCTTGCCTGCTAAAGTAAAATTCAATTTTGTTTAAAAATATTCAAAATTTTCACATCACATTTTGAACTGTGAAAAATATTTTAATTTTACTTGAAATGTTTCCCACTTCCCAGTCATTTCCATCATCACATTGTCTGCATGGTCGCAGTCAGGAAAGTCAATCAGAACACGCTACAGAGGAAATTTTCTACACAATGCTCATATTCACTTGTGCTCCAATTGTGACTATGGTACTTTTGAATAAGAATTTCCACACAGGGGTTTAGTCAAGTTTAACTAATTGCCTTTTAGAGTGCATCCAGTTCAAGTTTCCTGGGTTGACTCCCATGGATAAGCTTTATTTCTGTATCCTTCACTTTCTACCCCAACTTGCTTTGTAATGTCATACATTATTAAATAGCTACTATAAAGCCTTCTTAAAATCACAGTGAATAACTCTAATAGTAGAGATGTCAAGTAAATATAGTGATTACTGTGAAGTGTCTAACTCGTGGGGGAATTGTGATGCTTAATTAGTTAATGTGTCTAAATTTCAGATGAAAGAGGTTATTAAGTTCAAAGTATTATTATTCCTATCTTTTCCAAAATATATTACCCCTATTAATTTCAAAGAGATATTAGCATAGTTATAGTGCTCACATTTAAGGTATATTTCTTTTTTCTTTTTTTATTTTTCAATAAATGACAAAGCCACTGATATTGCAAACAGAGCTATCAGCCAAGCATTCATACACCAGCCAACCTAGGCACGCATAGAGTGGAAAGACAAGAGTAAAAGAATCATTTCAGCTCCCAGCTTTCAAGGACATTATAAACAGAGCAAATAGTATATAAAAACAGGAAAAACACGTATTTGCCTTTCCCTTTGCAGTACACTGTTAAAATGGATTTACACACTTCACCCATTTTCCAGCTGAGCCATACTTAGAACTTTTCGCCTTTTTCAATAAGACCCTCTTCTGCTCAGAAATACTCATTACTGAGGAATGGAGCATTACTAAACAATTCCCCTTCCTTTACTCAATTGCTGTTTGTTTTTCTTTTCTTGTTTTTTTTCCCCCTGAGAAAGACATCATGCAAAAAAATCACAGGATAGCTGCTGCAGCGTAAACAAGGTCACTCTTCTCTCTATAGACAGGCCTTCTCCATGCAGAAAAAAAGTGCTCTAACCAGCGGGGCAGCTGCTAAGACACTTAGGGAAGAAGTGACACCCTGTAGGTTACCACTGTATATCAGTAAGAATGTTTTTCTTGATATCATCTTCCTACGCAGGATGTTGAGTGCCACACAAGAATTAAATTCACTTGCAGGGAGTACGATAGCAGCCCTACTGCCATGATGGAGGAGCCTGAGGATGAAGAGACCTGTACTGGGATCGAGAACAAATGTAGTACAAATTCAGGTCACACTTATTACTGGACTATGTGAACAAACTTCCTGATGTTGCTGGACTGAATTCCAGTTTCTAACATGTTACAGGGAAATCAGAACCAGGCATTCACAATGAAATGAGATTCCTAATACCACAGACATCAAAAGAGATTTCCTAAATGATAATCTGTTTGTGATTTCACTGTGAAGAAATTTGTATGAAATTAGAATAGAGCAGTTCAACTTCAAAAAAATATGGCAACTGAAACTTTTGTACCTGACCCTCACTGCAAAGGAAGAGAAATGCTTTTTGTTGTTTGAGAGACTGAATTATATCTTTATATTAAAAAAAATTATAAGCTTCTTATTACTACTAAAACACACAGTGTAAAAATAAGACAGCATTTGAAATTGCATTTATTATTTTGATGTCACTGTCACATATGAAATCAGTTTGTTAACACAACTGATGTTAGATTGAAAGGATAGCATCCAATTATTGAAACAACATTTTGATGCTCTAACATTATCAGAATGGACCTGCAAAATACAGATTGCTAAATATATCT
Source organism: Haliaeetus leucocephalus (assembly GCF_000737465.1). Lineage (NCBI taxonomy): Eukaryota > Metazoa > Chordata > Aves > Accipitriformes > Accipitridae > Haliaeetus > Haliaeetus leucocephalus. The sequence goes on along the minus strand of NW_010972887.1, from coordinate 1,208,746 downwards.
GTTGGTAATCAGAGATTGCTTTCAATTTGGAAGTGACTAGAGAAGGCAATTTTTCTGCCAAAACAGAAAATGCAGATTTAAATCAAACAAAGCCTTTGATAAATATGTCTTAACTTGACTGAATTATTTTGACTGATGCATAAAATAACTCCAATTTAATTTAGACACTTTCTTCTCTTCTTTTGAGATTATATTGCACTTTAAAATCTAACTATATTTAAAAAAGTTTTTGAGACACCAGATGAGAAACATACCTTGTGTTAAACTAAACATTCTCTTTGCCTCCAAACTATATTTAAACACATTTTTAAAGTTATTATCAGACTAAATTAGTTTATACTCCCACAGCAGTAAATGAGTTGAGCACCTCCCTTATCTTATCATAAGTGCTGGTATCAGTTATTCAACGAGCCCAAGAGAGCTCTACAACTTCAGTATCATTTCTGCAAAACAGATCAGAAAAAAACAACCGAGTATTCAACCTACTGTGATGAATTAGCCCAGAGGCCTGTAATAAGTAGATGGTAGAACACAAAGCCACCTTCCTGCTATGCCACTGCCATTAGAGTGGCACTCCTCTGCTCAGCAATACACCCAACTCACCCTGCTTTGGTTTTCATGGTGCATAGGTAGCTTTAACTGTGTTACACTGCTTTACCTTTTAAAGTTTCTCCTTTCAAGGTTGTCAAATCATTTCTAGATTCTCCTCAGCCAGCCAGGATAGTATCACCCCTCTGTGTATTGGTACCAAGACAGGTCAAAAGCAACTGTCAGACTACCCAGACTTAAGACCAGATGTCAGACTTGTTTATGCTGTTTGAATTCAGAGTAACGCTACTCACTTCAGTACATTACTCCAGTTTCATTCTGGTGTGGAATTATATTATCTCATTTTCTTCCTGTGCTAAATTATCATCTATCGAACTTTCCAAGCTTGAAATTTCTACAATGGAAACAAATTCTTTTCTGTTATTTACCAAAAAAAAAGAAAAAGAAAGAAAAAAATGAAATGTTAAGAGGCAACTTATAGACCCAGATTATTTGGTTTTGTCTTTCTGGCTGCATGAATTCATCTGAGGAAACAAATATATAACAATGCCACTTCAGATTTTGATTCAAAAGGGATATTTTCTTGTTTAGATGAGTCACTATGTCACATCGCATTATCGAGTGGCTCAACCCCATGTTCCTAATTCACAAAAGTCTGTGTCCTTGTTCAAAACCAAAAGTGGCATAAACCCATTTATAATTTAAGTAAGTTGCTGGCAGTTCCTAAAATGGCTTTCCTGGAGAATAATGAGATAGACCGGTGGGGTAAGAAACATGATAAGTGACTGCACAGTATAAGGCATAATGAATAGTTGCTCTGTCCCTGGCAAGAGACTACGGTACCAGAGAACCCTGTCATGCAATGTCTTTTATGGCAAGTCATAAATTAAAAGAGATCTTTTTTGTGAAAGCTTCTGTCACTACAAAGAGGAAGAACAGTATAATGCCACATTTCTTTCCAGGATTGCAAATCAAGGCCAAAATCTCTCCTAATGTAAATGATGTCAATCCATTCCTTTCAGCTGAGTTTTACCCACGTTTATCAGCAGAAAAAGTCATAAGCTGCTTCTGTTTTAATTTAATTGAAGTATTGATTCTTCAAAATTGTTACGTTAAATAGCGTTTTAGTTACCAGTGTCTCCCTGTAAAAGACAATCTGGCACGAAAAGCTGATTCTGTGTATAAGTCAATGGGAGTAGACAGGCGGATAGACATTAGGGAGATGAAAAAAATGCTATTTGAATTAATAAGGCCAGAGAAGTATCTATCTTCTAGTGTAATTGCCTCAGATGATCAGCAGAAATTACAACAATCAATTACAGCCAACACAAAAAGAAATCTAGCAACAGCTCCAAAATAAAACATTACTTATTTTACTAATCTTTCTCTTTGACCGCTCATAACTCAAGGGGAATCAAAGACCTAAGTTAGGCTTAACTTAGGTAGAAATAGCAGCAAGTTCCCAATGCATCTTCTTCAGAATTCTAGAGGTGCCCATCAGGACAGTCAAATTTTTAATCACCTTTACAGATGTGTGACAACATTGTACAATGACTAACATTGCTTGAGGGATGCCCACGCAGCGTACAGCCCGGACCGATGCTCCAGGAAAATATGCTCTGAGTGTAGTTTATGTGGTTTTTCCATACATTTTGTCTGAATCTCTTTCTCTCCTGTCAAACTGCTTTCTTTCAGAAGCATATACATGCATATATATATTTATGTGCACACACATGTACGTGCGTATATATATTTGTGAGGAGAGGGGAACTGACCCAAGATTCAGTTCACTCAGGACTGAATTCCCTTGCATAGCCTGTTCTTGTTTTTTAGCCCTGTTCCAGGCACCATTAGTACCCCTCAGGTTTATTCCTTTCAGCCCAAACTATGCCCCAGACCGTGTTTGTGTTTAATACCTTGCACTCTCCTATTGCCTTGGCTAGTCATATAAACTGCAGAGCCCCGTCACCACCAATGCTTGCCATTCTTTAACTCAAAACCAAGGACAGCTGTATAAGTTGCTCACCTGTATTCAATAAAAACTATTGGAAAACCAGGCCCTAGACAATGCTGTGAATATTCTTAGCATCTGGAAAAATCGTATTTGTGAGGTGGGAGGAATGCAAACAAGTGTGGGAAACAGAGCATTGCTCGTGAAATCATCGCGTACGCGTGCATAGAAGCATGCAGATAGGTGTGTGTTTCTGTCGCATTGAACTGACCGGGCATGGGTCAGTGTTACTGGGAAAACTGTGCAAGGGTCTTAGCAAGATGTGTGCCAGAACTAAGGTATCTCGCTTTTCAGCAGTGCTAAAGACCAGTGAAGACTGGAACTGGCTTGTACGTAGCCAGTTCAGATCATGACATTGTAAACACGTATCTACACACATGCACACGCATCTGTCTAAGTAGACATATCCACACATGCTGTCTGCAAGGGTGAAAAAATTAAATTGGCAGATGGTCCTTGAGCTGAGAGCATATTAATATTGAAATAAAGTAGATCAAATCCTTGTGACAAATACTTCAATTTAGAAGTACTTCTTTCTAGCCACAAACATGCTTCTAATAGAAGAACTTTCTATCAAGTGAAAAAAACCACAGGTGGTATTTCCTCAAGGACAAATATTCTCATAATAGCTCTTACTTGGACAGAAGAAACTGAAATTATTCATTTATTCCCCCTCAGTGAAATTCCACTGAACACTATGAGCTCGTTCTGCCTTCAATAGGAGTTACTCACACCCATACACTTTCTGTGAGCCAGACTGTGATTTATAGTTTCATATCACTAACCAGATATTTCCCCCTTGTATTCATTTAATTATACCATATTAATAAACCTTGACTTTTAGACAGAAGCTCTATGACGTGTATTCTCAACATGATACACATGTAACTCCCCATAGCATCATCAGTAGTTAGGCACATGTAGAGAACTGATTATAGCCTTAGGTTTTTAGCCATTGCTAGCTTACGCTTAGATTTTTCCTCTGGTGATTTCTTGAACACCAACACACATACTGCAGTTCCTCTTTTCTTGCTGAAAACTTTCCTAGGAACAGTATTAAAAAGATCAATTTATGCAAAATAGAATTCTAATCTAGAAAATGCAGATTTGAGACACTGCATGATGAAATAACCTCGAAGTACAGCCAAAGAGGTTACAAAAGCAGGTCACAGAGATCGGGTTTCCTAGGGAGCTTCTGTACATTAGAAAAATGTAAGCAGTTACCGGCAGCTCCAAACTGCACACATTAAATGTGTCTACAAAGGACTTTAACAGGTCTCTACAAATCTAAGACTTTCTGTCCCTACCAAACATTTCCAGTTTTATGGCAAAACAGAGGTAAGAAGCAGAATAGTTTCTGTGCAACTGTTCCATACTGAATGAACACTCCTTTGGACAAATATTCATTTATGCTAATGTCACTTGCAAATGTCTGGATGGTCTAAAAATATTCTAATTTAATTTACTGACTTTTCACTGTTTCGTTTTTTTTTTTTTTGCTTTCTATAATGATTGGATATTATGCCCCAGTATGATTATATTGGTGATATATTTGAGATTCTGCTGCAGAATTCAAGGTTAGGTCAGAAATACTCAGCTAACCAAGCTGAGAGATGAGGTACAGGTTAGCTGTTTTTTTTTTCCCACCTGTGTAGTTTTTGTTCATTCAGAAACACCTCAAGACAGAGTCCTAAAATATTTCCATAGTATTTGTGGCTAAGAAAGGTGTCCAGAATAACAAGCAACTGAAGAATCCAAAGGTTCACAGTAAGTGGTGGACAAGATCTGTTTTCAGAGAGTAGCTTCCATCTCAATCTCCTCCAAACATAAAAGACAACAGAGAAGATAACTGGAGAGACAGTGAAAGGCATTTATCTCCTGGTGTTCTTTGACTCACTTTTGCCACAGAGAAAAGATATGCTGGAAACCCTCCTTTAGTTCAGGTGCTGGACCTTGCTGATGATGGGAGTGAATAAGTATTCATTGCCAATTAGGGAATTTCATGCAAAGACAGACAGGGTCTACCTGGACAGTGGCAAGGCTCTACTCAGAATAATCACCTTTGGAAACACCCAGGTTTAGTATCTGGCATTGTTGGATTCTTTATGAATTCATAAGACCTTTGGAAGGAACATAGAAAGTGGAGTGGTGGTGAATACTACTTCTTTTCTCTGAAAGCCTTGTAAATGCACAGTGTCAAAGCACCTGACCTTCGCTCTTCTCGTGCTCAGCATGCACGTAAGTCTAGAAACAGAGGTTTGAAGAATTTGTTTCTGAGGAAAAAGAAAAGAAAAAAAAAAAAGACTGGCCTATGAAAATCTGTCTCCAGGACAAATTCCATGAAATGAGCTGCTTTCCACAATGAAACTAAGAAATCCTGTTCGAATATTTCATCTTGACTATGTTCAGATCCAAAGAGAATATAAGAAACTGGATCCCAGAGATGATCCAGTATGGCAGTCTAGTACCTACATATCTGAATTTATAGCTAAGCCTGTCCCCTAAGGGTATCTCAGAAGGTAAGCTTTTCCTTTTTTGCTGGGGGAGATAAAGGTTCAGTGTCTCCTTCACGTATGGCTTTCTAACATCCCAGGCTAACCATCATCTCAGAGGATTTTGGTTTCTACGCAGATGTTCCAAACAGAGTAAGAGAATATCTGAAATATTAAAAGCTTTCATGACTCAGGAAAGCCACTTCCCACATCACTTCCCTCCCAGCAGTCCACAAGAAGAAAATATTCACAACTAAAGGCCAGAAATGTCCAACTCAACTTTTTGCTTCTGCATCTGTTAGAGACCTATTCCATGCATGCACATAAAAATGTGAATGTCAAAAATAAAGCAGGTCCAGAATTCCCTCATCACCAGACCTAGGACAACAGTACTGGCGTCTTTCTGGAGGTTGAGCCAGTGGATTCTCCCTTCTTCGCTGGCCTTGCAGGACTCTGCACCAAGTGTATCCATCTAAGTGCTAAAAAGGGAGGAGTAAGTTTTACTTACATTCAAGTGTCTCTTTAACTAGTAGCCACCAGAAAAAGCACATAGTTAATGTGCTATGTTCCTGAACTCAGCATTCAAACGTGGTCACTTTTTCTAGGAGACGGAGGTCAAGAGTCTGGCAGATTTTTAAAAGGGAAAAGACAAAATGGCAGTTTGTTTTCCTTTTTTTTAATTAATTTTTTAAAAAGACTTATAATAACCTTTGATTTAATGTGATTCCGTTATTTTCTTATCCAGACCTTCATAAACTAGGAGACATTTGATAATAAGCTGGAAAAATATCATACAGGTGAGCAAGACCACCTTAGAATTTAGAACAAAGTTACTTTGAAAATAATAACTACCAGATCTGTTTATGTTTCTGCTTTTGCCTTTTTTTATACCTATTTCCTATTACTTAGAGAGATATGCTTTTTAAATAACACACTAATGAAGATGTCCTAAGATGTTCAAGTTAATGTTAATTACCTTGTGTGTCAAAAAAGGAAAAAAAAATTCTAAGAGTTCAGTACAGCAAAATGTGGATCTCTTTTCTTCTGTAACATTTACTTGATTTTGAGATTTGCCATAAAACGCCAGTGTCTTGTACAAGAACATCTCCCTCTGTCCCATGGATGCTGAAATATCAAGAGGTACTTCCATGTTAGTGAATCAAAATACCTATTAGAAAAATGGCATTTTCGCAAATGCAACGGCGCGTTCAAGGACATGATGGTTCTAGAAATAGAAAGCATCAAATGTTTATCTATAACCAACCCAAGCCAGACATTGCTTTTCCCAAGTAATAAGCGATAGGACAAGAGGAAACAGTCTCAAGTTGCACCAGGGGAGGTTTAGATTGGATATTAGGAAAAATTTCTTCACTGAAAAGGTTGTCAAGCATTGGAATAGGCTGCCCAGGGAAGCGGTTGGGTCGCCATCCCTGGAGGTATTCAAAAGATTTGTAGATGTGGCACTTAGGGACATGGTTTAGTGGTGGACCTGGCAGTGTTAGGTTTATGGTTGGACCTGATGATCTTAAAGGTCTTTTCCAACCTAAGTGATTCTATGATTCAGTTGGTATCACTCCATGTAACTCCTTTACAGTCAGCATGACCTGACCCCATTTTATGTTCAGCTGAGAGTCTGGATGTAAGATAGAATTTTAAGCACTAAATGCTGAAACTAGGCCCTTGCATTGTTTTCAATGTTTTAGTTATCAAGCAACATGTTATACCCTATATCTACTTTTTTTTAATTGACTTGGGTTGGGAAGGGTAACATTGTGAAAATATTTACAAGGTTAGTAAGTGAACATCCCTTCACTGTTTTGGATGTCTGGGGATTATCTCTTAAAAAATACAGTAATAAACAGTCCCTTCAGTTACTCAGATCAAATAAAGTAATTCATCCATAGCATGATTTTATGAGTCTAGCTACATGGAGTTATGTACATAAAATAAGAACTAACGGATTTGCACTGTATAGCCCTCAGCAACAGTCTAGTTTACAAAATGTATAGTATGTACAAAATTACATTACAAAATGTATTGTATGCAGTACATATACTATTTGTACTTACATACAAGCACATCAGATGGACACAATCAGAGATGAATTTTTTGAAAATGATAAAAACTGAAACTTTAGCTGTAGGTTTGATTTTCAGAAAGTGTTGATAAGACACTTGCAGAAATTCAGGAGTCTTAGAGTGATTGCCCACAAACCGAGACATTTGAAAATCATGGGAAGAGATTTTGAAAATCATAACTAAATGAAAAAGTCATGTTGTTCTTACTTTCATGCAGTGTTCTTTATCTGCAGCGATACCGAGATACTTGTACTTTTTCTCAGAGCAAGACTTTGCAGCTAGTAGATCAGTGCCATGTTGCATATCACTTTGTCATTTGATTATAACTGGAAGGCAAGGAAAACATCAATATATACAGCTTCTGAGATACAGATGCAATTCAATAATTCACACTGGTGTAATTGTACATTGCGGTTGACTGCTGTTTTATAGGATATTAGAAAACTTTGCTGGAAAGTCTGTAATAAAATGATCATTGCTTTAAAAAATATTCAACCTGTTCTCCTGGAAAAAAAAATCTTCCTCTGTTAAGAAAACATGTAGGGCTTGCTTATCTTTTATCAGGTATTCCATGTATTTGAGTTTATCTGCTTGTTTTGTCCTTAAACTGCCCATTTCTAATCAAGCAAGTGTTCAGTGCTTTTTTAGGCACCTGGTGCCTTTTGTTTCCTCTGCAATGTTTGTTATTGCCCATGACAGATCTTCTTCTTAGACTGCTAAGCAATGCAGAAGGCTAATCTGGAGCAGCATTGCTCTCCCTGGGTAATTTAGACAAGATCAATATTCATTAACATTGGTAATTCACCACACAAGGGGACAGTGCTTTAAAAAACCTCTAAAAGACAGACCAGCAGAGAAGTGGAAAATGCTACCCCCATGGGTAAGACACGCCACATCTGTTTTCTACACCCTCTTTGGACAACTCACGTCGGTGTTTAATCACTCACATTGCAACTTTTTCCTTCTGTCCAGTTGGAATGCCTTCTGCTGTAATTTGTAACCATTGCCTTTTCTCATTTTGCTGTCATCCTCCTTGATCCTGTTTGTTGAATTTTTTGCTCCCTCCGGTGGGACAACTTCTGCCTGGTCCACTGTCCTGGTTTCAGCTGGGATGTAGTTAACTGTCTTCCTAGTAGCTGGTACAGTGCTGTGTTTTGAGTTCAGGATGTGAAGAATGTTGATAACACTGATGTTTTCAGCTGTTGCTCAGCAGTGTTTAGACTAGAGTCAAGGATTTTTCAGCTTCTCATGCCCAGCCAGGGCACCTGACCCAAACTGGCCAACAGTGTATTCCATACCATGGGACGTCCCATCTAGTTTAGGAACGGGGAAGTGGGGGGCAGGGATTCACCGCTTGGGGACTGGCTGGGTGTCGGTCGGCGGGGGGTGAGCAATTGCCCTGCACATCATTTGTACATTTCAATCCTTTTACTACTACTGTTGTCATTTTATTAGTGTTAACATTATTATTATTAGTTTCTTCTTTTCTGTTCTATTAAACCGTTCTTATCTCAACCCAGGAATTTTACTTCTTTTCCCGATTTTCTCCCCCATCCCACTGGATGGGCGGTAGTGAGTGAGCGGCTGCGTGGTGCTTAGTTGCTGGCTGGGGTTAAACCACGACATCTACTTTCAATCTGGACTCCCAATATTCTTCCTTCTTCTCCTGCTGTCAGATTGAATTTCTGATAGAAATCACATGGCCACAATGATTTCTTTCATCTTTACCTTCACCAATAGATGGGCTTGCTTGTTTGTTTTTTTTTTTAAAGTACATAAACAAATTCAGGAAAAACACACAAACCACCCTTATTTATCTACCCAATTCTTTTGCATTTTCCTCAGTTTCTTATGCCCTATAGCAACTGACTACATGAAGCCAAAACACATTAAAGGAAATTTTAAAAGTGGAAAAATGTCAGTGTAACTGGATTTTCTATATTATGTGTTATGTGCACAAGTGTAGAGCAGTCTGCTTGACTGTGTTTTTCCTTTAATTGATGATATTGGGGAAAAAAGTTTTCATTTATATAGGAATATTACTTTTTTTTGTGGAAACATTAAAACAAAGAAATAGAAACAAATTGAATTTGAATTTAATGTTTCATTCTGAAATATCTGAGTTTGCATTTGAGTGGATGGAGGCTTTTCATTGCTTGATTGTAATGAAATTTTAAGAACTTAGAATAGCTACTGTCATTCTTTTTTTTATACAAAACAATCAGAAACGACAAGAAGGTTTTTCCTAAATACTTAAATCTATCTGTATTTATCATAGGTGGAAAGGCTTTGATTGAAAAATATAATTTGTCTTCACTGATAAATCTTTAAAAAAAATGTTCAAATAGGTCTATAGTCTCATCTATTTCTTTTGTGAAAGAGGTAACAGATGCAGTAGATGAGACATACTGTTACTTTTCAACAAAAACTAAGCCATTATATATTAATTGTTAAGTCTGCAACAGTCTTAACTCAGTAACTCCAATGGCTTCACTGGAGCTAAGCTGAGATATGGGATTCAAAAGACCTGAGTTCTGATATATATTTTAAAGTTATTTCTACCTTGTTTTACATCCCATGAGTTGGGTATTTCTCATGGGCTTGAGGAATACTTGATCTGTTAGGTGGTTTTTTTCTTTTTATCTTTTACTTCTTGCTACTGATACATAATTAAAATGATAACATAGCCATGGTGAGATGACACTAATAAGCCTTTAAAACAACAGAGGCGTTACATGATACTAATACATTCATAAATCAGAGACCAGATACAAAAAACAAATTACTAGAATGTACCTAATCTTTTTTACTAATGGCTTTCCAAGCTGAATTTAATTAAAACAATGAAGGTTTCGACACATGGAAAGAAAAGGAAATAAACACCATAAAATGGCAAGGCCAAAAGACAATCATTCATGATGACACCTTATCAACCCTCAAGATGAAGAGCATGACCATAGAAGTGAACATCCTCAAGAAATTCAGCTAGTGTTTGGCTGACTAGATGGAGGTTTGTGCCAGTTCCTCCTGCTACCTGGTAATCTATACAGCTGGGGTTTTGCTATACCTTGGGGACTTTTGGAAGATCGCCATCCACTTTGTTTTGAGGATGGCATTCCCTTTCTGATGGGTTAACTGTTTCAAAGCATTCTTTTGTTATCCCACCTTGAGAAATGCTGCATCAAAATCTTTTCTTTTCCAATTAAAAATACAGTTTCTACATCCCCGACTGGTTTGAAACTTTCTTTTTTTTACCCTGAAGTGTTTCATCCTACCATCAGAAAACCAGAAATGCAGTATGCCAGTTTCAGGTTGACTTGACCTCAACTTTCTTGTTTCTCTGAACCAAATTTCTTTGAAGTGACCTGAGACGGTTTTTTTTTAATTGAGTTTAATATCAAACTACATTTCTCTGTTTGGTGCTCTGGTTTTGGACAGCAAAATTATTTACAACAAGTGAAAACCACAATATGGGAAAAATGCTGAAAACAAAAAATTTGGATTTGAAACTGAAAATACAGTTATCTTGGAAGAACTGAAGAATTAGTTCTTTTCACCCTAAAATCCTCTTAAGAGATTGGTCAGCATATTTTGCATTTCTAAAGAGTATTTGCTCATTAAGATGTTCTTTAAAAGTACTGACCAACACAAAATGTATAAAAGTTATTTCTTGTTTACCTGATTCTTTCTAAGATTTTGATGTCATAATTGTGTTTAAAATTTTCTTTTTCTTGTCCTTCTACAGTCATCACCAAAAAGCTTACAGCTCATGACAGCATCCATTTCATGATGTAGCCATTTGTTAAACTCCTTCAAGATTGATTATCACCTGTTTTACTGATGGCTTTCCTTGCCAGTTTTAATATGCTTGTTCATTCCTCCAAGGTAACTGCATGTCCTTTTGCACATTACTTTAGACTGAATTGATAATGACTTTAATCTGTTGATAATTTGATAATGCAGCCCTCAAAATTATATTCCAGCTGCTTGCACTTTGCTGATTGGCCACATCATTTAGCAGGAGGAGTTAATTGTGAAAGACTTGCAATTTTACATAGGTAAATACCACAAAACCTGTGCGTTATTATGGACCAAGTCTGGAGGAGCTCCCCTGTAGTTAAACCAGATTTATACAATTAAAACTGAGAAAACTAATACCTGCATATGTAAAAAAAGTGAACAACAGGTCAGTTTTCACTCACTCCAATGGCTGTTGGATACTCTATTTAAATTTAAAAACAAAAAGAAAATCAGCATACAGGGTAAACATAACTATTCTTTGTTGTTTTCAAACACTTATTGTCTGCAACAGAATAAATGCCTCTTTGCATGGACTTAGTACTGCCAGCAGTTTCTGATCAAGGGATAATTATTTCAAAAACTAGCAAGTTCAGTCAAGCATCTGAGTTTACAGAGTAGTCTCAGTTTATATGAAGACCTCACTTATATAACAAATATAGAAACCGAGTATCTTTCGTTGATTTCATTAATGTCACTATTCTATGCTCTGATGACAATTTTTAGGTGCTCTCTCATCTTTGTATTGACCCTGGTGTTATACTTAGCTAAAACACGTCTAACTGGGACTTGAGGGGAATATCAAGCAAAAATAAGGCAATATGCAAAGTATGCCATGTTGCGGCCAATAAAGCAAGTTGTATCATTTACAGTGAGTAAACACAACTATGTGCCCTCTGTTGTATCTCTGCCCTGTGCAGCACACATGGATGAGCAGTGTTATGCAACTTGTAATGAGTTATCACAATGTGATAACCTGCTTGAATGTAACCACAGGGGAATGACAAGCCCGCTTTTCTTTGCGTTAGAAAGCACTTAAATTTCCTTAATCTCAAAAACTTTAAGTAGACCAACAGATACTACTAGTCACATTTCATTCAGTCACCACATGCAAAAGGACTGCATTTTAAACAGTCAGATTTCACAGTTCCAAATCACATAGGTTAAAAATGCATTTAAAAATGCATCCACAAAACTTAGTTTGAGTACAAATGGTTTAGGAACAGAAAATATGAATCACAAGCCAGATTCTCAGCTGACATTAAAACAGCAGGACTCAACATCAGTGGAATATCTGGCTCCAGATATATTTTTCATTGGCAGTGAATATATATATATAGCTTGGACTAACAATGGAGGTTATAGATTAAACAGAGAGTTGAAGTGCTGACTCAACACACGGCCCCATTAACTGAATTATAGTGAATTATTTTTAAAGCATAAATTACAAGTGACTGACACTTACATGTGTAACTATACATACTGATCATCAGCGGAATGAGAAATACAAGTGTATTTGGAAGACCACAAAGCATACATATTGGTAACGTCTACAAAGACATGCTTTTAAGTGACTGAGCAGGAACGCTGGGATTGAGCAGCACACATTTGATTTCAAACCTTCCATCCTACTGAACTAAGTACAACCAGATGGCAAGTCATATCCTAATGTTAACAGTTTATTTTTCCTCTCTGCTTCCATAACAAGTTGCTGGCAGTTCTTCTTGATGGGCTTTGAAAGAAGAGTGGGTGATTTATAAACGTAACAAACATAGTTTAAAATAACAAGAGGGGTGTTTTTTGGGGGCGGGGGAGGGAAGACTTTTGGTAACGCTGTTGAAGATTATGGATTCAAAAAGTGAATTCCATTATCCAGTGTCTGTGTCAATTCCAGCATCTTGGAAGTGGGGCAACTACTGCACTTCCCCTTTTCTTACACCCTTCCATACCCAACCTCTGCTACTGGAGGTAGGACAGGGTGTTTCTATCATCAGTCAGCTTTTCTCTTCTCTTGGATATATTTATTAAGATTTCATTTGAAAATTAATGAAAAAAGTTCACTACCAAATAGTTATGAGTTTACCATTCTCTACACTTTCAGCATTAGGGTAATGAGACCTGCAGTAGCTTTTCATTTAGAGGACTGGAGGAAATGTATCTGGCTAATTTAAAGGCAGAACTTTAAGTTTAAGCAGCTGGAAAGAGCTGGAGTACCTCACTCAGTACTCCGTTCTAGCTCTGTGTGCTTTCTTCGCAAAGCCATTACAAAAATCATGAATTCTTAATAATCTGATATTTTGACACTTTCTAATCTTGAGATGTAACTGGAGAGCTTAAAATTTTATTCCATTTCTTCATTAAAACAATATTGTTAAGTGTGAAAAGGAAATAACACCCTGTGATCTTCTTTGCACCAGTTATACAGGAAAATGCTCATCAACACCAGCATAATTAGGATTTTACTCTTTCCCTTTTCTAGCTGACCATTACAAGTTCCAAACACCATATCTTAGTGAGGGTGTATCATCTGTCCTGACTGTAAAAGTATGATGCTTCAAGACTGTTTTCACTTTATCCTCCTCTTTCCCCCTCCTTTTCTGCATAAATCTCCTGGTTCATCCTATCTGAATACTTCTGAATTCTTCTTCAGTGGCCCTTTGTATCTTTCTGACACTTCATAGTTCACACTTTTCTCAGACTTTGAAAAATATTGTCTTATTTGTTTTCTGAAAAGAAGAGTGTAGCAGTGACAATCTCAGTGGAGGAGAAATAGATGCGTTCAGTACTGTCTCCTGCCTTATCCTCATCAAAAAGTTAAGAAAGACCTTGGAGACTGCAGGAGATGTGCAGGACATTGTTGTTGCTATTATTAGAATTGAGAAAATTGAGGTTTTATTAATTATTGCAAGTCAATAAAAAGACTTTCACAAGCTTGGATAAGAGTTAGTAGTCCCTTTGTAGGAGTCAAAACTAGACAAAGAACTGGCACAATGTTAATTAAGTTTATGTTGTGCAATAGGGAGCATTTCAAAAATACCTGAGCTAGCACTAACGTGCGTTGTAATGTACGCAGCATCGTATTGACATAGACACATAGCTTTTGCTTCCCCAGATCAGTTAAAGAATACCACTTCAACTTACTGATGAACAAGGACTGAAACATGCAGCAGCTTTTGTCTACCCTGTGGTTACAACAGGATAAATACACCTATATGAAACCAGTCCTTTTAAATAGTAAACATGGTCTAATTATTCATTGAGTACTATTAACTACACCAAGTAAAGGGAAAATACTATGGTAATTTTGACTTAATGAAGAGATACTACATAACAAAGTCTTATGCTGTGTAGGAGAATGCATTGCATTGACTTCTTGTTCATGAATATTTAGAAATGTTTCTATCCAGAAAATCTAAACATACAGTTTCAAGGCTTGACTGCCATCTTTTCTCCACATACAAAATCCAAAACATCCGAGTTCACCAAAGCAAGTGAGCAAGGCACCAGCTAGAAACCAGGTTTGCAGACAGTGTCACCCCAACAGAGGAAGCAGAGAGATATCAAGGGCATTAAAACCAGGTAAAAGCCAAAGTTTCCAATGGGACATTCAGACGATGACATATAATATAGCTGCAGACCGCTATTGCCCCAGCACGTGAGTGTCTCTCCCGCTCCAGTGTGCCTCTTAAAGCTGCATGGAAGGAGGTCTGAAATATTCCCAGAGTGGCCCTGTTGTAGACTGGAGAGAAAACCTACAAAATTCCTATAAAAGGGAAGGGAGGGCTGCATTTGGGGCAATTCGACTGATAGACTTTTTCTAACCTTTGGGATCTTTAGTACTCTTGCACTGTGCGTGGTGGGCTGTGGGAGGAGAGGGAGCCACGGTGCCGAGGAACCACCACACCTTTGGAGCCACCTTCTCCAGTTCCTCATCAGACTAAGTTCAGAAGGCTTTTTCCCGGGAATGCACAGGAAAATTAAGTTCATGAGCCAACACAGCGTCTCACACGCATTTTTTAAGAGTTCAGAAAAAGGTGTTCAGAAAATGTCAGTGTTTTTGTTTTCTCCTGTTTCTCGCTGAGCTGCTGTAAGCGGCCGCACATGACCTTTTCCTGACTTCATGCTTGGCTGACATCTGGTTACCATATGTTCGTATTGTTATTGCTCTACCCTTTTACTGTAGACTGTGCATCCTGATAGATATCAATCTACAGTACATGCAGTCCTTTATACAAAAAGTACATTTTAAGTAATTGTCAAAAAAAGTAAAGCGCTGAAGCATCTAGAAAATAATATAGCTCAAATACAGAGTTATGGTAGGAAATCAGAGAGAGAATCAGAGTAGCAGGTTGGTTACATTGTTGCTTTTTTTTTTTCCTAACTAGATAAATAGAATTAATTTCATATTTTGATTAAATAGAAAAGAACCGTCATAACAAACCTTTGCTTGAACTAAGGCAGTTCAGCTAAAGACTTATTATTTAGTCTTTATGATGAATGGGAGAAGAGCCATTAATAAATGAGAGTTAATATTTAAGCTGTATTGATTCCCCACATGCAAGATAATTCTTACTTAGGTGAATGTTCCCACCAACTTTAATGTACGTGTGTAACCGTTAGCAACCTGGAGCTTCAGAGATGGAGCACGGTGAAGGCACATCTCAAAAACCGTGTGAGGGCATGTTCCTCAACCACGGGAGGCTGAGCTAGAGTTAGCATTTTTACCATTCAGTATTTCATAACATTTCAATATTCGTTGATATTCCAAAATACTGATGGCATGACAAGAAAGCATATTTCTAGTGTGAGCTCCACTGGAAATCATTTGAGTAAAGAAGCTCTTCATGAGGCCTAGTGTATGATCAGCAGCAATTACTTATGCAGATGTAGAGATGCTCTGGCAGTCCTTCCATACTTGGAGGGCCCATTGATTTCAGCAGGAATTTTAAATAATGGATGAGTTGAACATGAAGTCCCCCAGGGAAAAATGTATTGTGCAAACAATAACAAGTAGATCACTCCGTTTTGCTTTGAAAAATGCAATTGTCAGGACATGATTTTCACAGTCAGGTGAGCAACAGGAGAAAATCTGTCTTGCAGAGATGCTTGTTTTTACACTAGTATTAGATGTAAAGGCTCCCAGCATCAGAAGGGGAAAGTGTGTATGCTGAATAGCTGGGGGACAAAGGGTGGGTGGGAGTAGCGCCCTTGGTTACGGACCACTCTGAGTACATCGGAGTGTCTCTCACCATGGGGGCTGTCTGAACCACAACATTAGTCTTGTTCCTGCTTTTGTCCCGCTGGCACTATGATTAACTAAAGACTATAGTTTAATATTTTCAGCATTCCAGGCACATTAATCGGTTTGCAAAGTTTGTGCAATCACTCACTGTGACAGCTCTGCCTTGCTGATCTCTAAAGTGAGCGTCACCACGGCAACACGCGAGATAAACCGCTTCATAACTTTGCAGAACTTGCTGGGGAAAAAGAGGTGGAGTGGAGGATGCTGTGGAGCGCTAAACAGTCTCATCGCCTGCGTGGTTCCCAGCTATCGTGCTACAAACATGAGAGAGGCTGCCTGTCAGGCAGAGCAGGGTGAGTCAGGAAAGAGTCATTTTATGTGACATTCCCATGTCATTCTTCACCAGACCACTCAGGCATTATAAAGAACATGGAGATCAGACAGATACTTGAGCAAACTTCTGATTTGCTATTGGAGAAGTTTTCATCCCTCTATCTGGTGTTTTATTCCTTATTACAACAGTAGAAATAGTCACAGTATTGAAATATGTAGCAGACCAAAAATGTTTCACAAAGACATTGGTCCCAGAGATCATACGTGGTTTTTGCCTGGCTTACAGTTCTTCAGACACGCTTCACTACTCCTTTCTGGTGGCTTAAGCACAAGTCTGTCCTAACTCTGCAGTAAAGTGGACTTTCTTTCCTTGAAAATAGAATACTGCTTATTTTAACTAAAAGACCATTTTCTTGCTAAAGGAATTGATCCAGGCTGATACAGAATTAGGCAGCCAGCTACAATCATCACATTTCCTCCAGCTGAGTTTTATCTGATTTCACTTAGCATGTTGTTTAAGGTGGTGAAGTTGGATCTGACAACCTGCATGGGTGGTTCCAATCAATGAAGTAGCATTAGGTACATGTCAGAGAAGATATTAATGCTCTTTTTTTTTTTTTTTTTTTGTAAGCAGAGGACAGAAATCTCCTCTAAGAGGTCAGCACTACAAAAAGATGCTAAATCCTCAAGCTTAACCTTTTGCCTAAACTTTTTAAGACAGAAGAAGCCACAGACAAGAAAAGTACCCATCCTTAAGAATGAAGACCTCTATGTCATCACTGACATCACAAGGTTTGCTTTCTTTAAACAAAATATATTATCTAATCTCCCCTTTCTACTTAGTCTCCTCCCATGAGCTCTCATCTTCTGCCTCTGTCATATACCTTTCCTTGGGTGTCTTTTCATTTTCATGCCTTCCATAATGTACCAAATACACATTACAGATTTGCACTGCCCATTGCCCTGCTAACGAGTTATGCACTTTTTTAGTAACCTTTTATTTGCTTAGCCCAGGAACTGTGCATCTGGTGGAACAACAGTGAAACCACTACTCAAGTGCCTGACTGTACGTTATATTGTGCATATCAAATAAAAACTGAAATCAATGTCAGCATTTCAGATTGAAAGAAAAAAAGAAAAAACCCATCAGAGTCTGTTCCATAGCTGTGTACTCAAATTTCTTTTTAAAATAAATAGGTGGCAGACAGCATACATCTGTATCCTGCTTTGACAGACAGTCAGGATACACATGTGACAACAAAGTCTGCAAAGCACGTCCTGAGCTGTGGACACAAGTGATCCCAGTTTCTGGCCTGTGTTATAATCCTCAAACTACTTTTCTTTTACCTGTATAGTTCTCCCATGCCTACAAATTGTATGGAGAGTATGTATGACTGTAAAGGATCTGTCACAATACAGCAAGTGACTAAGGAATAATAGAAAAGTTTTGTGTATTTGGACATAAAGTGACATAGAGGTTTAATGAAGGTACTCGCTAACACACCACCACACTTGTGATTAGACTGTTAAATATATGATTTATAAAGAGAGCTCAGCAAAAGCTGTTTTTCAATAACAGTCAGTTTTTAAAAGAAAAAAACCCCACAGTTTCAGGGCAGTAAAATTGTCAATAAATCTGTACTAAATTTGATGAATATGATTTTGGGAAGAGAAAGAAAAAGAATGAGCCATGGAGGAAGAGGAGGGGAATAAATAGAAAATTTCAATATTTTCCAAACTAGTGCTACAACTTTTTGCTGTAACTTAGAAATTTAATTTACAAAATCACCAGCATTTTAAAAACAATGCAAAAAAGAAGAAAGAAAGAAGGAAAAAGAAATACCAAACAGTGGGAGGAGATAATTGTGATTGACGTGAAAGGCATTCCCTTCACCTTCTTTTCCACATTATCCAGAAAATTGTGAAGTAAGAAAATGTAGCTGATATAACCAAAGCAGTTGCAAATCTATTTTTAGAAACTAGGGGCAGACTTCTAATGTACTGCTCTTATCTTTCAAGTATTAATAAGTAATGATTGTTGCAGGGGCACTTGCCTGTTCATACATTTCTCTCGCATTCATCGGCCCCTCTGGAGAAGGGCTGTGCTGTACTTTGGAATAAAGTTCTGCCCTCCCTGCTGAATTCCTGTCAACAAAGGCTGAACTGTAAGCATGACTCCTGCACTCCAATTACTTAATAAAGCTGGCAGCTGCTGTCCTGGGAGCGTGATCACTTGCCTTAAATATTGCATCCTATCGAGGAAAAAAATAGTACCACAAATATTCAGGAGAAGAGGGGGAACCAGGCAGCAGTTCCAGCGACATCGGATGAAGCTTGAGTCAACTTACATCTGCTGGAGATCTGGCCTAGAAGCTGTGCTTGGTTATGAAATAAGGTGCTTTTATCACAACAAAATGCAACAAGAGCAAAAGCCTTAATTAAAAGGTATGATGCACTGAAAATGATCCTACCTATTGAGTTTGCTGAAAATGGAAAAGCAAAGCTTCTTCTTCTGATTAATAATTAGTGTGTAATGGGTTTCCTTGCTGGGTGTTTAAAACAGATCATGAGACATGACAGTTGCTTTGCTCACAAATCTTAACCAGTGCATTTCCTTTGCTCTTATGGCAGGAAAGACACGCTGTTGTTCTCCCTATTATTTCTGTGTCCCTTTCGCTGCCCGAGCAGAAAAAACCCATGTCACCACAAAACAGCAGTGATATCTACTTTGCTAAACGGAGCCCAAGAGCGGATATATATAAAGTCCTTTTATTCTGGGGCTGGATTGAGCTGTCAGAGTCAACTCTTTGTCTAAAAGGGATCACTCCAGGATTAGCTGAAATAAATTCAGATCCTCTCTTTGCCATCACTAAAAGGATGCAGAAGCCAAGCAGAGATGTAATGGTCAGGCTTATTTCCTATTATGCCCCTGTCTGGTCAAACAAGGACTGGGACAATTTTACCTAATACAAACAGTCAGTGGTGCACTTGAAATTCCCATTTAGAGAGATTTCAGACCGTAAGTCCATTATGCTTCCATGAGACTCACGCACTTAAATTAGTAAGGATTAAAAAAGAAAGCAGCTTGCTACCATATCCCAATTTAAACTCTGAAGCACCATAATTTTTCTTTCAGGATGTCTGCAAGTGAAGCATTTTCCTTTCTTTTATTGAATTCTGCAGTTCACAATAACAGAGTAAAAGTTTTCTCTAACCTGAACTAATGAACCATAAATCATTTAAAGCATGCAAACGCAGTTCAGAGAAAAGGAAAAATCAATTGTAACTCATTGAATTTCCAAAGTAGATTTTTCTGCATGATGTTCTTCAGCTCTCCTTTCCTCAAAACATGCTCATTTTCAAAAATTAAACAAAAGAAAAGAAGAAAAAGATAATTTTATTTCATCATGTAAAGTGTTAAGCAGCTGTCAGACCAAGGGAAAAAGGCCTAGAAAGTGGAGGAAAAAGATTATAATTATTCTCATTTGAAATTATTTCATATATATTTTCTCTCACAAAAATATTTTCTCTTCTAACTTCCCCAAAGGCACTAATTAATATGGCTCCATTAAGCTTATTAAAAAATCTTAGTAATATTATAGAAAGAAATTAAGACCATCAGGACACCTGATAGTAAAATTATGACAAATTATGTTAATTTTGGTCTACTGTTCCTCTCCTCTACTGCAGGACAAGAGTGCTGAAAAACCACGTTGGCAATAGGACACGTAATATTAAATTGTGCAAAAAAAGCTAATTCCAATAAAACATTTCCCTCTTAAATTATGATCCATCCTCCAGCTATATTTTCTATTTCTTTAATTTGCAGCACACATCTAATTATAAATATTAAAACTGGATATCCATGCTCCTGTGGAAAGATGAGC
The DNA here is from genome assembly GCF_000737465.1 of Haliaeetus leucocephalus. Classification (NCBI taxonomy): domain Eukaryota; kingdom Metazoa; phylum Chordata; class Aves; order Accipitriformes; family Accipitridae; genus Haliaeetus; species Haliaeetus leucocephalus. Next base: position 1,188,356 of record NW_010972887.1, on the reverse strand, counting down.
CGTGGCCGCAGGCTCACCGCATGCTCAGGTATTATATGTGCCTTTATCTGTTGTAGTCTCTCCTGATTTTGAAACAAGATACTTCTTTCTATGCAAGAAGATTGAACTTCCTCATACAGGCAAATATTTTCCTCTAACCCAGTCTCCTTTTTTGAACTGACAAACTGCTGTAATCCACATTTGACAAATGCTCATTTAAACAAGCACTTTCCAGTGTTTAACCCTGAAGTTTGGGACCTTGGTAAAAAGTAAATAAAAGGGGGTTGATTTTCATAAGACAGGTTACCCTCAGAGACTTAGACATCCTGAAAGTAAAATCCAGAGCCAAGTACCTAAAGCTGATAACTGCTCTTTAAATTCTTGAATGTAACCAGTCGTGTACAATATACACTAATTAGAAACATTTGGCAAGAAATTACATTTGTTTGGTTCAATGTGATTAACAGCCAAATGAACAGTGGTTGTGTAAAAATAATGGTTATATAAAAATAATGGATCTCACTCACTTAGTATTTTGCTAACGTGCAATTTGCAGACCAGGGTAAGTTTTGGTCCTACTAGAGAAAAGTCAGTGTTTTGTTTATGAAGTTACTAACCTTAGTGTCTCTGTTACTAGAGAGGGAGTCTGCAGACTAGTCTGAAACTCTTCCACTAGTCAGACCGAGGACCTTCAAACCACATCTGGCAGCCCAACACAAATCTAAGAAAGTAACTTCACTTTCAGATTTAATTGATCTATTTTCCCACATATGTAATTATGTAAACCGTATTACCTTGCTCAAGGCTTACTGTAGTATATAAACATCTAGTTTATATACACGGTGTTTCCTTCAGCGTAACAGTCATTCATGAGGAAATTGTATCCAATAAAACAGGCACTCCAAAAAAGTAAACCTTCAGGGACTGATGCTTAACGGACCATGTGAAAAGAGGAGTATACCCAAATTGATAGGGGAGATTCTGTTTAATTTATGAGTAATTTAGTTAATAAACACAAAGATGTATATATCTCTCAGACATTTGCATGTAAACAAGGTCATCTCAAGAGCACATCTTCCTAGGGTTTTATTGGTAATTTCAAGTTGAAGCTACATTTAAACAAAAATCAAAGATCCTTTTCTAATCACGGAGAACCTGTAGACTGTGAAAACTGAATACAAGCTGTGGATTTAGGCCTACGCAAGTATGTTGTGTCTAAAACAATTACATTCAATACAGGGAGAGAATGGTAGGGTAACCATACCAGGCACTGCAGTGCTCAGATTCCTTTCTGCTTTAAATAAACTTTTCCATAGTGGAATACAAGCAATAAGAAGCTGACTTTGCTCTGAAAATGTGCTGGTTATAAAGATAAGACATCTCCTGCACTAAATGACACAACACTCATCTTTATAGCTTTAGAGGTCAGCGAGCGATAAGGCAGGCTTTAGAAAGAGATGCTACTGCTTTACAAAGCAATGATAACAACACATTCATAACGAGGTGTATTCTAACCATAAATTTTCTCACTGGAAGGTTGGAGATAACAAAGAAATCATCTTTTAGGAAGTTTCAACTACTCTGTGCTTCCCAGTTATTCATTCTGCACAAAACAGCCTTGCAACATAATCTCCTGGACATACAAGTACCAACGTTTTACGATCATTTATGTCAGCTTGCTATAATATCACAGCTAGTGCCATCTCTGAACTTGGCTCAGAAAATTATTTTTCCAGAGCTTCCTCTTCCACAGCAAGCTGAACGGACTCAGCTCTGAAATGAGATCTGCTTACAGAAGAGCTGTGCTCTTCAAGTGGGAGAAGCCTAATGAGTGTAAGCAAACCTCAGCAAATGCAAACCACGGAGTAGATGAAAGATAGCAATCTGGTGCAAAAATTCAAATTTTATGCTCACAAGGGTACTGCAGAGGAAGCTACCGTTTCAATCAGCTTTGCAGTGGCCTCTGTCTATCTTTTGCACAAAAGCACAGAGACGCAAATAAATTTCAGTCTCCTTTCAATATCCTGATCGCCCCTGGTCTTCCTCTACGGTTGTTGTGCTGCTCCAATCCATTATCCCAGCTTCATTCTACCTGGGTCTGCTCAGGAAGTTCAGCAGCGTCGAGCAGTTAATAGTGCCTGCAAGGTGCTTGTAAGGCTTTATTTACTGAGACGCATTTTTCTGTTTCAGCATTAGATCCAGATCATTTAACCAACAAAAAATGCAACAGCCACCAGATGCTACGTTGCGCTAGTGACTAATTATCAAAGAACATGACAGACATGTAATTTCTGAGGGTTTCAGGAAAGATTTAAGGAGTGGGATAAGCAAGGAGTGAGATTAAGAACTCATGAAATTGAGAAGAAATAATTGGTTTGCTTTTTGAAGGAATGTTCTAACCTATTCCTAAAGGCAGAACATCAAATGCCAGCATTGCTGGGGCTGGAAGACACCCCTGAAGATTGTCTAGTCCAAACCTGCTGCTCAGGGCAGGGTCAGCTGCAGTAGCTCAGGACCGTGCCCAGTTGGGTTTTGAGTACCTCAAAAGATGGAGACTCTACAACCTCTCTGGGCAGCCTGTGCCAGTGTTTAATCACCCTCATGCTAAAGTTTTCCTAATGTTTACGTGGAAATTTCTGTATTTCAATCTGTGCCCATTGCCTCTTGTTCTGTCACTGGGCACCACTGAGAAGAGTCTGACTCCATCTTCTTTACTCCTCCCATCATGTATTGATACACATTGATAAGATCCATCTGAACCTTCCTTTTTTTTCAGGCTGAACAGCCCCAGCTCTCTCAGCCTCTCCTTGCATGTCAGATGCTCCAAGCCCTCAATATCATCACGGCTGGACTTGCTCCAGCACGTCCATGTCTCTCATACTGTCCAGAACAGGACAGGGCACTCCAAACGTGTCTCACCAGCTCTGAGTAGAGGGGAAGGATCATCTCCCTTGACCTGCTGGCAGCACTCTGCCTAATGCAGCACAGGATGCCACCAGCCACCTTTGCTGCAAGGGTGCTGTGATGGCTCACGGTCAACTCAGTGTCCACCAGGACCCCCACGTTCTTCTCTGCAAAGCTGCTTTCAAGCCTGTAAACTCCCAGCCTCTACTGGTACACAGGGTTATTCCTCCCCAGGTGGAAAACTTGATGTTTCCAGTGGCAAAGCTAGTTTAAAAGGGTCCCATCACCTTTATCTTATCTTCAGTGTACCGATCTCCCTATTACAACAAGTGAGGAGGTGACCCACACACATTTCACTTAGTAGTGTTTTGCTAAAACCTCAAGTCAAGATCTGCAGAGGTGCACTGTTTTTAGCAGAACTGTAAAAAGATGCTTTGCATCCTGAACTTTTAAAAGAAAATGAAGAAAGTGGCTAAAAAAGAAACCTTTCTTTCTCTATATTCCATTTTCTATTAGGAACAAAAATTCTATGTAGTTTCTTGCATCCTCTAAACTAAAATGAACTTTTGAAGTTTATACTATGTAGTCTATGTAGAGAGAGTTTAAAGATTTAAGAAATAGGGCAACAAGACAGAAAAAAACCCGGTGTTTGCTACAGCCATGACCTAAACAGAGATGGTTAGCATTCACTGTCCCTGAAAATCAGCCATACATTCGTTTCTGTGACATTCACCAATATATCACTAGTGTAACAATTCATTCTCATTCAGCATTACACTGTGCACAATCAGAAGAGCTTTAAGTGTCAGGTCAGTTAAGTCCCAGACCCTGCAATTCAATGAACTACTGCCATATTCCAAGCTGTACACATTCTTCTGAGTTCTCCTGATTATTTACTCACTTGCTTTTGACACTGAAACACAAGACTTTCAGGTGAGACCGCTCTTGATGCTGGAAAGAAGAGTCCTTGGTGCAGCAGAAGGACAACCTCCTCTCCACCACAGCACTGACCAGCATTTGAACCTCCCTCCCCAGACAGACAGAGCAGCTACAGGAAATTTCTCCAGCACTAAGACCTGCCACCATCTTTGCTTCATACTTCTATATTGGATATTAAAACTTCTCCTTTGCCTAGCAAGGAATACCCTATCTCATCCTTCTCCTGCCACTGATTCTTCAGTTGATGAAATAAATGGTGGTAGATCCACAGGACAGTATGTTAGAAAGTATGTTTGGGGGCTAGTTATGACTTTCAGAGTGACAATTTTAGGCTGTATTCAGACTCAGGTAAGCTCTGCCGCATCAGTTATGTTGAGATCGTGCTTGTAGGTTTGCCTAAGAACTGTGAAGATAAGGAGAGGTTTTGTTCTTTTATTTTATTGGTTTTTTTTTAACATAAGCTTGAGTTGTGACAGTCACACAATGTCAAAACATAAAAGCACTGGTTGCCTGCTCCAGTTCAACAAGTTAGTTAATCTTCCTGTTTTTCCTCCTAGAAATTTCCCCATTAACTTGCCAGGCCTCTCCATCCTGGACACCAGGCTTCTAGCTCTCCTTTTTGGATGTTTACCTTCCTCATTGTCAGACGTTGAACTTGCACATCTTCTGAACATTAAACATGTGCTTAAGCTGTATTCTTAGTAAGGAATTTGTATTGAAATGTGCCCTTTAAGCAAAGTAAGTAAAGATAAATTCACTGACAAATTCTTGGCAATCAGCAGCCAATATTTAGCAACTTTGGTGTCAGATACCGCTAAGAAGTAACCATCTCCTGGGGGTTTCAGCAGGCATTGAAGAAAATCTGAATTCCTCCCAGGAGATGCTCAGAAACATCATGAGACTCCTTCTAAATAATGAGGATTAGATGGGACACTGGTTGCGACATCATACTGACTGTAACCATATCAGACACTTAGAGATACCGGGGTACAATGTACCCACATACCAACTATTAGTAGGTCACTGAAACTGGCATTAATCTTGTGCTGTTGATCTCATTCTACTGAGATTATTTCAGATGGATAAATTTATTGCAGAACACACAATTTAACCTGAAAAATGTCCTATAAGGTCTAAAAAAAAGAATAAGTCTTTTCAAGATTTGGAAAGCTGTCGGCAAAAAAAAAAAGGTATTTGTACTTAATATATTGTATTATACAGTCTGCGGGTGAACCCAGATGCTTTGCCATGCTCTAAGGGTGTTGCAGCATTATGCCACAGTCCCTCTGCTTTATAAACTCATACACTGCCAATCTCAAGGATCTCTGTATCATTCAGTGCTGTTACTGTCCAAATCTTGCAGCTGCTAAGTGAAATAGAGGAGCCAGAGAAGATCGTAGGGTCTTTGTCTTTTTCTATCATTTCGTTTTTATGTAACCCAGATCGTAGCTCAAGCACAGGTTAAGGCAAAATTCACCTTTTCCTTCTTTGCTTCACAATGGTCCCAGCAGCAATATTACATAGCGATTCTGATTATTTCATAAATGCAGAGGAGCTAATTTCAAAGTTGATCCTTCAGGCTTAACACCCCTGGAGTTCTCTCTGGGTGAGTCATTTATCCTTTATAAGGTTTCTTGTTTATTGCCTGACAAAGAACCTAATCTTGCTGACGCAGCCGATAATTTATTGCAGCTAGAATACCTCGGCAAAAGCTTTCCTCACCTTTATTCCCCACCATGGAGATTCACTCACTGATGGGTTACTTATATAAACACTGAACTGAAGGCAATACAGAAATGTTTACTTCACTTCTATCCTCTCCCTCTGCTGCTACAGCATCATAGTCACTCCCCTCTTCACCAGTGCTTAACATTTTTACAGTGCTCTACACCTCCACAAAGGTGCAGAAATGTTAAATAAATCGTACTGCAACTTCTGCAATACAGGAGTGCATTTGAGACACTGCCAGAAATTTTCAGGTGACATTTTTCAGGAAAATTCAAATCTACTAAAAATTAAGACTACTAGTAATTTTCTAAGAAAAGTGTATCCAAAATACACTTTACAAAAATCCCCCAAATTCCCACTGTTACTTCATGTTCTAAAAGAACAGTTTTATTTTTGTTTGAAATAAATTTTGTTTAAAAGAATCAAATACATTGTAGGTGCTGTATTCTCAAAAAAAAAAAAATTAAAGAAAATGAAAAAAAGATAAAAGACAAAAAACCCCCTACTTCACAACTGTTAAAAAGTAGTTTGATTTTTCCAGGTCTGAAAATTTTCTATATTTCTAGAGCATGGCAATGTTTAAAACATTTTTTTTAACATTGATTTGCTTTGGAAATAATTTTAAAATATCAAAAATTCTTGTCATAAGGGAAACATTTCCCACAAAATACTCATATGTTATTTCACTCTGCAGATAGGGAACAGACATAAACGAAATGATTTTACAGTGTCACAGACAAATTTGGTGGCATACCCTCCAGTAAAGCTCCAGGTTAAGGACTCTTCAAGGTTTAAGACTTTAAATCTAGACTGCAGAGTCTGAGTGATTTGACAGGACTCTGAATTAAAACCACTCGTGAATGCAAGGATCGCCGCCTAGTTTTTCCAAATAAAGGTTTAAAATTAGGGGTTTGTTACCTCCCCTGCTTTCAAGAAAGGAAACTGTGCCTTGGACTCTCCTCTATTCTAAGGTATTTGAGCAAATAGAAGGAGAAAAAAGAAAGAAAATAAGGGTGCCTGTATGGCAGGCTGCCATTCTTAAAATGCACAGAGCACAAAAACCATTACTGCAGAACAGCGAACACAGAGCAGCTTGGGAAATCACACAGAAGACTTCTCCTGAATATCTCCATTCACAATTGCTTTAGAAAGGTTAATCAGGTATTATGTGATGTACCAAAATAAGTCAATTTCACAGTTATACAAAAATGGAGACAGTGATAAATGTAGTTTAAATAAAGCGGTGTATTAAATCAACTTGTTCAATGAGAAGACTGCGCTGAACAGTTTCAAAGCTGAGATTTTGCCACAGTCAAAACTTGCATATCTCCATTTTTGCATACACCTGGAATGACTGAGGTTCCTGTATTTTGTTATTCTCTGCCGTTTTAAATCATGTACAGTTCACTACAGAATTGAGTTACAGAGTATATTGTAAATACTAAATATGTAAAATAACATGCCTATTGTGCTAAATGACCACTCTCTAATCTCTCTTAAAGTGAAAAAGAGTTTATATGTTTTGGTTTAACTGTGTTGTAAATTCTTTTCCTATAACCAACCACTGGAGTGATATTTCCTATAGGCATTTATAAAGTAAAAGGAATGTGTACTGGCTCAAATTGAGATGAATCGTATTTATGACACTATCTGCACACAACATATTATATGCAATATAAAAATAATCAAACTAATGCTGCTATAAAGGGGATAATGTTCAGCTAGAGCATTGGGATCTCAGGAAGACTAAGGCAAGACTTCATATATGCTTTAAAGGGGAGCAAGTATATTAAGATCGTGCCAGGAGGTGGTGTTTGTCGTACCACACAGAGCTCCCTGTCAGAGGTGGGGACTTATAAGGATGCAAACAATGATCATATGGCAAATTCTGCCCTTCAGTTCCCCTTTAGGACCCGCTGATGGCATGAGGCATTCCACTGGGACCGTGGATGCACCCACCACATCACACCTGGGTGCTGGTAGGTACAAGTATTGAGCCCGTTGATTTAAGTGTTAAGAGGACAAGAGGACAACCATAAATTCTCAGACCAAAGCTGATTTCAGTACTTAAATAACTTAAGGTGATTAAAACCTGAGTTAAAACGGGGATGCTAATTTATTCCTTGTTAGGAGGTCTCATACAAAATAAAATATTGAGGATTACCTAAGATGAAGAATAGGTCCCATTGATTTAAAAGTTTAAAGGGACATACAGATTTTAAGTCTTAAAGCAGATAGTAAAAAGTAATGAATACTGGTGGAATTAGCAGCCTCCATTTCCCCTCAAAGACCGTATCAACTTCATGTCACCTTACAGTTGCCTTGAGAAGATAAAGGTGTTGATATATGAGAAGCACATGGGTACTTTAATGAAGCACAGCACTGAAAAGGCCATGAGGAAATAAAAAAGCCTGAATTTACAAAGAGAATTAGAAGATCAGTAAATAAGTCATGGTGATACGCATTGAATAATGAGAATAAAAGGAAACACTGAATACCTACTCATTTAGTGAGACACATTCATCCAGTGCACTGAATGAGGTAGGAGCCCCATGGAGAAAGCAGTATGTGATCAGGTAATTAAAGACTGTATCATAATGCATGCACACAAGGGAGCCAAATTAAACTTGCACAGAGCTATCAGTGTAGCGTTTCCTAACTTTTCTGCATTTGACTTTGTAACCTTAACATCCTTTTAACACAGCAATTTTTGTTTTGGTTCTTTTTACGTAGTCATTGGTATACATTAACCATGAAAAACTTATTTTGCTCTTAATGATCTGGCTTTCATGTGGCTTAGCTATAGCTTTGCAAACACCGTGGAAATGTGGTTAGGTAACACAGACAATCAGCTATAGACTTGGTAAAAAGAAAATAAAGGCCTCATCTTAAAACTGTGAAAACAGTTAAAGCAGTGACTCACATAGAACCATATACATGCATGCACAAAAATGATATCCACTTTTCCAACAAGTTCTTGTGTAGCTTGATTTTCTAAGGGAATGCCATTTCTGTGATTGTGATGTCTGTCTGTTCGCTGATCCTTCTCCTTCCAAATAATTCTGAATCTATCTGTTAATTATAGAGCATAGATGGAAAAAATAAAGGTGTCAAAGATAACCAATTTTTACAGCTTTCATGAAAATTGATGGCTGAGTAGAGATAAGACTCTAAATTAATGACCTGGATAAATTTCACCCAAAGTAAAAGCAAGTAGAACTTGGCCATTATGCACTCTGCTTTTCAGCATAAATTATGGCAATCTATGTTGTGCTATGTGAACAGGAATTCAACAATAAAAAAGAAGTTATAGAGTTTTTCTTAGTAAGCCTTCTGTGTCCCTTACTGTTATCTCACTTCTTCATGGATTCATTCAAAACCTGAAAGAATCAGATGGCCAGGCATGGACTGCCCACAGAGTCATCCTCACCAAGTGCTGCAGGGCATGCAAAGGATGCTGATCTGAACGGCAACCTTACAACCATGCTTGTCCATTGCCTGCATACTTGGAACAAGGATCCTGCACAGACAAGGTATGATGGTATGAAGGGCTGGGAGGATTATATTCATGACTAGCAAGACATAGAAAAGTCTTTAGTCTTTGTTTGGTCTCAGATCATGACTACAGTCAATGGGCTGGAAAACTTGGATGTGGAGTTTGAGGAGTAGATTTCACCTTCTTATGACATTTCAACACATCCCGTGTTTGCCATTTATTTTTCTGCATGTTGTCCAAAACATTTCCATCCCTTTTCCTTCCATTTCCTCCTGCATTTACTACCTTTTTTGCAACCCCTCCCTACTCTTCTCCACAGACACAAGATAGTTTTTCGTATTTACTGCCTGGTCTTACTTACAACCTCTGAGCTAGTAAGTTGGTTCACATCTTCAAGGCTTACCTTAGAGAGCTCTGTTTCTCTCTTAAATTTAAAATGGCTTCCCACCGAAAGGAGGTTTTTTAATATCTTGTACAAAGGAAGTTTGCACTTTAGAAACTGCTTGGTATTGTGCTGTGCATAAAGATAGAAGTTATGATTGCAAGTAACAGAGGAAGCAGTTAGACTAACCTCAAGCCATTGACTCATTTCTAAAGATGTGATTTTTTTTAAACAAATCTGACACAGTTCCGATGTAAATGAGACTTATGCAATTGTGTTATGTGGTCCAGTTCTGAATCACTCTCAGCTACATTTGGCAGGGTTTGAAGTCTTAAAGATATTATATCCTGACAAGTTTGATGTAAAGTGAAGCCGAGTGACAGGAGAGGTTCAATTTAGCACCGTATTTGAGATAAAGCCGCACCATAGGGTTGGTGAGTGCAGGCTCAGAGAGCTTGTGCATCCCAGCCAGCCAACGAGGAGTGGAACTGCCTTTCTGCAAGTGATGGCCAAGGGCTTGTTTTGGGTTTGTGTGGTGGGGTTTTGGTAGCGGGGCAGGTGCTGCGGGACCGGCTCCTGTAAGAAGGTGCTAGAAGCTTCCCCGGCTCCAAGTCGGACCTGCCGCTGGCCAAGGCCAAGCCCATAAGCAACGGTGGTAGCACCTCTGGGAAAACAGATTTAAAGAAGGGAAACCTGCAGCAGGGGAAGAGATTGGAATGTGAGAGGACAGACAACAGGCTGTCCCCCCCAGCCCATGGAGGGGAGCGGGGGAGCAGATGCCCACCTGCAGCCTGGGGAGAGAGGAGCCCACACCGGAGCAGGGGGATGCCCCCAAGATGGCTGGGACTCCATGGGAAAGCCTGCACTGGAGCAGCCTGTTCCTGAAGGACTGCGGCCCACTGAAAGGACCCATGCCGGAGAAGTTCATGCAGAACTGCAGCCCATGGGAAGGACCCACGTTGGAGCAGTTCATGGAGGACTGTCTCCCGTGGGAGGGACCCCACGCTGGAGCAGGGGAAGAGTGAGGAGTCCTGCCCCTGAGGAGGAAGGAGCGGCAGAGACAACGTGTGATGAACTGACCGCAACCCCCATTCCCCATCTCCTTGTGCTGCTGGTGGGGAGAAGGGAAAGAAAATCGGGAGTGGAGTTGAGCGGGGGAAGAAGGGAGGGGGGGGGTGGGTGGGTTAAGATTTTGGGGGTTTTCTCATTATCCTTGTTTTGATTTGATTGGTAGTAAATTTAAATGATATTGTTTTTCCCCAAGTTGAGTCTGTTTTTTGCCCATGACCATAACTAGTGAGTGATCTCTCCCTGTCCTTGTCTCAACCCACGAGCTTTTCTTTATATTTTCTCCTCCCTGTCCCACTAGGAGGGAGGAGTGAACAAGCAGCCGCGTGGTGCTTTGTTGCCAGCTGGGCTTAAACCACGACAGGGGTTAGATAATTAAGGGGTATTAGATATCTATATCTATAGCTACAGAACTTGGTGGGAGTTCTCAGAGGACCTGGGGACAGTACAGAAGAAGAAGGAAAGATAGAATAGGTTCTAGCAGCCACAAAGGAGTATCATGGAGAGCTCATAACAAAAGAGGCCATGGAAGGGAGGTTAATTCCCACTGGAGATGAAAAACAAGATGACAGATAGGGACGAGTTATTAGGAATAAACATTCAGTCTCAGTATAGCAAACGTTAACAGTGAACTGATCAAGGCGTGGTAATGCATCCATTAATCTTTCATATCAGTCTTAATAATTTCGACAAAAGTGAGAAATAAGAGGCAGCAGAATTTGCAGATGTCTTCTGCTGACCTCCCTTTACGCAATGACTTTGGATCAAGATCTGTGGAAGAAAAAGTTCAATTCATTCAGAATTTTTCTTCCTCTACTGAATTTCAGGATTGAAGTTTAGTATTTTTGACAGATAATATGAGGGTGGTGAATATCTGAAAGGACAAATGACATAAAAAAGTCTGCGTAGCTCAGCAGCCTGAACTGCTTTTGCAAATTCATAAGCCATCATCTTATAGCACTCCATGTAGAAAGACTGTATAGTTTGCCACTACAAAATATCGAGTTAAATCAATGAAATATTTTATTTGGAAAAACAGTATCATAAATTTAATCTTCAGTCACTCTTTAGTGTTTTTTTTTTTTGATAGAGAATGGCAGGCCACAGAGTAGGAATGTATATTTTATCATTAAAAAATATAAGGAAGATATTAGCAACTATATCTAGGAACCTACCCCTCAGATGAGCTCTGCTGCAGTCAAATAGCAGACTATATGTTTTTTTCCTGTTGAGGCAGTTCTATTTTACCTATAAAAAAGTAACTATCCCCTGTGGTGCAAGGTAAAATATACTGTGAGTCAGAACAATAGGCATAGGGAATCAGAAACAGATTTTTACCTGGTAAGTTACTGACAGTTTTGAAAAATGGCAGTCAAGCTCTTTTTGGTCTATACGTGGGTCTTACAAGTAATATTATCTAAACAGGTAACATTAAGAACTTAATTAAAATGGTTTATTGGAAAAAATATTTCCTAGAAGAAAACCTTGTGCCAGTTAAGCAAGTCAGAATTTTAATGCTTTAGCGAGTTATAAAAGTATACACATAATTTAAGGATTAACAGTTTGCTAGTTATTAGGACTTCTTAAAAGATAGAATAATCCTTGTGAATGGCTTCTGGAACCGTGTTCTTTGACAATCAAAGGTAGAGTAAATGTTTTAAGAATCACATAATCTCTATCTTAAATATATTTCTCACAGCCTTGCACATTTTTACATGCTTGTATTATTTTGAATGTCATTTCTGTATTTAAAGTTTTATGCAGACAGACCTGTGTTTGTGCATATAGCTTGTAACTCATCAGATTCAGCCATAAATTTACCTAAGTTCAGTGACATGCCTAAGTGAGCATGTTCCTAGATACCCAGTCCCTCCCCCTCATCCCCCTCCATAATTTCCTATCCACACCATAACTACTACTCCCTTGGGTGGAACCTAGTCAAACTTTTCCGGGATAAAATATACAGAATGAAGAGCACATGCAAAAAGCCAAAACCCACATTAATCCTTGCAATCCAACCTCCAACAAAATACCACAATAATTTTAAGATCTAAAAAAAAAAAAATTAAAAAAAAAAAATTAAATAAATCAGAAACTTTTCAGGAACCTGATAAATAGACATCATCTGCCTTGAAGTAATTTTTCAAGAATGTCTCTGTCATTCACAGAGTGCAACTCCACTAGTTAATTTTCTGCTATGTCCATTATATTTTTTAATTGAAAACTCTTTGTTAGTTCTGAAACAAGTTTTATAAGCACTGCTGAACTTCAACTCCAATTCTTTGCTTTGAGCAAAGATGATTAAAATACCATTTCTGTGTTCTTCATAGAATATGAAGTAGTTGTTAGTGGTGTAGCTGACAGGGGATATCACGACAAGATCTTGAAATAATTCCTTCTGCTACTAGTTTAATTTAAAGTCCCTGAAGTCAGGTAAGACATTAATGAGTTCTGGATATTGCCTCAGATGTGCAAACAGCTTTGGTTATAAAATAATACTATATGCATATTTGCTGACAAAAAAGAAATGAACTTTTGGACCTATTTGCTGGAGACAGCATGTGCCCAATCCAAAAGTGTTAATTACAGGAAGGAATGCAGTGAGCTTTGCTTCAGAATCTGTTAAGTTTTATATCACTAAGCTATATGGACACCAAAATTAAAATGAATAAATTAAAATAATGAAAAAATTAAAATAGAAAAAAATACATTAGATAAAATGGATAATTATTATATAAAATTAAATTCAAACATTATAGTAATAAAATGTGAATAAAACGTTCTATTAAAATTATTGAAATAAAATCCTCAGCCCTCTGCATAATGGAATTAGTGACTAAAAATTATGTATCGTAACTTATTGTATTTTTAATTTAGTTTATATGCCATAAACACATGTGCTTCAATTGCGAGAGAGTTATCTATTAACTCCTTATTGGGAAAGAAAAAGAAAATAAGGACAGGAAAAATAATGAAAAAAAAAAAAGAAAAAAAGCACAGCAAAACATTAGGCTAAATTTAAGCTAAGATAAAAGAGAACCAAGTGATGAATAATAAATGCTGATCTCATTATATATCAAAAAGGGCAAATCACAGCAGATTCTAGTTGAGTGAAATGATTAATAACACAAATTCAAATCACAGATACTTTGACTGAATATGAATATGTCAAATTGTCTGGAGATGAGACGTTACAAATACAGAAATGCGTGCCCTTGTGGCAGAGATAAACTAGAGACAAGCACTTCGTTCATAGTAACACAGAACATCTTGTTATCGTTAATTCACTGTCATTGTCCTTGTTCCCTTACTAGGGGCATGATTAGAGGAAATAAGATAGAGATGAGGATACATGGGGGTTGAGCCAGAATTAGGCAGTGCCGTAAAAAAGAAAAAAGCTGTCTTCAGCTCATCCCATTTGATCTCATAATTAGGTACTCTACTGTTCTACGTCTGCCAGAAGTCAGACGAAAGTTTTCAGAGTTCAGGCGATGGATGGCGTGAGCAACTCCCAGAGGACGGGCACACACCCCTCCATCTCCTCCCAACGCATGCTCAGGTGCGGACAGAAGGGTGTCACCATCTCCAGCACACACATGAGGGGAATAAAGACATCCATGATAAAGGAATCCTACCTCTGAGGAGTTGAGCAGACTAATTTTTTTTTTTTACATTTCTATCGATAATTCCCACTGTGGCATAAAGGTTAACAAACTCTTGCGATAATAGGAACAATATGCTTTGATGTCTAAAACAGTGGGCTGTCCTGTTTCACAGTGAAATAGCTTGCCATTAGGGAGAAGGGAGACTGGTGGAACAGAAATCCATAAGAACAAACAAGTAAAAGGCACAAAAATAGGTGTATCAGCTGATACCGGTGGGAAAAAGACAAAAAGGGAAGATAAAAGCCTAAAGCGTCCAAGCCCTATCATGAAGTTGCAGTAATATTTTCCATCCACTAGTCCTAATACACTTTACAAATCGTTACCTAATATAACAGAAATCTTCATTAGGTAATAAATCTTCATAATACAGTATCAGACAAAAAGCTTGAGTCTTAATTATTACATACACCATCGTTATGATTTGTCATGAGGATTCAGATGTTCTATATCTGAACCTCTACCAGAGTCACCCATAGTGCAATACCTTTTCCTAACATGCATACATTTATCTGGCTTTGCCCCTTTAGCAAACCCAGGATGCAGATGCGTATTCTCTATCTACAACCAGATGAGAAAAGCAATGAGTTATCAGACTGGAAAGGCTGATTTCATATTTTTTGAGGAAGGTTAACTCTCGATTCAACAGTCTCCTCATTTACATAAGTACAGTAGCTGTCAGTTCATTAGCAAGTTATTAACAACACAGGGGTGGGAAGGAGGATTGTAAAAATCTCAGTGAAACACATGAGGCTTAGCTTCTGGTTGCAGATTTATATTAAAACTTGACAACACCCAAAGTCACAGGTCAAAAATTATGCTGATGAAGAGCCAGAGTTCATCTACCTTACACTTAGAATAGTCTCACATGAACTAGTACAATTAAATCAATGCAGATTTATTTTATAACTAATGTTTACAGAATATGCTTCTAAAGTAAAGTAAAATCCCTCAGAACATCCTATTTTAACACTGCATATATGACATTGTGTCTCTTCGGGGGCATGTGAACTAACACCGGTGATTTAAAGGATCATGTTTGCAACGAAGTGAGCTGATGCTTCCTGCACTAAATCTGAGGTCAGCAAAACCATTCCCTTCAGCCATCAGGTGTTATAATCAACCACAAACCTGCGGTTCAGGCATCGCCATCCAGCTTGCCTTGTCAAACTGACAAGTAGGAGCCATAGTGGTATTAGAAATTGCTGCAGCAGTTTGATTATGGGGCTGAAAAATCTTATGCTAAAATTTCAAAAGTGATGTGAAACTCAGTTAGGATGTCGCTTGGCTCATCTTGCCTAGAACTGAACAAATTTGTTGCAATCCACTTTTTCAAACGCCAGTGCTACTGGCAGAGCCCAGCAGTTGTCCAACACCCACCTACAGGGATAGGAAAGTTTTTCAGTGCTTTTCAGTCGGATTTTGATGGGCTTAGGAAGATAAAACAGATATTCAGGTCATTTTTCAAAATGGAGATCAACTCTTAAAAATGAAGAGCACATTATTTTGGCTTAGATACAAGAACCCAGAACCCCTTGATTGGTTGGGCTGCTACATTATACAGAGTTGTCAGTGAATGAGCTTCCAACAGGGTTTTTTCTAATGATATTTACAGAAACTATCTAAAGCAAAGAGTGCTCTGTCAGGATGATACCAACTATGCGCAGGGGATATATATGCCTTATTGCTCAAAATGAACCCAGGAATGATGAAAGGCAGTCCCAACTTTAGGTCTCTTATCATCTGGGGCACATGAACTTTGACGTACTTTATTTGAAATCCAACTGCTGTTGTCATTTAAAATTTATAAATACTAATTGCTTTTGTGATCATGTTAATGTTGTGTAAAACAGTGACAGTTGCAATTAGCACACATTCCTTTTCTGTGAAAGAACAATATTCTACAAGGTCTTTATATCATGCCTCTCAAGGCAGTTTCTTACCAGTCAGTTCCACTAACAAATGTGTCAGAAATGGAAACTATTCACTGTAGATGGATTTGGAGAGAATTAAATCCTGCATTTTATCTTTGCCAGGTGTCCACCTGAGTATAGTAGCCAAACCAGACTGAATCGAACCAGAACAAGAAGGTCATATGACAATAAACAAGATCTCCTCCTCAAAAAGGCAGACACTATGGCTCAGGTATAGCTACTCTCCTTCCAGACAGACAATTTACAAACTACTATACAGTCAGCTGGCAATTACTAAGAGCTTTCTGAATAAATGGAGTTGACAGCACCTGATTTCACTAAATAACTGAGATTTTTAGGTAAATAAAGGGCATTAAGCATCAACGGAGAGTAATGACACAAAAAAGGAACTGACAAAAATACTCAGTGCCATCCTTCACACACATGCCCAATGTTTACTTAGTCTTCTCATTCACGTCCCTGAGGCCACCTGTATTATTGCAAGACTAAGTCCTGATACTCTGCTTCTTTACACATCTCCTCAGCCCTGTAAAATACTTATCTTTCATGATGTGAGCAATTCCCTGTGCTCCCACGTCTCAGGTTCTTACCTCTGGCAAGTCCTCTCACACTTCTCTGGCTTACAGTATTGTCCTTTGAAAAAGCGAAGGACCACGAGATGGGCCTGCCTCCAGCTCCAGCGAGGCTGGCCTTGGGGTAGCTGCAGGCTCACCAGAAGTGGTTTGATGTCTGTATCAGCACTCCTGCTCATGGTGTTCCAAGGAGATGTTCCCCTTGGATTCATGTAAAATACGCTTGGCTATATCAATTGGAGTTGAGAGGAAGAACGAACGACAAGGGGAAAGACCCATGAGTGGTATGAAGTCCCCTGTAGAGACTCACAGAGTTGCCTCCAGATTTCATTATAATGTTGGTAAAACCAACACAGGTGGTCCCTACTGGGCCAGAGTCACCTGGAGCTACTGTGCAGTGAGAATGAGCCATGCAGTTGGGACCCCTCTGTTGGGCTCACCCAGGGCTGGGGATCAGCCCCCAGCGCTCACTTTGGGTGATGTGACAGGACACACTTTTAGTACCCATGGCTCACAGGGAAGCAGGGCATACAGAGACAGACATGAGAAATGCTGGGGACAGGAACGCTGTTCCGCACCAGATTTCTTGGATGAACAGGTTAATAAGCTACAGCTGAGACTCAGGGAGGAGAAGCTGTAGAGCAGCCATGGTGCCATGCTGGCAAGAGCAACAAGAGCTTCAGCTGGGAGGCAAGACATGGCAGCTAATGAGGGGATGAAAGACCCCTTAGTTCTCATGATAAATGAAAGCCCGTCTTTGTCTCTTGCCACTTCTCATTCCACTCGCAATGTTGGCTTCAATATCTCTTCGTATGTCTCTGTTTCTATGGTTACTCTGCAACCGTGCATGCACAGTGCTCCTCTCCAAAAAGGTGAAGAGATCCACAATGTTCATCTTGCTCCAGTTGTGGCAAGGATATTTGGTGGGTGTTGCTCCTTGCAAGAAATACTTTTCCACAGATGTGGGGCAGCTGGCATCTAACAATATTTACACCAAGCCAGACCAAAGGTCCATCCAGGCCAGCATCAATTTCTGGCAACGGCAAACAGCTGGTGCCTAGGGAGTAGTGTAGGAACACGGCAAGACTGCTGTGGCAAATCCCCAGTGTACTTTCAGCCTCTAGGAAATTGTCGTTCAGGGATCTCATGGGCCAGGGTCAGTATGCTGGGTGGATTTCTCTTCTGTGGATTTGTCCACTTGCTTTTTGAGCAAAACTTTCAGCATCTCTGGGCTCCTGTGGCAAGGAGTATGGCTTGTCTATGTGTTGTCTGAAAGACCAAATCCTGCTGTTGGACTTGAATGCTAAAAAATCAAAGCTATTTGTACTGGCTTAATGCCACCAGCCATATGCTTACTAAAATCTGGTGCTCTAGTGCTGATTGGGAATATGGTGTTACTACATGAAAACGGATTTGAGTTTTGTCAGTTTCTGTGAAGCATCTATGAAGACAGGCTGAGAGAGTTGGGGTTGTTCAGCCTGGAGAAGAGAAGGCTCCAGGGAGACCTTATAGCAGCCTGCCAGTACCCAAAGGGGGCCTACAGGAAAGCTGGAGAGGGACTTCTTACAAAGACATGTAGTGAGAGGATGAGGAGTAATGGCTTTAAACAGAAAGAGGGCAGATTTAGACTAGATGTAAGGAAGAAGTTCTCCACTGTGAGGGTGGTGAGACACTGGAACAGGTTGCCCAGAGAAGTGGTGGCTGCCCCATCCCTGGCAGTGTTCCAGGCCAGGTTGGATGGGGCTTTGAGCAACCTGGTCTAGTGAAGGTGTCCCTGCCCATGGCAGGGGGTTGGAACTAGATGAGCTTTAAGGTCCCTTCCAACCCAAACCATTCTATGATTCTATGATAGTCTTTCTACATGTGGATGCCTGAAAATATTTGATCACAGAATTCAAGTTCTATAAAAGGTGACTGAAGACCAGGCTTAATAAATGAGATAATCAGAAATAGAGCTTAACTAACATTTTCAGAAACATTCTTTGTATGCAAGTCTGTAACAAAATTATGAAGAGACTGCAGATGCCCAGATCTCCTCCTGTGTTTTCAATGTTAGAAATATTGTCCCTTGTTGCCAAGGAGCAACTTGGTTCAAGTCCTGTGTCAGTTCAGCAGCTTGTGCTTGAAACACTTACTCCCACCTCAGAATTCATCTTCAATGCTCAGCTTTCTCTGTGTTGGGGCAGAGCTCCCTAAAATTCTTTTTTCCCCAAACAAAATATATTTTGAAAGCCAGAAACCTCTTATGAGGTGAATTCCTTTCCCCTGCTCACCCCTACCCAGCCCTTGTCATTCCAATATCTCCCAGCTGCACTACTAATAATATTATATTTGGAAACAGGTCTAGTAATGACTTTAGTAAATCAAAGTAGAAGACTTTGGCTGAGCAACCTTCATCTGCACATTTCAATAACTCATATTTCATTCAAGTCCTACAGACTTGCCTTGTCCCTTTCCTGGTTGTGCCTTACTGCATGTAGGACATCACGCTTAGTTACAATGGCATACAGTTGTATAGATTCTGGCATAGGGAGAGATGTGCTGGCTGCATTAGGAACATATGCAACAAGTTGTATTTGCCAAAATGAATCTGCAACCAGTAAATAGCAAGCACTAGGTTTTTGCCTAAAACTCTTTCGATCTGATCATGTAGTCAGGTTGACTTTGGAAAAAAAATAGAAAAAAAGAAAAAAAGAGAGATAAATTTTCCCTACACTAAACCAGAAGGCTCACATTAAAGCTTTGGGAGAAACAGAAACAGACATGGTCTTTTTTAATATGCATACCTTTGGTGAAAGGGAACATCGACACTGGTACAAACATATGCTCTCAGAATCTCAATTTACACTTCATTCCCAGCTGAGAATAAGCAAAACAAATCCCCCCCGCTCTTAGATGTTAAATGCTTTCTGAATAAGGCACGCGTGTCGTCTTCCACTCAAAAACTGCAATCTCTAAAGCAGCACTCAGAGCTGAGCTAGCCTTGCAGTGGGACAGCTGAGCTAGCCTGCCCCAAGAGTACCTGCTGAAGGACTGTTCCATCTCCTGCTGTATCTTTTTTTATTATTTTGCAACTGGAATTGGCAGGCCCCTGACAGAAACCCTTCACTTCACCCCGAGGGATTGAGGGAAAGTGACAAATCGACATTTGCTACTTTGCAGGAGTCATTTAACAAAGTGAAGCATCACAACGTGGTATTCCCTTACGTCCCTAAATTGTATGCTTTAATGAATTCTATTCTGCTTCTGATCACGGCATTTTGGCGAAAACATGGAAAAGGTCAAAGATGGTCATTAAATTCGCCCCCTTTGCAATGTAACATATCATTCTCTCAGTCTACAGTGTTTCAAATATCAGACAGATATTTACTGCTCTTCATCCAAATAAATCTCTCACAGCCCAGAAAGTAACTCTCCAGTATAGGAACCAATTAGAAATAGCACATGAAGGGAAGTATCTTTTTCTGCCTTTTATTTTCCTAAAGTGTTAGCAGTAACCTTAGAATTTCTAAAGAGGGAACATACCAGCATGATACCTGAAGTTTCATTATTCTTTTCATCATTTTACAGAGAAGTTTTTTGGCTGCAAGCACTGCCAACACAAAATTACCTAATGCTAACGTTAGACTTGGTTCTTTTAAACAGCCATGTGATGCTGAATAATAAAAGAAACCAAAGCTATCAGGACATTATTTTTGAAGCACTGTACTATGCTCATATCAAATATTTTCTATTGTGCTGTCCTCAAACCATTACAAACCAAGTAAGATATTGTGCAGCTACAGATGTGTCAGTATAAATCCCCATGTCTCTGAATTCTAGACACAGAAATGAAACTGATATTCAGAGAATTCATTTTGATGCACTGACAGCTATTAAAACTGTTTCCCTGTTCAACGATGACAGCTCGACTAACGTGGAGTGTTAAAGGTATGATGCAGCACAGTGCAAAAGTACCAATGGACTTTTTTCCACTGGGGCAACTTCCCTGCTCTGTAGCATTTATTACCGCTCTGTGCAATATTTTATTTATTGTGAAAATGAGCGTATGAAAAAGTGAACTCCCCCCTTGGACACTAGACACAATTTACAGGATAAAAAAACCCCTTTCAATATCTACTGAATTCAAACTGTCTAAAGTTGAAGCTGATCGAGACCATCCTTTGAGGCTTTGGGTTTTTCTTTTGGTAAAGATAAACCTAAATGAATTACCATTTTAGCTTAATCTACAGCACAATTAACTGCAGTAGTTCAGCAGTTAGCAGGTGAGCAGTGCCTCTGCTAGAGGGCAAGAGCTTCGGAATATGGGAGAAAGGAGAGTCACAACAGCCAAAGAAAACCTTGTGCATAAATCAAAGCTCGGAGGCAGGAGGGATGAATCTAAAATGAGCCTCTGCTCACAAGCAACCCCATGCACGTCATTTTCCTTTGCTAGTCCAATTTCCACAACTTTGATCACACCCTTTCCAGGAATTCCAAACATTTTAAATTAGCTGAATTCAGTAACTTACTTTAAGCATTTCTATTAGTACTTACATGTTTAAAGATATAAATATTAAGCCCTTTAATATTATTCTGAAAATGTTGAGACCTTATGCATATGCAGAAATGAATCATAACGTGATAGTCAGAGAAAATATGCTAACAGTGATGAGAATATACTGGAATATCTACCAGAGCTCTGCAGAAATCAGGTGACAGGCCACCAGTTATTATTTAGTATAACTGGGACAAACAACAAGTAAAAAACTCAGTAAAGGTTTATGGAGAGCTGGCCTCGTTTCTCTGCCTGGAAGTTATGGTGCAGTTGAATTTGCTAAAACAAATATGTTGAGGAATAGCCAAGTTCCCCTGAAGACAGAGATTTTTGACACATACACAACTAAGGGCAGGAGTGCTGGAGGCCCTCTCCACTTTAGCAGGTTCATTGGTTTGGACATGGGAAGAAAACTCCATAAAGCACTGGTAAACAAAGGAACATCTGGGAGGAAAGTTGACAGTTGGGGATGTGAACTCAGATGAAAATCAACACTTGAAAATATTCAATTTCATTCAACAAAGGGAAATAAGAGACATTACAAGATTTCAAGAATGTTATCAACTGTGCAGCTTATGAGCGCATGCAGTAAAAATAGGGTGAAAAGACTAACTACAACATCCAAATGAAATAAGTTATGAATTTTAACTAGTGGGAAGCTTCGACACTCAGGAAGAAACATGAAGAGGGAGCAGAAGCTGTAGAAACACAACTGTATCTGGCATGGGAAGAAATCTGGACAGAGGAATAACCTCCAGCAAATCAGATATGTCTGAGAGGAAAGGATTTGGTAAGAGGACAGAGCAGGATAAGGACAGCAATAAATGCACATTTTTGCAGCCCTGATCAGATAAGTCTCAGAATAACAGAAAGCAGCTGACAGAAACATAAATAAGAAATAATCAATGGTATTGTAGGGATAGAGAAGGTTTTGTTTCCACTCAGATGTTTGTTGTTTGCTTTGCAGCAGTGAGCGGTAGCTCGTCATACTAATAAATTGATGCTTTAATGGATGTCAAAACAATATAGAAGATGAACTATTCCTGGTACGATTTTTTAAGTAGACTATTCAGATTTTAAACCCTCCATGATTAGGACTATATCCAAATATTGAATCATATTTTCAGATGTGCAAGATAAGTAGTATATAATCCATGTTCACAATATATGATTACTCAAGCCTGAAACTTTGTCCCCATTTTAGAGAGAACTCATGAAATTCAGGCTCGAATTTGAAATCTGAAGGCTGGACACCAATACCAGGTTTTGAAGTGGAACCGATTTCACCCGCAGCATAGGCTGAAGGGCACCTTCCCCATCACACATGGGAGGAGCACATTCACATTTCTGAAAGATGTTTTTATGATCAATTGAAGAAAGAGAAAGTTCCTGCCCTGATTAGGAATGCTGCCTGAAAAGAAAGATACTGTACGTGTGTTTAAGGTGATTATACTTATTTTTGGAGTGTTTCTTTCAAACACTTGACAGTATTCTTGGCATCAAGTCAGAATTTAAAGTGGTGGCTCAAAAGCTTCACCTACATCCATTGTTCAACCTAACAGCAACTTGACAGCGAGTTTCTTTTGTAAGGGAAAGCAATTCCCTCTGCCTCTGTGTAGCTCAAGTACAGTGGACACCAGTGAGGCTGGCACTGACATCTACTGGCACTGCCCAGTGAGAAAGCAACTACAAAATCCATCATTTAACAACAACAAGAACACTTTAAAATGCTGTACTACAAATTCTTAGTTCTCTCTTCTTTCAATGTGGGGCCTCTTTTGGTGGACAGACATTTACATTTATTGATCTGTAGGAGAAACTTACATGTATATGCCCGTGAGATAATGACCCTTTGAATCTGGGTCTGGAAAACTCTTTTAAACTAAGAGACAGTACAAGAAACACAAAGGACAACAGCTTTGTTACCTTGTTGATAAGGCTTTTTTAAAATGTTGGATATAATCAATTTTAAACATTTATCAAACCAGTCATTTTCAAGATTTTACACTCTGCCAATGCACATGAGTACAGCATGCCCAGTCTGAAATGGTGTGTGTGCACACAGGGATGCTGGAAAGCAGGTACACACACCCCGTGGGCACAGCCTCTGCACGTGTGTGTGTGCATTTGCACAAGTAACTTCAATTTTAAAAGCAAACCTATGTGAATCCTTGTGTTTTGGTTCCAATATCATTGGCAGTGGTGTATGTCAGGACGAAATCTGCTGAAGCTTTGAGTCAAACCCAAACACAACCAATATACACCAGGCTTTGGCATAAATATTAAACACCACCACAGATAAATGCTGAGAGGGTAGGCTAAGAGCTCTTGTAGGATTACAAGGATAATTCTTCGTTACCTCAGAAGCTCAGTTCATTAGTATGTGAAAACCTTTAAAAGACACTTCAGAACAGAGCTGGTGTGTGTACATTTTCTGGCCCTGTACCACCTGCTGAAAACATGTATAAAAATTATCTTTAGAATATGTCTATGGAAAGAGCCTGCAAAGAGAGGAAAGACATTCTGAAGGTCTGAGGCTTCATCAAATTGTTTTTAAGTTAGATAATCGGACTTTAAAGGCAGATTTAATTGCACTTAGAGGCAAATACTTTTAAATTGAATTATAAAGCACTAGCTCAGCAACAGCAAATGCAGGGTTAGAAAAATTTAAAATATCTTGTACACTTTAAAAAAGAAAAAAAAAACCCTGCATTTTTTTATTGTGGCAGTCATGATGGAGCCAAGCCTGGAGAGGAAGCCCTGTCTCACTCAGCCTGGCACTATGAACAGCAAAGCCCGACTGACCTACTTGTGCCATTTCCAGTAATTAAGTAGCACATCTGTCCTTCAAATGGTGCACAGTAATGAGCAGTAAATCGGAAGCAGAGAGGCATGTCTATCTCAGAGGAGTCAGTCCTCAGGAAGACTCATTACATCACTGAACTCGCTTATCTTTTAAGGGGAGAGCAATTAGGGCAATAGCTGGGTGCCGCAGACCCGAGGGCAGGCAGGGGCAGCGGCAGCACCCACCCGCGGTGGGGTCGGAGCAGGCAGGGACTTCAGCGCCTGCCTGGGCTCCTGCCCGCATCCCCGCAAGCCCATCCTGAGCCTGGGGCTCAGAATTTCAGTTGCTGCCAAGAGCCTTCGCAGAAGCTGCAGTGGGGTTTGTGGCAGCTGGAGATCTAGGCCCATGCTCGTGAGGATCAGTTCCGTCCTCCTGAGCACACGAAATGCTCACGCTGACCGGCCAGGAGCCGGCACATCCCTGGCATTCATCCCTCGTCGGGTTTTCCAACCTCGGCTGTGTAGTTCATTATATCTCAAATTACAGTAGGATGAGTGTGACGATGCCAACAACCCATGCCAGTGAGGAACTGCAGACAGAGAAGGGGTGATGCTCCTTGAAAAGCAGTACCCTTGATAGGTATACTATAATGAAATCAAAGAGGATATTGCCATTTATTATTTACATCACATTACTCCTTCAGGCACCAACCAAGATTCAGTCTTTCCTCAGCGCAAGCACCTCTCGCCCCACAGACCTGGCAATTTAAACACATCGTGAGAGGTGTAAGAACCTTTCCACAAAAATAATTTACTCCCTTGAAAATTGTTTTAATATCATCAAAATTTTTAATGAATTCAAGTCAAATCTGTCAGAGCCTGAGTCAGGCAGAAGTCTCAGACAACACTTTAAAAGGCCATTTCACATTTCCAAAACCTGTTTCAATCTATGGCTTGAAAAAAGGCTATTTCAGTTTGAAATTTGTCTAAATTGAATTGTAGTAAAGGGCTTTAAAATTTCCTAAATAGCAATGTCTTCTCTCTTTCTGATTAAATAGTTCAGTTCAGCTTAAATTAATCTAGGTATTCCAACGGCAGAGGTTTGGGGTTTTTTACTGTGGAAAAAAGGAAAATATTATTTTTAAGAAATAGATTTAATGATGTGGCAGGAAAAAAGCAACAGACAATAGAATTGTCTCCCCTCTGCCTCTACTGAACTCTATGTGCCGCTGAAGGAAAAAAAAGTGAGGTATTGGACTTTTTTTGAAGAGATTTATTTTCTTGCTTGAAGGTTGCCCACAAAATTTTGATACTGCCTGCATTTATCTATGAAAATACCTTGAAGACCAGGAGCATTGCTATTAATCTCTCAATTGCCAGAGCACTTTGAGGCATACCCAGGTCCTCTGGAAAAACAAGGAGGCACAATCTCAGGAGTTTCTTCTTTGGTGAAGAGACTGAATAACTCCTTTCAATTTGAGATTATGTTTCTTTTATCCCTCTCATATGCTTTCTCTAACAACTTTGAGAAATTGGAATGTGAGCCAGGAAAACACATAAGCAGATACACAATTTAAGCCACTTAGGTGTATTGACTAGTTGCCTAAACTCAGAGGTTATTTGAATTCGCTAAGAAAGAAAACATTTGAAAATAATGGCTATTAAAGAAAAGATGAGTACAGCAGAGAAGTGATCCTACATCTTGGGCATAGCCTGGAAAAGGCCTCTGAAGTTTCGGCAGAAAAGGTTCCTTTAGAATGATGACGCTAAATCAGGCTACACTACGTGGCAACACTAAGTGTAAGAGGTTGTGAAGTAAACCTTTGAAATCAGACAGCACCTTCACTTTCCTCCTTCATTCGTGATTAAAGAATATGTTGTTTTTCACAAACAATAAGATGGGGAAATTAAAAATGAAAATAAGAGAAAGCTAATGAGAAAGTGTAAAAGGGAAGCAAACTGAGAAAGTTTTTGGTGTGTGCATAGAACAAAGATTTAACTAAGGAATATATGAACTCTGCCCCTCCTCAGAAAAGTGAAAATATCCCTTGGACCAGTAGTAGTTTCACCTATTTTTATGATCCACCCATATATCTAAGTGTTTGCCTCACTGCTCGTAAAAGAAATATTTTCTAAACAGGACACTGTCGGTCTGTTTTTTTAAAGACTTGATGTAGAAAGTCTCTACACCACCTCAAGTACTACCTCTAATAAATACTTCATAAAATACCCATAAAAATATACTTATGGGAGGAAGTGGGGAGCTGTTAAAGTAGTCTATGATGCCACTACTACTTACATAGGGCCAAAATTCTTGCTACCAGTGAAAATTTATGACAGGAGATACATTCAAGCATAAAAACATATATGAAAAGCTTAGGGCTTGATTATTATTATTATTATTTGAAGAAAAAAAATTATTGTCTTGATGAGGAGTTTAGAAATATGACCAACTTCGTACCGCAAAGTGTTTTCTCACATAGCTGGCATCTTCTTGAAAGAATGCCCTAAATGTTAGGTAAAACCTCCATCACTCTGTAACTGTGCCCCAACAATGCCTATTTTTTCTTTACAGCAACTATACGTACTTAAAAAAGAAAAAAAAAGGATTTTTTTTCTCTGCCTCATCCCCTAGTAATTACCTTTATGCAAACTTTTCCAAGTGGACAAGAAATGTAATCGCCACAGCACAGAACAGACTCACCTGTGGCTGGAACTATTCCTCTGCCTGCCACTTTGGCATGTGCAAGCCAATCTACCTTTCCATCTACTAAATAACTCAGAGCTGACAAATCCCATCACATCCCAAACCTGGGAAGAAGGGGCCCAAGGGAGCTATTTCCCTCCTGGAAGAGATAGGGATGCCTAACATTACAGCTAAAACTACTGATAAGGAGCTCAGCATTTTCTCTTCTCATAACGAATACACTTTTCAAAAACAGGTTACCAACCAAGAGACAAAGATTTTCTGGTACACAATCAGGCATCTTAATTTTCAGATAAACAGCAATTCACCTTACTCAATGCAATTCCTCAGCCTGGATGTGTCACAGACTAAAAGGAATAGACTATATTCAATATATCCATTATGTGGGAAATGAAGGGGAACTTCTCTTCTTCACCAATTCTGGCAATAAAACACTGTCAGACAGAGCAGTGCTGGGGCTAGTGGATACTCAACACAGTGAGAAACCTCCTGGAAGTGCTTCGTAATGGAAAACAAATTGCTATTTCAGAGCACCATTTCCCCCTCACCCCACATGTTACAGCTGGGATCTGAGACTGGAATAGATCACGTTGGCATTCAGACTCCGCAATCCTTTTCTGGGATCAATTGACCTTCAGGCTCGTAACTTAGTATCCACCCAAACAGAGTAAAGTACAATATCCATCTCACTGTAAATCTAGCTGTGCCATATGTAATTCCTTTTTTACTACCACACACAGTCATGGTCATCCTTATCATCAGTAAAAGTGATGTACAGCTTATTGTGTTTAAAAAAAAAATATCCAGAGATTACTGTACAGCAATATCAGAGAATGAAAGAGATTTAAAATTGCTTTGCTTAAGCTTTAAGAATGGCAGACAACAAAACGAACAAACAGGGAAAAAAAGAACCCTCTCATGGTGTTTTCTCAAGTGACACTTGTAATATTATAGCAGAGGCCAGATACTGATGTGTAAAATCACTGTAGTTCTGAGGTCAAAAGACCTCTGCAGAATGACACCAGCTGTATGGAGATCCCATTGTAGCTAATATTACCCATTACAGCAGGCATAAATAAGGAATTCATTAAAGTACATGTTGATTGCTGTAGATAGTATAGCTTCATAAAAGTATGAAGCAGTAGGACAATATCACCTAGTCCACAGCTGCCATGAATACTGAAGCTGAAATAAAAAATGGTAGAGAGAAAGAAACAGAGAGAGGAATATCTGCAGCTTCTCTACAAAAGCTATGTTTTAGTCAAAATGCACCTCCCTAGGTTCAGGAGAGAATTAAAAGAATGAAGCCCTTTGGCTGGTCTACGCAGGAAGTTTAGGCGCTGCAGAGTTTCCTTCTGGAGTCTCTGAAAAATGTCTGTTCAGTTAGGCAGGTCTTGGGTCAAGTCCCAGGAGAACTGTAGTGTCTTGTTAGCTCATTTATTATAATACTTTGGAAGAAGTGAATTGTAGCTTTTTGTAGAGAAACCCCTAACAAGACAATTTTGGAAGTATAATTTCTGGCATAACATGAATTTTTGAAGGTCAGGCTGTACAGATAGAGTAGACATGTTCAGATTTCTGAAACATTTCTTTTTTCAAACTTCTGCAGAGGTTTTTGTGAGGAAAAGACAGTTTCTGAGTTTCAGCAGACCCTCTGGCTACAAAGTTTTGCTGATCATCTCTGAAAACTTTGGCAGTTAGCAACTGTTTTGCTGCATTTAGGAGCCATAAATATGCTTTGCTTCTTCTACTACTTCTTCTTTCCAGTTATCCCAGAAAAATAATAAACAAAGCTTTTAGTTAACTGAATATGTGGATCTCAACTGACACTGAGAACTAGCAGATGGCAGGAAAAGAATGGAGGAAAGAGCAGTGTTCTTTAGATAGAGCTCTAACAATGAATGAGACCAGATACTTTCTGCTCATTAGTAAAGGAAGACCCAAGCTGCAGAACAGTGTAAAACTCATCATATCCTGCGAAATAAAATCTTCACTGGAAGGGTGGAGGAAAGATTAGAGAGGCTTCTTTTATGGACTTTATACTGTGATAATTTTTCGCTCTTCGGATTGAAGAGTACAATCCTGGCTGTTTCATTCATGTGATCAGACACCCAGGCCTAAACCCAATAATAAAAATGATCTGCTTCAACGGGATTATTTGCAAAAATGAGGGTTTGCAGAACAAAAGCTTAAGAAGCCCACCTACATGGGGCTCCCTGCGAGTCTTCCGTGAAAACTTCAGAGAGAGGCTTTTTGCAAGTGCTGTGTAATTTCATTTAAGAGGATGGGTCAGACTCTCAGCTCATGTAATTCAAAATAGTGTTGTTGATTTTAGCTATTCTCTAAGGTCTTCCCTGTAAAGATCTGGTCTGTAGAACCAGCTGTACATTAACACTATACTATCTTTTTATGCTTCCACAACAGATAGGTTTAATAAGCAGCCATCTCTCTTCAGAGTGTTCTTGCTATGAAACAAAACAGAAATACAGTCTGCAGTAATACCAAGGTCAACACGTATTGCAAAGAAACAGGAGAGTATTTCAACAGAGAATGGAAAGGATGCTAAATATTTTAAGAATCTGCTGCTTAAATAAAAAGAAACCTCCTGTGCATTAAAAATACATTTATTGATCCTATTCAGGATTCAACAGAAGATGACTTCCAACAAAAGAAAACTTAAAAGGACTTGACTGCTGCCCAGATGGGTAGGTATATAGGACTGCCTTTGGTAAATGTAGCAGAAATCATGAAACATACCTAAGAAAAGGGTTTGTATCCCTCTTTTCTATTAAATATTTAGCCTACTTTACATTTTAAGCATTGACACTGCAAGAAGGGAATTTAAAGAGCAAGACAAGAAGAGAAAAGGTGCATTGCTTAAGACATCCTAGCTAATTTATGCTTACAGAACTGTTAAGCAAATAAATTAAAAAGACCCCGACTGTCTGCACTTGACAGAAATGGAAATAATCTTCTTTACTCTCAGCCTACTCTTTTTATCTTTCCTCTCCTTCCCTTAGTGAATATGAGTCAGAACTCACCACTGGCAGAACAACCTCTGAAAAACTTTCAAATCCCAGAGAAAAAGAGCCTCTTTTTATTTATGCTAATATGGAGTCTGGAATAAATTCACCCCCAGACCTTCCTCTTATCCCCCAGGCCCCATAACATGGAGCACTGTCCTTCCTCAGCACATCACATTTGCACCACTTTTGTAATCTCTTTTTATCTTTGCAGTTCTGGGTTTCAAGTTGTAACCTTCACAAGAGACAAAGAGACAACTCATTTCTGGGAAGAATGAAGAACTCTACTCTTGGTTCTATTAAACAAATAACTGCAATGATTTATTCAGTACCAGACTTAGAAGCTGCACTGCCCAGATTGGAAGAGTTCAGAGAACCGCTTTTATCATCAAGGTCTCATCTGACTTCGGAGCATACTTGCTCTGAAATTACTGATGGTGCATAAAGGAAACACAGCATGACCTAACTATGATGTGTTACACTGTGAAAATATTATCCTGAGAGGTGCCACAGCAATTTCCAACAGCAAATAGAACTTTGTAACCCAGGATACCCTCTCCACATCATGTTAGAGATGTTGGTGGACACACTTTTTAATGTGTATGGACAACCTAGACTCCAGACTTTGATCACAAAGGGTGGATGGGAGGTTATGAACCCTAACTTTTGCTTAGTGCACCTCTATGGAAAAGCCCTCTGGTGCCTTTAAGGGCCAAATCAGTACATGTCCTTAGTTACGTTCCCTGTCTTTCCTGTCCTTGTATACCTGTATATATCCCTCAGTTAGAAAATGGCAGGGCACGTATAATCTGAAATGGATACTGACTCCAAGTGACCCATAAAAACAGTTGGCTTCTCTTGATGGACACCATAAGACTGGGGGCCCTGTAGACACAGGTGATCACAGGCCACAGAGTTGAGGCCTGGCGACTGATGTATGAAGAAGAAGAGCTGAAAGCAGGTCTTGACATGTAACAGTGGAAACCAGGCTGGGCTCCTGTTCTTATGAAGCACCTCATTTAATCTGCCAAGGATTCTCACCAACAGGAATAAGGCTCTTTGAAGCCTGACGCATGGTTCAATATACTTAGAGCAATACCCCTGTGTAGGGGATGCTGCTAATGTAGGCCCAGAACCATCAAAACATGGTGTACATGAACTTGGAGCAACATCTGCCCTCAACTCCGTTTGTGTTGTGGAGCACTGAAAATATTGGGAAGAATGAGCTAGCAGAGTAGCACCAGGCGCAGCTGCCAGAAGTGGTTGTTAATAACCAATTAGCAGTGTGACAGAGCCTCATGGGTTTAGATTGTCCATTCCGAAACTTTATCCTCCTACGAATACCACAAATCCCAGTACTATGAAATTTTAAACTGGGAAGTTACAGCCAAGTTTCCATTCTTTAATATTATATCCCATATAATGGAAAACTACTGGGCCAAATGAGGCCAAATTTGACTTGAAGATCCAGCACTAACAAATTTCTTCCACAGATGGAGCTTGTAGGACCCACTGCCCTAGTCTGTCTTACTTGTCTGTACTGAAAAGTAATCTATATTCTTTTTGGCTATCAAAAGAGATTATTCACAATCACAACATGACAGATTTCAATGATACTTTGTGATAACCCTTAGTTTTAAAACTGAATTTGATTTCTTGTAACTTACTACATTAATCCATTAATTCATTCCTTTAATTTGATGTGTGAGTATATCAGAGAAACAAACAAAAGCTTTTAAAAAATAAAGATAAAAAGAGACAAAACTATAACAAATACAATTTAGGTAATTAAATTCCAAAAAGGACAACCCAGGTATTTCTAACCCTACTCATGCTTTCTATCGTCCAACTTCTATACTGTATAAAAGTGATGTAGAAACCCCACAATAATTGCTGAATTTACTCATTAAAATTCAGAACTGTGGGAAAGAGAAGTTTGGAAAACATTTCTGACATCTAAAGACAAGGTGAAGTTCTATAAAGAAATAAGTTTGCAGATCAATCCCACAGCTAAAAGACTGGTATAAATTAGCACTCTCGTGTCAAGTATCTGAAACATTTGAACTCGTCTTTTAGCAACCAAAGCTAAAAATATGGAACAGGTACTTTTGTTTTCAGCAGGGCAAGTGTTTTGCATAAAATGAAATATTCATAAAACAATGTGGCTATAAAAAATAGGTAATATATCACTGCAATCATAAAAACCTGGGACCCAGAGACGTATCCGTACCATAGGGAGGATAAGGCACATTGTAGTACACAGCTGTCCCCCAGGACATATTGACATGTCCTGTAAAGCCCTTCTGATATGCAGGTCCTGTGCTGTCTGCCTGCTGGAGGACCCAAGCAAGCAGTTAGAAAAATACAGTGGAGAAAACAGAAGAAAAGGTTTTATATTCAATATAATGCTCTTCAAAAGCTCTCAGCCAATACCTCTTTTAAAATTCTTGATATGTTTGCTTCAACACTGTGCAAATGCTACTTTTGCTTCAACACTGTGCAAGTGCATTTAGCATTCATATAAGTAGGGGAATTTCTTTGTGGGTCTGCCCACTGAATTGTTACAGCCCTGGAGATGTCTCCTGGAAAAGAAGTGAATTGGATGAGGCAAGATGCCAGGGACCAAGGAGATTCCACAAGTCTCCTAGTGCAGTTCAGCTCTGGCAAGGGCTTTGCTGGAAGATCAAGATTTGGCTATTCCTAATCGATTGGGAGTTTTATGAAGTGTACAAATGTGGGAGCTCAGCTGGAACCATCATATATTTTACTAGTTATCAAAATTGGGTTTTAAGATCCGCTCTTAGGTGGGGGGTGGGGAGGGTACAGGGTAGTCAGTGCATTAATCCACTGACAGCAAAACCTCTAGACAAAGTTTGAAATAAAGTTTTCTTTATGAACCTTACATTATTTTCCCACCACATTTCTTTCCTCTTAAACTAAAGGCAATGCACTAGAGAATTGTTTGTGAAATAATTTGCATGTGTGTAACAGCAATAATGGTTTCACATATTTAAACAGAAATGAAGAAAACAGTGTTCTTGTTTTACTTGGCTGAAAAAGAGAGTGAGCCAGAAAGGGAGGAATGTGGCACTCATTAAGGTAAAATAAAGTATTTAACACCTTTCATATTAAGTGAATTGTCAAACCTAAACTCTTCAGCTCAAGTGCAAAATATCTGAAAAACATATGAATCTATTTTTAGTTTACCAAGTTTAGGAATTTTACAACATAGCCTGGAAAGGCAAGAAGTAGCGGGGGGAAGTTACAAAGTTAACAGATTAAAATGTTGTGACTAATTGCTAGAAGTTACAATCATGGTAAATAGGCATACAGAAAACTGTAAATGTAAAATTAAAATATTATTTTCCAAAAAAGAACTACAGTGCCTGTGGAAAATATGTGGGAAACAAACAATTTAGGGATGCTAAGCCAATAATACCATAATGTTTCCTTTGCTTCATATGCTGTTTTGAGTTTATAACTAATGGCTTTTCAAATGTTTTCTTAAGACTTTTCCTTTAACTGGTAAATGATGGAAATAAGATTGACTAGTGTTTCAAAGAAGAACTCCAAACACTTATAACTTTATATGAAGCCTTCAAACACTCCCCTGAAGTGTTGCACCTAAACATGTACTCACGGCTCATCCCTCAATAAGCTGATATAAAACCTATGGGAAAGAAGGAATCATATCTCAAGTCTCCAGAATCAAAGACCATTAGAGGTGCTTCTACTGGACAAGGTCCTGTGACTGAGAAGGATGAGAATTTTGGTTCCCCTGTACTATTTTGGAGTTGAGATCAGCAAGAGTGTTGGGAGGGCCAGATGAAGTTTGTAATTGACTTTTCCTAAAAGACAGACTTTTGCTGAAAACTTTTATCCCAAGTTTAAAGTTATGAAAATGTCAAATGTTTTACTGATTTATATTCAGAGACTACAAAGATATTGCCTATAATAGTATTTGTGAGATAAAATAATCTTCTTTTTTTTTTTTTTTAACACCCATTATTACTTACTTATCCACGATCAGTTTGGGTTTTTCTGAACAAAGGTTCCCTAGTATAATAGAAAATGACTAATGAAAATATTTTTTTTAAATTAATAATATTGTTTATGTTGGTAAAATTAACATAAGGACTGCATTATTTCCCCCCAATTTAACATGACAAATACCATCAATAAAGAAGGAAAGAAAATATGAAATTAGAAAAAAAATTTCTAAATGTTAACCTTACAACAGAGACTTGTTATTTTACTGTTATAACATGGTTACTAGAGGAAAACTACCTCACTCTCCAATATAGCTGGGGGAAAAAAAACCCCAAGAAGTAGGACTTTCAGCTGGGAAAAAACATAATGTAATAGGGCCCCTAGGTTTGGGGCTTTTATACAATGCCTGCGGAATAACATTTTTGCCACTTGTGCTTTTCCTAGTGTCCTGCAAGAATACGAATCAACTGTGAGAGTTTATTATATGGGAAGAGGGAACAGATATCCATGTTAAGCAAATGTCACGGGAACAAATCCAGCCCAGTATAAATTTGTGTCTCCACTGTTGCCATGATGGGTGATGGGCCAGATCCTCAGTGACCCTGAGGTGTAGTTTCTACAAATCCACAGAATTATGTTGATTTCCTCCCACTGCAGATCTCTCTCAAATACATCTGACTGATTTACATGTATTGATGTGAGTCATCCTGGACTTAGAAATGTTTCTGGATGTGAGGAACGGCATTTCAAAAACAAGCACCTGAGTTATGGTCCCTTAGGAAAAGAAAGAAACTTCTCAGGGTACACATGTGTGGTTATCACTATTTAGTAACTATTCTCTTGCCTTTGACCTAGATACTTACAATTTCCTTGTACAGGGGAAAAGGTTCATTTTCTATAGGTAATAATAGAGGAGTGGGATTTTTTAGTCATTTTAAAGCATCTGTGTCAGTCAGGTTCTTGTTTTCTATTTTACTCAGTGACAACTAAAGATAAAGCTGTCATTCTGCCTGAGAATTTCAGAGCATTAAATGTACTTAAACATAAGGGAAAATGAGTAGTTAAATCAACTCATTAGTCAATAAATAAACACTAAGCCCTTCAATTTCCAGGCATGTACTATTTCTACTGTCATATTTAATATTACTATCAGTAACTTATAAGTGCACATAACTTTCATTACCATAAAGTGGCATAAACTTCATTGTGTCTAAATATTAATTTAATAAAACCCTTGTTAATGCTACTGAGTTAATGCCTATGACTTTTAAAGATTTGCACTGAATAACTGGAAGCACAAAGGATTTATAAAATGCTATAGCCTTCTCGCGTATTGTGTGCAGACAAAACCAGAAGAGTGAAGAAACACACCAGACCTACCTTCAGAAATAAAACTACTAAAGGAGTCCATCATACTCTTAAAATTCCTGTTAAAATGATCTTGTTCAATTTAAAAGTCCTACCAGTTTACTAATAATCTGCATAATTTGTCAAGCGTTAACAACTGTGGTAGAAGACATAAAATAGTGTACAAACAGTGCCTCCTCCAGAAGAGCACAGAGACGGAAGTCACGGAGAAGACCAGGTAAATGAACGCCTTTAAAAATGTATTACACACCTTTTTCTTGACCTAATTAATTTAATGCATTCCAACAACAGATGCATTGATTAGTTTTTTGTGTCTGCTTCAGTGAGGCTCTCGGGAGATAAACAAAATGGTGGTGTTTCCTGGCATCTCGGCAGGGGAGGCCCACCGGGGAAACCCGTTGACACTGAAGACAGTACCAAAGTGCTGCTGGACTTCAAAGAAACCAAGGTTTCAGTGTAGCTTTGAAGCTTTACAAATACCTTTGGAGAAAAAGTTGCCTATTGTAAGCCAATGTGAGGACTTACTACTCTAAAGCTTGCATTTTATCATTCACAATAAAGCTATCCCCCTTCTATCCGTAGCAGGGTTTGATCAGTGTTGACACCATGAAAATCATCACATTAGACAAGGGCAGCAAACTCGTACCCACCTACCCCAGCATGCGATGCCCTCCTCTGCTCTGCCTCATGCCTTGCTAAAATTCATCTAATTATAGTAAATAGCCTCCATCTGCTTCCTCTGCTTGTCTGGGTGGAAAAAGAGAGAGACTGAATGGACTGAATTTAAGTGAATTAAAATTAATCTAATACAGTCACAGTGATTTAAGCGATGGTAGGTGCTCTGGCTACCTCTTTCTACAGTTTCCAACTAGAAGTGGGCAAATACCCTACTAAGTTTGCGTTCTTTTTTTAGCTAGCATTTCCAAAGCTGTGTACTAACTTGGGGAAAGGAAAATGAAGGTCGTTGCTAAGTATCAATGGGAAAGCAGTTTCAAAAGCACTCGGCACTGAAATGAACTCTGATCCCATTCAGTGTACTGGAGATGCTATCATTGTTTTAAACAAGACCAATGCAAAATATCTTGGAAAATCTGATGCAAAGACACTTCTTGTGTTGAAAAGTATTGACTGGTTGGTTGTCCTTTCTGTTTTTTTTCCCTACCGTGCTCCCCATCTTGCATTCCTTCTTTGACAAGATTTAAAAAAAAAAAATCAAAGGTTACAAAGAAAGCTCAAACATATCTTGGGGGCATCAGGAGGGTGAAAAGCATTTTCATATCAGCAATGTTATTTTTATAAGGTTCAACTTAAGAGCTACAAAATATTGCAGCTGCATAGCTGGAAGGGTCAGCAGGGACAGCCTGTGGAGATTTGCTGTTCAAATTAAGAAGCTTTTTATTTTGAATGAAGCATGATATGCAACTGGTATCTAATCTTTATCAGCAGCTTTATCACAAAATGAACATACAGAAGCAAAAGGCTGCATCTAGTAATTGCTTTTCAACAAATAATGCCTTTTCTGGGGGCATAAAGCTGACAACAGCAGCTCTACCATCAGCACTCCTTGGGGTTTGGTACGAGATTCACCTAGACCTGGGTAAAGTGACCCAGGCTGGGTCCTCCTGGGTTGGTGGCTGTGGGTGACCCATGCTGGGACACCCCCCTGAGGGACTGTCCTACCTGCACAGTGCCTCTTAAAAGGCCAGTCCTGCTGAGACCGAAGGGCAAATTAGCCATAAACCATTTTTAGTTTTTACTAGCCAGCTTCAGATATATCTAGAAAAAGTAGAGCAGCACTCTGTACCCCAAATGATGCCATACTATTTGTACTTCTCATGTGAAGAAGTGTTGGCTCAACAGAAGTATCCAAGCCTGAATCTAAATCAAGGCAAATAAATTTATTTAAAATACCCACTTTCATGTTCCCCTTTCTCTTTCAGAAATCTGTGAAGTACTAAGGAGAATTTGTATCCTGTCTTTCCTGCATCTGGACAACAGTGGCAGTAATTCATACTTTCCTCTGAAGACTACATGTTTTTGTGCTAAGACTGCAGTCTCACTGAAGTAGGGGGAAAAAAGCCTCTGCATGCCAAAAGGTAGAACAGAAATATTTGATTCACTGAGATCAAACTTTGGTGCAGCAATACATTACTTTTGACAAAAAACTTGCTCAGATCAGAGTAGTCCTTATCCCAGAAAAGTAACTGTATATTGGGTTCAGCAGTTTTATGAAAGAGAAGGATATTTTCCATTTAGTTAACTAGTATATTTTAGCAACTGTATGTCAATTTAAATTCATTTTACTTCTGAAATAAATAGTTTTTCATAATTTTTCCCCAGCTTAAGAAACAAGCTGCAGTCTGAGCACTTGTCGTGATATTACTTCAGGAGCATTTAGGTTAAACAGGACTTAAAAAAACCCAAGCTATTGTTTATGCAAAAAGACAAAAAAGGAGAAACCTACGAGGAAGCTCAAATTTTAGTATCTCCTTCATCTTTAAATGAAGCTAGAAGAGTACGCTCCCCTAAGAGGCCTGTGCAGATAACAAGTTACATCTGAGGTATAAGCTTAGTACTGAGGCAAGATGAAGCAGTACTGGTCAATAAAAATAAAAAGGAAAAACCAAAATTATTTCTATCATTCAAAAATTCACTTCATGAAAGTCACTAATTTGGGATTCCTATAAATTAGTTAGAAAAAAATACAAAGCTTTGAATTGTGTCCCATTTTCTGCAAATTGCTATTTGCCTCACTCTTTTGAAAAGTTAAAATCCTTTCAAAGTCAAATACATTTTTCTGAATTCCTAAAAATCTCCATTTTCTAAGACCCGTTTCAGTATCTGGGCATTGAAGATACGTATAAAACAGCAGCTTGTGTAAAACAGAAAAGGGAAAAACGATAAACAAGCACGCCTTGGAGAACAAAACAAATAACTGTTCAGTTAAAAGACTGCATCACACTATTAAAAGATTGCCAAGCATATTAAGGGTATTTAACAGTAGAAGTAATGTAGGAGGCATGCATGAAATTCTGAATTTAAGTTATCTAAACTCTTTCTCTCTAATTTACACCTAAACCTGAGCGTAAACAGACTCTGTTTGAGATCACTTACTGGAACTCATACCTTATATTCCACATATTTGAACACAGGCAACTTTTTTTCCTTGCTTCTGTAAAGTCTCAGCTCCACTCGTTGCCTGTGATCGGCTTCTTCCCCATTTTGTCTTTAACTTTCCATCTTTTGCAGTTGTCACCTTTATCTTTCCTCTCCTCCTTTTGTCCTTACAAACCAGACCCAGCAAACTAAAAAAAAAAAAAAAAAAAAAAAATTTCATTCTGAAAAGAAAAACAAAAAAAAATCATGGAACAGGATGCTTTAGATAGCTGTGTTTGCATGCTGTCCCTTTTTCCCTGTGCTTTGTTTCTCCTAAGTTATAAACTCTTCAGAGTTTATTAAGTTATAATCTCTCAACTTATGTTAACAAGAACATCCATCTCCTACCAATGCCAATAGTAATTCATGCAATTTTGGGAGGTAACAATTAGTGCTGTGATAGCATCCAGTAGCAAGGAAAGTTGTATATAAGCATATTAGAAGCTTTTTATTAGAAGTTTTGGAGGAAAGAAATCTATATCTGTTCTGTACTTAGCCCAGAATTTCTGCTAATATTTTCAGGGGTTTTTTGCACTATGAAGTGTAACACAGTGCTAAAGACAGCAATCTTATCCACTGCAGCATCCAGGGAGTAGAAAGCATCAGATGGATAATGCATCTGCACCAATATGTTACCGATTCAGAAGAAGCTACTAGGTTTAGGAAGTGTTTATATTCATGACTTCCTTAAAAACCTGGTTTTCGGAGACATTTGCTATTCAAATCCTATGTTTTATGAATATAGCTAAAACATAACTCATAGTGGGGCTTTCAGGATAAATAAATGTAATGAGAAAAATGTAGGGAGAAGTAACCAGAAAGTCATTTACAGATGAACAGAACAAGGTCAATATTTGGAGGGTGGGGACTGTATTAGGATAACAAGAGAACAGCTTGCACTTTGGCATATGACAGTAATTTAGGAAATAATGGCAAACAATAAGGAACAATGCAGCCAAAGGTAATTTTAAATTTGAAAATGGGACAGAGTAGACAGTGGATGCTAATGAAAACAGAAAAATGCATTTCTAAGGAAAGCAGAATTTTTTGTGATTCTTTTCTAAGTGAATAAAACATATATTAAGATTAGGTAAAGACAAGCCAAAGCTATTGTGGGAAAACCTCAAGGTCTTCAATGAAATATGTAGCTGAAATAAAACCAAACAGAATTTTCTGCTATATTGGAACAGTACTGCTTTATTATTCCATTTGTTTTTTTTTTACTATCATGACTGGGGCTTTGTTTAAGAGAAGTATTTTCAAAAAATGGTGTGAATTAATTTCTATTCTGTGAGAAAAAAACACAAAAGTGTTGTATTCTCTTGAAAGAAGAGACTTTGCAATCCATAAGCTAAAACCTATTATGTCCTGAACACATACTGAAATTTAATAATAATATTGTGCAAAATGTTGGTTCCTAAGATCACTGACCAAACAGAAGAAAAGTTTCTGGAATCTCAATATGGCACCAGGAACAAATAAGTAGCTGTATTCAAATGTAGTCTCTATTCATTGGTGTGAATAAATACTAGAGACTTGAAACTAATTAACCTGATAACACAAGTCCTCATTCATTTGCAGGGAAAACAAGAAATCTGTTAATGTCTATGTGCAATAATATACTAAATTTACTTATTTTAAAGAAAATACAAAATCAAATTAGATGCTGCAGTCACTAAATTCAAAATAACATTTCCCTATCGATCCCATTAGGATTAGTAATTTTAAATATAATTTACATCTGTAAGAAACAAATATTATGACTTCAGTACTAAAGAAAAAGCTGTATACAGGAGTTTAAAAAGCCAGTCAGAACTTTATATGCTCCTCTTGATCTTATTTCTTGGTATATATATGTTGACTATTCAGACAGTACAAATCTGAGTATGAAGAAGCCTTATTAAAATCAGTTTTTAGCACCAGAACCTCCCCTGTTTGAGCATTTGTAACAACAATAGACAGCATTGCTGAGAATAACAAAAAGGGCTCCAGGTACTCCTTGGAAATCTAGGCTTTGTCTCAAACCTCACAAATCTATTTAGCAGCTTATGGGTAGAAGCTGAAATGTTTGTAACAATCAAATGGCAACTGTCTATGTTCCCAACCTGATCTAGTATTAGTCAACCTTGAAAAAAGCCCAGTGCTACTGTATTAAATTTGTGTTCAAATTTAACTTTTTTTTAATTTTTTTTTTTTATTGCCTTCTGCTGCCTAGTACTCCACACAAGTGTTACTTCAGAAGATGAAACAGTTGAGCTGCCATATCTGTTTTGCCTGTGACATCATTGGCAAGGTTTGATAAATATCCAGTACGACATCCTTTGGGTTGCTATTTGTCAAAAGATATGGTTCAATCAATTTAACGTATTTTCACTTTAAGGTCTTGTTCTCAGCTGGGATAAGCAATGAAAAATGATGGCATTTAATATTGTCTTATTAACACTGGCACATACCCACATGCTCCTATGATCTTGCTTCCCATTATTATCAACCTTCATCATCAGTGGAAAGGACAGGGCAGAATTCAAACTACTCTGTATAAAATTAGACATATTGTCATGCATTTATAAGCTCACATTGTTCCAACACAGTCAGTGTAATATTGAACTCAGATCTCTTGACATGAGAAGATCATGCTTCTCCAGCTCACGAGTATCTGATTTCCTAGCACAGACGTGAGAAGAACTTAGCTATAATTTCCCCTGTGCATTTACACATTTTCCTTGGCAGAGATTTCTGCAGCACAGCACCAGCAGAGAGGTCAAATTTGGATCTTCCCTCAAATTCCATCATCCTATTCTTGTCACAACAAATAAATAACCCAGCCCTTTGGTCTGCTCAGTGCTAGTTTCTCTGCTAACAATCAAATGCTTTTGTGGTCTATTTCTGGACCTATGGTGCTATGAGCCAGTAGGATATACAGGTTCTGAACAGCAGAATCTCCTTTTTTTGTGTGAAAGGGTAAACAAAAGTGTCCTCCAGCTGGGGCCAAGTGCCATATAAATATTCCTTGCATGAAGTACAAAATAGAGTTCAGGTTTATGTACAGACTTTCAGCTAAAATCTCCCTGCATTTTGTCCTTGGTTGGCCTGACTAGAAAGTGAAATAAAAGAAAAATAAAAATCTTAGCACAGTCCATGAGTTGAACAGCACTCAGAAAAAATTCAGAGCAGTCATAGAGTTATTCTAATTTATGGGACACAGGAGCAGACTGTTGGAAACTGCCTCCTGAAATATCACTGTATTATTAAAAATGGCATTACATAAAAATAGGCGAAAGGTCACAGAATAAACAGTGCCTACATAAAGTTCTACTGAGAAAACTTATTATAATACAATTCCATTAATTTTGCTTACCTCTATCTGAGAAGTAAAAGCCTAATACAAATCCTGCTATGATTTGAACCTGTGGATGCAAGGGGTCTTGGAAAATTCAGAAGAAAGCTAGGCTAAAATATTTCTTTTACAACAACAAAAAAAATCACCTTACCACTATGTTCATAAGTGAGTAAAACAAAAAGCAGAAGTAGTAACTAACAGTCCCTTCAAAATATATTCCACCCATACATGCTATAGTGTAGCTTGCACGGCTTGTGCATATTCCGTTGAAACAGCTGGATAAACATTTAATTATTGCTTTGTCAGGCAGTGTTCAGTATAAAATACATAATGCACAGTACCAATCAAAAAAAGAAAACACAATAACTTCATGCTATTTTGAATAAATAAGTTGAATAACTAAATTTTATCCCTATGATAAAATCTTCAGAAATGTTGAAGAACCCGTATCACTCTTTCCATTTCGTAGAGCTATAACTATAATTGATTAGGATTCACTTAAAAATAGTTCTGTATGAGTAAAACTGTGATATTAACAAAGGCAGACAGGATAATTGAAGAGTAAGAAATTGACGTTTCACCATTTGCTGTAATGCAGTATGATCATTTTCGATTGGCTTAACCTCTCTATATCAGCAGACTAACACCAGCAATGCTCTTCAGTAATATTCCCATGCTTTTAAGTTTCAAAATTGATTTTCTATCTAAAGAACAGCATGATTTAAAATAGTATTTTTTCTGAAACATAACTTAGAGCATAGGGTTCATATGTACTATCCCATCTTGATGAATCGTGACTGGGATAAATACTTCAGCCCATGATAGTATCAAACTGGGAAGCTGAGAAAGAACTAGGCCATCAATAAATTATATTTTCCTTGAAGGAATGACATGCTTTCTTTTGCAGATGCCCTGCTGCTGCGGGCTGGGTAGGAGCACGGACACCCTCCTGTTCCCGTCCTGTGTTCAGTTTTGGCCCCTCACTCCAGGAACGACATTGAGGTGCTGGAGCGTGTCCAGAGAAGAGCAACAAAGCCGGTGAAGGATCTAGAGCACAAGTCCTACGAGGAGCAGCTGAGGGAACTAGGGCCTCAAGTTGCAACAGGGGAGGTTTAGATTGGATATTAGGAAAAATTTCTTCACTGAAAGGGTTATCAAACATTGGAACAGGCTG
Source organism: Haliaeetus leucocephalus (assembly GCF_000737465.1). Classification (NCBI taxonomy): domain Eukaryota; kingdom Metazoa; phylum Chordata; class Aves; order Accipitriformes; family Accipitridae; genus Haliaeetus; species Haliaeetus leucocephalus. The sequence goes on along the minus strand of NW_010972887.1, from coordinate 1,145,613 downwards.
CCCAGGGAAGTGGTTGGGTCACCATCCCTGGAGGTATCTAAAAGACCTGTAGATGTGGCACTTAGGGACATGGTTTAGTGGTGGACTTGGCAGTGTTAGGTTTATGGTTGGACTCAATGATCTTAAAGGTCTTTTCCAACCTAAATGATTCTATGATTCCTCTGTTCCAAGGCAACAAACAACTTAGAGAGACTCTGCCTCATGAGTTCCCTGACCTGGCAATATTTCCTGTCGGTTGATGGGGGAGAAACATTTGGAGAAATCAAACCATAGAAGTTGTAGGTGGAGATATCAAGCACATCAACCTTAAACTGGTTTACATCCTTAAGCTATACTAAGTTTCACCAAAAAAAGTAATGCTCTTTTACAAGATTTTCAGACATTCTGACAAGGTGTTTTCTGCTTTTCCTTCCTGCATTCTTAACACGGTATTTCAAACACATGATCAATTCCTAAACATACTAAAAACCAGTGATAATTTTAGAACGCTTTTGAAGTTCACAGTTTTCTTCCTTTCTAACACTTCTTTTAGATTCTCAGATCTCATGCTACTTCTTTTGTAAGGACTTTAAAACAGCAAATTGACTTTCTTCTCATCACCAGTTAACACCTTTTCCCTTTCTGGAAGCTTCTTCTAAATGTTTATTTTAGTCATTCACAGAGCCCTTCTCAGGAATATCAAGAAATCTAATAGCTGATGTCTGAATGCAATGCTGAATGTACTATTACTTTCCCTCATTTTATTCTAATCCACCTTTCCAAATGCTAACTCCCAAATTGACAATAATTCCCCCTGAACTGGGAATAAGTCTGATATGTCTCTCTTCATTTCTGTTAACACTGATTCACCTAATCACTTAATATAGCCAACTTTTTATATGTTAGACTATAGCTTGCCAGAAAAATTTAACTAGTCCATGATGGACAGATGTCCATTATGCAAGTAGCAGACCTCAGGCCACGTAACAAGTATGTACATGCACACCAGACCGCATGACAATAAGCTCCATGCACACACCATCAAATGCACCGGTCTGGTGAGACGGCACACCTGCCTGTCTACCTGTTAGACTTCAGCACAGGGCTCCTGAGCTCCTCTGTGGTAGCTATCAAGCTTGTCACGACTGAAAGTTTTGGATATTGTGGTACTAAGGAATTTGTAAATTTTTAGCCACTTCAGAAAAATAAAATTAAGAGACTACTATACAAAGCTAACAAATTACACTGCAAACTCTGAACTTCCATTTTTAAATATGGAAAACTATAACAAATAACAGAAACATTTTTACATGTTTTCATGTAGCTGTGTGGATAGTAACTGTAATGATCGAAACCAGCTGAAGATCACAGGATTCCTAATCACAGGTACATTAAGCTACTGGCTGTGGTCATAATGTATTTTGGGTAAATTTCTGCAGGAGTATTCACCTGCAAAGGTATAATGAAAGGAAAAGGTCTTTAGAAATCCATCAGGCTTGTTTTTGATGGAAAGTGTCAGCCATTGAAAGTATCAAAATCTAGCAAAGACATCAAAGAACACAGGGTAAAAAAATTACTGTAGCTGTATTCTTTGATGCTGAAAAAGCCTTTGATGCGCCTATGATAGAGTACAGGGCAGATGACTTAGCTACAGGCTTTCTAACTTGAAATAAAAGTTCTTTAATAATTTCTTAACTTCATCTTTGTAATAGCCGAGAAATACCTGTATTTTTTGTTGGGAATACCTTTACTTGAGAAACAAACCTACCAAAGTGTTTGTGCATTAAATTGGCTTTTAAGAAAGAGAAGTTTTCCATAACTATGGCACAAAACATCCTGACTATTAAATATATTGGATTGTTTCCACATAAATATCCACTGTTTAGCAAGAACTCCCGTCCTTGGAGATATGCAGACTCACACAGAATAATAAATGTACCATCCAATATTCTACTAATGATATCTAGAAAGTAATTTGTGTGGAGATTATTTCCACTGTAAAGTTGACTGCTGAAGGTGTGCGTTGCACTCCTGAGAGTGCATAACTTTACTTATTATTTACTGAAACTTGTGTACCTCAGTACTGAAACTTTAATTAAATAACCTCCTAAATGGATTCTTCTATTTGACCTTACACAGTTTCATAGACTTAGTTTACACAAGGGAGTTTACCACTAGTCCACTGAATTGGAATCTCATATTGTTCTATTCTGCTATAATGCTTTTTTAAGGAAAGCTGGTATTTGCACAACAGGATCTGGTTTCTTTCCGCTTTATTGCAGATTTATTTGTACAGTTATGCAACTTGCTACAGAAAAGACAGAAATGGCATTTAATCTCTCACAAAGACCTCACTATGGTCCTTTACTGCTTTTCCCAAGACCAAGTTTGTTTTCAAGATGAAGATTTCTTATGTTATCCTCATGATGAAAAAATAGACTAATAAATAAAATTGTGCCAAATCATTCAGCAGCCAAGAACCCCTTGTATAATGGTTTTAAGAGTACATCTGAATTACAGAATTAAACAGGATTGTTTGGTCAGGACTACTTATAAACAGAGCAGTAGAGGAACAAGGTATATACTAGTCTGTATAGATCCAGCAGGGAAATAACAGTAGATATAACAATTTAAAATGTTTATCAGGGAACAAAAAGTCAGACACAGCAGTAAGATAAGAAAATCATAGTCTGTGTTAATCATAGTAATTTTTAATTACAAACTGAAAAATACATTTTAAGTCATTTATGATGCTAGCTTAGTCTTTGTACTAATTAAACTTTCATAATAAAAATAGATCAATAGACTACTTGTCCAGGCACTTTTATCCAGATTTTTAAAGAACTTTATGTGCCTACTACCCTGTTAAAAGTGAAGCTATTAAGCAATTAATATTTCAAAATCTATTGTTTTTACTACCTCAAGCATGATTAATTATTTAGTTTTTTACAGCAAAATGTAAGAAAAGTGAAAACACTTTTTCTGCCCTACAAAACATGTCTGATTTGGTTGGGCCAGAATCTGTCTCCATGCAGATAAAGATATGAAAAAGTAATCATGCTAGGCCACAACGGGATTAATATTGTTCTTACAAATGTCAACTTCCAACTTCATATTACTAGCATTCAAAAATAATATTTCAAGGCTTGATATTAAATTTTGAAATAGAAAAAAATCCCCATCCTTTGGCAGAAATATTTGAACTGAGCTCATTAAAAACATCTCTTGACAGGTTATATTAAGTGCTACAATTATACCTAATTTTGGTTTAGTACAATATGTTAATTTTAAACAGTTTAAGAGATTTTATCTATTCTAACCATTTTCTCCCTGCTTTGAAAGTGCACTTCACTTCCACCCCAGCTGTAATCATAATTTTATATATGAACTAACTTCATTTCTTTAGCTCTCATATTGCAAAGAATAGACACATTGACCTTACACTGGTGAAGCCCATAAGGTTTTTTGAGTAGCTTATCTAATATCACTATGAGGACAGATAGGAGAGACCTGGACTGCTTCAAAACATATTCAGCAAGATCCTCTCTTTCCTTGGAAAGCAGCAACGCAATTCATACAACACAATTGGCAAGAAGAACTGAGAGCTGGGATTAAACATACAGAGTGTAATACAACACCTCTCTAGGTGAATAAGTTGTAAGAAAGAATTTTTTCCATAAAAGAGAGTTTGGAGACATGGAAGAAATGTTTGTGCTCTTTGTTCAGGATTTTTTTTTCCTCACGCATGAGGATCAGCAACAGGTAACTTAGTAGAGCCAATTGGAAGAGAAATTAAGGAAAATATCCACTTTTGAACTGAACTGAAATAAAACCACCTGATGATACAGATGGAGTCATGTGAACTTCAGGTTAACACAGAAGGCAGGGCTTCACTCTACATTTTCATTTAAAGAGAAAAGAATAACGATTTTAATTTTCTGTTTTGAAAGGTGTTATAAACCATAAATAATATAAAGCAATGTCTGCCTGGGTTGAAAATCGAGAGATGAGAGTTTCAGCTGCAAAATAACCTATAAAGCCCAATTCTGAATTCTTTAGATGAAGCCATTTAGGTTTCACGGAGCTGTGTGTGAAAACAGGAGTGGTGAGCATTCCCTACTGTACTAAACACGTATCATAGTCTTCATACAGCCAAGAGGTAGGAGACATATAACAGTCCAGAGAGCAGACGTTGACAGGAAAAAAATGAGAATGCGTCACTGGAAGTCCACTGGACTCCTAGTCCACTGGAAATACTTTTTTTCAATATGGAAAGGATGAGATAGCTACTGTGGGTGAATCCTAGAGGATGGCACGAGATGGAAATCTAGCATGGGAGCAGCCCTGAAACTTGCAGGGGAAGCTCAAGATCAGACAGGATGATCATCCCATGTCAGACAGAAGGTGGAAGGGTCAGCACTCACTTGACATCTGAAAGATCAGTTTCAGAGGGAAAAACATGTCTGACCCCCCTCCCACTTTTTAGTTCTTCTATTGGCCAGTTCAAGAAGTAGCACAGAATCCTCAGGTATTTGTGCTTTTTTTCAAGATTATGGAAGCAAATCCTAAAAGTCCAGCATCCTAAGAAATTTCTGGTGATTGAAAAAATACAAGCCATAGACAAAGTTTACTTTTCCTTGCTGATCTGGATGTCTGAGTCATTTTGCTGCTAGAATCGCAGAGGCTTTGTCTCCCCTGAGAGGTGGTAGACCACTGACAGATCGCATGGGCTGGTTTTAGGTCAAATGTTTTAGCAAAGAGATTTGTAAGTCTTTAAATGTCAGGCATACTGAAAACAGTCAATAAATAAAAGATAATAATAGTAATAATAATGATAATAACAACAATAATAATACATGATATTTGAATAGGCACTCTGTACATCAATAAATAATCATAGAATCATAGGTTGGAAGGGACCTTAAAGATCATCTAGTTCCAACCCCCCCCTGCCACGGGCAGGGACACCTTCCACTAGACCAGGTTGCTCAAAGCCCCATCCAGCCTGGCCTGGAACACTGCCAGGGATGGGGCATCCACAGCCTCTCTGGGCAACCTGTTCCAGTGCCTCACCACCCTCACAGCAAAGACTTTTTTCCTGATATTTAATCTAAATCTGCCCTCTTGCAGTTTAAAACCGTTACCCCTCACCCCATCACTACACTCCGTGTTAAACAGACCCTCCCCAGCTTTCCTGTAGGCCCCTTTAGGTACTGGAAAGCTGCTATAAGGTCTCCCCAGAGCCTTCTCTTCTCCAGGCTGGCCTCATAGGGGAGGTGCTCCAGCCCTCTGATCATCTTCATGGCCCTCCTCTGGACTCGCTCCACCAGGTCCATGTTCTTCTTATGCTGGGGGCCCCGGAGCTGAACGCAGTACTCCAGGTGGGGTCTCATGAGAGTGGAGTAGAGGGGGAGAATCGCCTCTCTCGCCCTGCTGGTCACACTCTTTTGATGCAGCCCAGAATGCGATTGGCTTTCTGGGCTGTGAGCGCACATTGCTGGCTCGTATTCAGTTTTTCATCCACTAATACACCCCCAAGTCCTTCTCTGCAGGGCTGTTCTTAATCCACTCATCATCCAGCCCATATTTGTGCTTGGGATTGCCCCGACCCATGTGCAGGACCTTGCGCTTGGCCTTGTTGAACTTCACGAGGTTCGCACGGGCCCACCTCTCAAGCCTGTCAGGGTCCTCTGGATGGCATCCGCTCCCTCCAGCGCATCAACCACACCACACAGCTTGGTGTTGTCGGCAAACTTGCCGAGGGTGCGCTCAGTCCCATGTAATCACATTACATATCACATTACGCATTCCATCTGAACATTTCCAACTTAACAAAGGCATTAACTTGACTGTCAAGCACTAAAATAGGGAGGCCTCGTTTGCTGGCAGATTTCTTCACCGTGAGTAAATATCCTTGTGGCAGAATCCTACATAAGTATTGGTAACTAGCTTTCCACACTAAAAAAGGTAATAGAGAGTTGCAACAGATGGGTCAAGATTTTCCTATGAATTTTTAAAAAATCAAATAACTGAATAAAATTATTCCTTCTGCTGCCCTAGATTCTTTTTTTTTCAAAATTTTAATATAAAATATTGTGTTATAGATTTGATCTCTTAAGGGAAGCATAGCAGACAGAATGTGAAACACAACTCCAGAAGCGGTAGGAAGAGCAAATTACTTTCAGAAAACAACCAAAAGTACCATTTCCACTTGACCACCATCCTGCAGACTGAGGAGAACAGTCAGTTCTGGCTGAGCACTGACAAAAGAGCTCAATGCTGAAGTGCAGTAACTTCTAATGACTGTTCAATGACCTCCTTTATTTTCCTTTGTGCTTTCGTTGCGTGTTGGTAATAAGCAAAGAAGCCAATGCTGTATTGACTTTTAAAAACTATATTGTCGAAAGGCTGATTAAGTTTCTTTCTTTTCTCAATGTTACAGTAGCAATAGTTTTCCTGCTAAATGCACTAGTTTATTGAGATTGTCCTGATATTTAGATATTTATTACCCAGAAGGCCCAGCTGAGTTGCGAATTCAGCACAACTGATAAGCCCTACGATGGTAGATAAGATATTTCTGAAAAAAGAATTAATTTTAAGAAGCACCTGGTGTGGGCAGCAGCAGTAGCGATTCAGTCGGAGCAGCACTGCCCCGGCGAGGTGGGCACTGTGCTGCAGTGCCCCTCCACCCAGCAAAGGGCACTCCCACCTCCACTGAAGGACGTGGGTGAGAGTTTAAAGGCAATTTAAACAAAACCAGTATTTTTGCATGGCCCTCAAAATAAAAAATTTCTAGGCTTCCTAACACCCTCAGATTTTGCAGTGATACTGAGGACCACTTCTCTGCTTTAAATTAACAATGTGTGTCAGTTAAAACTGGGGACATTTTTTATTTCCACTTTTGTACATCAAAAAGTTTTTAAATTTTGCACTTCATGAAAATGTGTGACCTTCTTTCCAAGTAGCTTCGAGAGACTAAAGTCAACATCTAAATATTACAATAGCTTAGAAGTGGAATTTTTCTTCTCATAACAGAGTCCTCCTAAGCACACTCACAGTTTCAGAACACCATTTTCTTACTGCACATCACATAGAGGAGGTCTCCATAACTAGTGATTCCTCCAGACAGATGTCTGAATATGCTAACATGTCCCCTTTATGCTTGGTATCAGAATATGACCCTCCTTTCTGGTACAGAGGAGGCACAGGCAGAAGTTCAGATAGTGGCTCGTGTTAGTGTGAGGTCCTCAGGGATGTATAAACATCTAAATACCCTTGAAAATGTCAGCCTGAGAAATCGCTCTGCTGAACTGATGTCAGTAGGATTGTAGAGATTTACAGACATTGAAAATGCAGGCCAGGAAAAGAGATGAGTAGCCAGGTAAATCCTTTAGATCCCAAACCTCAATACATTGGATACTGATAGGACCCAACAATATTTCCAACATACCACCAGAGAACACTTCATGTGAAGAATTAAACAATCCTAAAATATTGGATTTGTTTATATCTGACCTGAAGAAAGACTTCTAAGATCTATGTAGTGTGTGAGATAGTCAGATTTGAAAAATGAAGCATTTTGGACCATATTGTCTCAATTATCTGATGATACAAAGGGGGTTGTTGACGAGGTATCTGGCAAATACTCCACAGCACTGCTACTGGCATGCTTATCTAGCAGATGTTTAAAACGAAAGGCTGACAGTTTTTATGTGATAATTAAATCTTTTTAGTTGACAACTGCAATTTAATTTAATTTTAATCAAGAGTAATAACCACCCATAATTGCTGTTATGGTGATGCTCCATTTTTACCTAGGGCCTGAAGCAAAAATGAGCAAAGATTCTGCCTGTAGATTTTAATTTAAAATCTTTCTGATCTGAGATATTCTTTTAAATATATTAATTCTGAAGTACTTCCAAACAGTAAAGAGATGAATAAAAAGGCAAAATCACAAATCGGTGGAAATTACTACAAAGTGGCTATGTGGTCCAAGACATGATGAGGAAATCTAAATCCCATTTCATTTGTATTGTTAGGGAAAGTAGAGAGCATTTAGTGTTAAGGTTGCGATTTACTCAGATTGCTGTGGAGCCACATGATCCTGGTGTCTTTTGAAGCCTCTCAGAAATGAGTTCAGGTGTGACGCCTTTAGTGCCGTGCAATTTCAACCGTGGCGTGTCAGCCTCCTGCCCAGAAAGTCTCTTGCAGAGCGAGAGCTCGAACACTAATTGCTTCATCCCAGAGGTCCATGCCCAGCACTCCTCATTCAACCTGTGGCTCAGGCAAGTTCCCAACACACACACTAACTGTTCAGAGCAGGCAGGTGTAAGAAAGCATCTAGTATTTTACAAAGGTAGAATTTCTGCATTTGTGTTTGCTTACCTCTGTCCTTTTTACCCTAGAGAGCCGTATGAAGTATGACCTTCAGCAGAGAGAGGAGGCACTAAAGAATGAATTATACAAAAATATCTCTTTTCTACCAAGAATCATATAAGCAAGTAGCTTAGAGGAAGCCAAGTGTGGGTAAGCAAGATTGATCCATATTCACTGATCAGACCCAGCAGGACAGTCTCAGGGCCACATCCAGGAATTAAGCCAGAAAAGGGATGGGACAAGAATATCAGAGGCAGACAGTTCCTTGCAAGATTTCTTGCTGCGCTTGGCTCCTGCTCAGGGGCAGTTGTATGACCACACTTGCTCTGAGAGCTGGTCTAGCTACAGCGATCACCGCTGCCAACAGCAGACCTGATATTTCTTGTGATGCAAAAATGAGCATGGGGTTGAGAACTTTCCTGTTTTCAAGAACAAGCACACTGCAAATCAAATTGGACAACTCCTGCCTAATCACAAGCAAATATGTCTCAGCTTATTTCACGATCAGCTAACAGAGGAAACAGATGTCACCTGGGTAATTTTTCTGGTGAGGAACCTGCTAGTTAGGTGGCAACTGGAAGAAGTCAAGTCTTCCTCCAGCGGATGCCAGCCGATAGTGATGCCAGCCAGTCAGCCCTCATGAAGTGACAACCTGACTCTTTCTGATTTTGCAATTGCTATAGTTGAGGCTATAGCACCTGCCTGACCTCACTGTTGTAGGCTTATTAAAATCTTGAAGTTAATTTCAAGCTGGCAGATAGGCTGTTTCTCAGAAAATAAGTGCTATCTGTTTTAAAATTTCTAGCTGTAACAATAGTGAGCGTCTTAGATCATTTCCCCATCTTTAGATATCTGTATTCTTGTGGCAGTTATATTCAGTTATTTTTCAGCTGCTTTGTGCACTTAGTTTATATACTGTATTACACATGTTAAATTAAGATGTACATATTCTTCTCTCAAGAGAAATAATATACAATCATTATTAGGAAGTTTCTGAAATGGGGGAGTGTCAATTCAAGAACATTTGTACTAAAAATGGCAGCACAATGAATTCATCAATTCGGAAAAACTCTAAAATTTGATTTGGTATGTATTTTCCAAACACAATAAATTAAGACTTCTTATTTCTCATCATCTGAGAAGATATAAAACAGTTGTGTCTTTCTAACTGAGCAAAAGACCACAATACCCAACATTATAAAAAAATATAAAAATTATATTTTTAAAGGAGTTGAAAAGTGGTTGAAAACTTTGTTCCACAAAAAAAAAAAAAAAAAAAAAAGGGGGGGGGGGGCTAAAAGGGTGTTACCCAAAGTTTTCTTCCATCAAAAGTGAAAGTTGTGTCATAAAATGTGAAATCATGTAAGAAAGTAAAATTGAAATAGTCTGCACTTCTCGAGCCTCTTGGTCTGAACCTTAACAGACTGTGCAACATTTTGTACTAACATGGACAGAGAGGTTGGAAAAGAACCACACAAGGTGGCTTTAAAGGAAAAATGAAGAAAACCAGAAAGGACTATTACCTTTAGTTATTGCCTTCCACGTTATTTTCTTTTTAAAAATAGGCTTTCCTCATTCTTTTTTTTCTCCTTTATTTTTTGAAAAAGAAGCAGAAAGTATGAAGAAGTCTGATGGGTAGGAAACTAAAAATATCATAAGGACCTGGGAAAGTTGACTGTGGAGAATGTGTGCAATAAAGAAACAGAAACACTGCTCACAGGACAAAATGCTCTCACACTTCAGTGCTAAGCAAGGGAATGGCAAAAATTGGCAAGTTGAGTAATAGCTCTTTACCACTGTTACTTTAATGACTGTCTTTGCCTACTGAATTTGGAAACAGGCTTAAAACTCATTGTAGAAGAAAAACAGCCCTAAGGCACAGAAGAGAGCAGACCTAGAGTTTTCCCTTGATCTCATTCCCGGCTTCACACATTTCCAGTGCAATATGGCTGTGCTGGCAGGTCAAATAATCCAAAGCACTGTGGCAAAAACGTCTTCAAACAGCACTGGCAGAACATTTTCTCTGAAAAAGGGCTGAGTAATTCAGAACCATACAAAAGCAGGCAAGCTTCAACCGAGCTTGTGTCCAGAGATGTTTTCTTGACTCCATCATACAACTTCTAGTCAAAATTAGGAAGAGATCCCTTTTACATAGCTGTATGCCAGAGCAAGTCCGAGGGATGTGGAGTACCAATAGTCACATCTTTGGCCTGAAGGCAGCAGAGCTGAGCTCCAGGTGGAAAGCAAACCGCACAAAATCTGTCCATATCAAAGATGCCTCAAAAGGAAATGTAGCTTCATGGATGATTCAGGAAAGTCACTTATTTAATAAATGGAGGCAGAGGCCTAAAAGTGAGTACTTAGCCTTCTTGTATACACCCACAATTGATACCATTTTGATGCAAATGTTCAGGCAGAATAACGATCAGTAATGACCACAGTGTGGTGGTATTATGAGAAATACTTCTTTACTATGAGAAAGTTCAGTGAATAACAGGAACATTTGCTGTTCTAATAAAGCAGGAATGCAGTCTGAAGACACAAGTTTCAGGCTGTGTGAATTTAGTGAAATTTAGGTATGCTGTTGGTCAGTTACTAGCAGCTGAGCATGCAAACTGGAAGGGCCATGGCAACAACAAAAGCGATCACAGCAGGAACCACCTCCCAAAACTCAACTGACGTGAGCCCAGCAGGCGAACTGCAAGGACTCTAAGGCAAAGGTCAAGATTTTTCACATTAGTGAAACAAGATATCAAAGAGCTAAAATTATTGAGAAAAGGTGACTTCAAGGGAAGACACGCTCCAATTGTCATTGAAAAAGGTCCAGGTAAAACATCACTAAGGAGAAATATTTCTGGTACAGTTGAGCCCGTAGGAGTAACAGTGAATCATATGTCCCTTTCCTCTCTAGAAAAATAGAATAAACTGCAGAAGCTTTTTTTCATTATGCTACAAGTTTCAGATGTTAATGGCGAACATTTTATTACACCCTTAATGGGTAACACTGTATTTGCTCTTTTCTGACCCAAATAACATCAAAGAATGAAGTTAAAAGAAAAATTTTACTTCTCTCTTTCTAAATACAAAGCACGTTTACAATATCAGGGTGTATTTAGCCCTTACAGAAGTTACCTCTGTAAATAATCTTGAATATTTGTAATTCATTCCTGCAGATAGAAAGCAGAATCACATTGAACAATCACCAATTGGTGTACCAGTAGTGTATGAAGGGTTAAATTTAACATTTGCTCTTTTGACAAACACGATAAGTGTTAGTGCCTTTGCCAGAAGATAATTTCAAAAAGCTGTTCAAGTTCTTGGTTTAGAGTTCCTGTTCATTCCTTGTACAAGGATGTATAGTATCACTGTAATAGATCACCAGGGCTGCTTTTCTCTGATGTATTGTTGCAATATATCATAAGAACTGTGTCTGGCAGGAACATGAATTTCAGACATGGGCCTATTTTATATGTTTTATTTGAGGACACTCTTAAGGAAAATCAATGTGGAGGTCAAGAGCTGGCACTGAAGCTTGAGAAATTCAGCAGAGCCTTAAAATGCTAGAGGCGTCACAAAAGTTTAAGAAACTATGAACACAGGATGAGATGGGCTACCCGCAGCTGTTCATTTGGTGAATGGAATACCTAAAGATTTGGCTGGAAAAATTCTTCTAACTTCTAGCCCATCTGTGGGATCACTCTGGGGGCTGAAATATTGCACTGTTGGTCAGAGTCTTGCTGTTTGTTCCCGCAAAATAACGTTAAATAAAGTACTGAATTGCTAGAGGCAAAACCAGTTAGGTGGGTTTTTATACTTCAGGAGGCCACAATCATACATAACCTATGCAGACCTTAGAACCCTGCCTAATTAACAAGAAATGATGTGAAGTAAAGCGTGTTTTATAATATAGCAGGAGATAATAGCTATTGGCCCCTTCTGGGTCACATCACAGAAGTCCCCATTATGGAAGGATTTGAAATGGACTAATAATAGACTTGGCATCAGCTCCATGTTCAGTCCTAGCTCTAAAAGTGAGATGATGATGACCCAGAAGTGTATATAAACGCACAGGTGTGTGGCTAATATGACAATAAACATGTCAGGCTTAAACTGAAGGCTGCTACCCAAGCTCTGTTGATGACCGAATAGGACAATCAAAGTGACAGTACATTGTACTTCACACAGTTAGTTACCAGTGTACGTTTGTTCAGAAAGCAATGTCATATAAGCATTTTCATCAACAAATAAACCCGACAGAGACTTCTCTGCCCATGCTCTTGAAATGGGGGTTCTGTCAATCAGGATGGGTTTCACAAATAAGGATGACCAGAATGTCGGGATGTGAATGTTTCTGCTATCCAGCCAATTTGGCCAGGTGTTTGCCACTCCATTTGTGCAGAAAACAGAGCTGAGCACATTTTATCTGTAGCAGCATTCAGGGGCTAAAGTAAACCTTTCTCGTTCGTGATTCTGTCTGCATGGATTTTCAAGGGATTCATAAACTTTAAGGCCAGGAGAACCATTAGATCATCACATTCAATCTCCAGTATACCACAGGCTATTACATCCAGTTACTCCTCTATTAAGCTCAATAAAGCATAACCAACTTTCTCCTAAAGTACCAGCCTTCATTTGAGGTATCAAGAGATAGACAATCTACTATTTTCCTTGCTGTTTCTTTATAATCTGAAGGTTAATCATCTTCACACTTAAAACTATTTGCACAAGTTGTCATTTGAATTTCTCTAGATCAGCTTGCAGCCATGCCTCTCACCTACTTGTCTTAGTGAGATTAAAGGTTCTTCTTGCATCCACTATTTTCTCCACATGAAAATACTAACAAACTGCAATCAAATCATCTTCTATCTTCCTGAGATGCTAAACAGATTTGAGTTCTTCCAGTCTTTCACAGAAGTATATTTTTTCAGCTCCTAAAATCTCTTCTGTGGTTCTTTCTGTACCAATATAAGTGTTTCAGCAGCTTATAAAATATGTTCATACTAGAAACGTATAAAGTATTTCTTCATCTGTCTCAGCAATGCTGGATAATCAGGTAAAACCGATCTCTTAAATCTATATACTGTACTGCTTCTTACACGCCCAAAGATAACCCATTTCTTTTATTTGTGTACATGTATTTCTTTATTTATTTTGCAGGGAACCATGACACATAAGGATCTCATGTTGAGGTGCCTTTTGATTCTGAGCCCTAAAAATACTCATTCAAATAAAATCTAAGCCTTTCTGTTTTCCTACAGAGTAAACCAAATAAAAGCAACCTTCTGCAGAGCATTTTAAAATTCAGATTTCCACATTTAAAGAAAAAGGCTTTGACAAAACTGTAGCAAGAGAGAGCCTGGATCTTCACCCTTTGCGCACACCAGTCTGTACTGTACAGCACATTTTCATAGGGTTGCAGATGACAGCCAAATTTGGTACAGGTTTGCTCAAGACTCAGCCCAAACCAATGCCCTCTTCTCTGTTTCAGTTTTCAGGCTTTGTCTCCCAGCACACTGAACGTGGAGGAGCCAATACTGCCTGAGAGCAAAGTGCTACCCACCCAGGAGGGTCCAGGACTCCGTCTATTGCCATGATCCTGTTCCTGACTGATTTCTTACTTTACTTAATGTCTTATCACTTTCAGCTGCAGTTCCTCATTCACTCTGAAGTGTGTGTATGTATATACGTATATATAAATGTAAAAAATCTCAGATCTCTAAATCTCTGAACCTGTGACTTTTGCAAAGCTCTGGTGTCTGAAAGTGAAGAAGAAGACCTGACCTTGTAGCCTTGCAGCGCTACTGTGGTCCTTCTGTCGTGAACCCTCTGAAAAGGAAGGCGATGAGAATAATCGGGAGAAAATAGCTGCTCTCTTATTTGAACAGCCAAGACTGTTCAGGTGCAGCAGTTATCATTAGGTCTTTTCTCAGCTAGCAGTCAGTTCGTGCTCTGTGTGGTGGCTTCAGACATCATCCCAGGAAGCTGCGTTTCACCTGCTGAATAGCCCTATTTTCACATAACATGATGGTGCAAGCACAGCTGCTGATTATTGTGAGACCTGAGAGTCTGTGAGGAGGTCCTATTCTTCACACCGTGTGAGGTGTAGATGGAAAAAGAATGGCTCACACTTCACATGTTATAGGCTTCAAACAAGTTATTTTTTACTTTATGGGGATAACTATGACAAGACGCTCTCAAGCAGTATGATTAAATCAGCATTTAAACACTGTATTTTAAAAGCCATCTCCCTTTAATTCTCTGCATCTTGCCTTCTATTAAAGGAAAATCAGAATATTGTGAAGGTGTCCACAGTCTCCCCACTCTCCTGGGCTGGGTAAGGCAGCAATGCAGCAGCAGAAGTGCACCCGCAGGGAGTTCTCATTTAACGGGAAAGGGATGGATGGTACTATTCTGCTTCAGCATCGGGCTTCAAAGAGGTTGAATCTCTGAAGAGCGCTAGTGGCAGTTTGGAGTTTTCATTTCTCCTTCTCAAACCCTGACAAACTGTCAGGATAGAAAACTTAAATCTGGATCTAAACTACTTGGTTTGAGGATTTGCAGAAAATGAAAACAATTTATTAGAACTATGATGTTCTGTAAGGTTTAAAACATTCCTGATCTGCATCAGCCTTGTATAAAAAAACAACCCCAAATCCAGCACTCTGCCTTTGTATAAAATTCTATTTCTCCTTTGCCATTTCCCTGGCCTGCCAAGATCATATTAGTACACTGAATTTGTAGAATTCAACAGCTGGTCCACGACTCGGTAGACTGTCACCAAAGCAACAGTGTATTGCTGTTAAAAGCAGCCATTCCATACATGTACCTGGTTTTACCCTTCTGACTTTTCAAACATATATTGAATGTGCCAAATCAATTAAATGAATTCATCATACCACACTGAATAGAACATGTTTCTGTACTAAGCCCTCAGGAAAATCGGTCAGTGTTATTAGACTCTCAGTAAGCCCAGCAGGAAAAAATGAACCCCTGACTGTGGAGCCAGATACAGCCTCCAGGGAGACACTTGTATTCTTGCTGATCTCCAAAAAAAGTGCCCCTTTCCCTTATATAATGCTTTGAAAATGGAGTAGAATGTGTACTGTGCCCCAAAATAAAGCACTGTCAGAAATAATGAGAAACTTAAATTTCATACATAAGGACAGCAAAATCAATGCAGGCACTTGAGAAGGGTGCGTGGTACCTGCAGGGTGAGAGTGGGAAAAAGATAACTGAAAGGTGGGAAGGTGACGGACGGTTTGCCTATTTGACCATCTAGTTGTCATTAGGAGCCATGGAGAAAGGAGGGGAAAAAAATGGAATATTCACTCAGCAGTGTCCAGCAACCACCTCATACAATACTTCTAATGCTCTTTATTACAAATCCAGTAAAAAATGATCAGTTAACACCTGTAGGCAACATTTGCGACCAAGACTTCGAAATGCCTATGATTTCTGCAATCACTGTTATCTTTAAATGTTTTCCTCCTACATCCTGGCAATGGGACAAAACATGGTGGAAAGGGATGTAACTCCAGCCTATCCTTTTCACAGTTAGATTTTCGGGACTGTGGTAAAGTTCATTTGGTCTGTTCTGTTCTAAGCTTGATGGAATAATACTGGATAAGAAAATCAACTTGGGTAATTTAAATTATGTATCAGAGAAGAATCTGGTTCATACTAATAGCAATCAACAGAAAAATAGAAAAGAAGAAAAATAGAGAAGTGTTACAGTCATCACAGGCCCAAACCTTGTGAGCCATTTTTTAGAGCTGAGGAGCTATATCCAGTGAAGGACTTAAAACCAGACACATGAGCCCATAGTTAGGTGTTAGGCTTACAATATAATGCTTCTGGAGAGCTGGGAGCCAAAAGGGTGAAACAAAAACAAACTAGGGATCCAGAAGCTGACCATGAGTCTGGGGATCCTGAATCTCCTAACTGGAAAAGTTAAGGATAGGACAGTGTTCAAACCCAATTTCGCTTTCCCCTCCCCTGAGCTTACACACTGCTCTGCAAGCTGGGACAGCATGCCAGGAGGAAAACTCCCTCTGTGCAGTCTCTGTTTCTGATTTCTCTTTAGCACCTATTGCTGCCAAGTGAAGAAACAGTGCACTTGGCTAAATGGATTTTTGGTGTAACCCCTGTGGTCCTTCCCACACGCTTACAAAGGAGAGCTATTTCCTTTGTAACTAATATTCTGTGTTTACTTAAAAATGCATAAAACACATGGTTAATTTTGTTAATTACCCCCTATCGTCAACAGAATTACTTGAAGCAAGCACTGATATTACTCCCATTTCTCTCCCCTCCTTTCCTTCACACAGTGGAGAACACTTCCTCAAAACCCTTGCTAGAAAAATGCCTAGTGTGTTTCCTTGGCAGGTTATGATAGAAATCTTGAGTCAGTTCTTTAAAAATATCTCCTTCTTCAGATGTTATTTTATAAATTTCAGGAAATACTTTGTATCGCAGAATAAATAAAGATAATGAAAAGAGAGAAACCATTCTATCTGATCCTTGTCTTCCAGTCATCAGTGTGCTCAGCCATAGAGGTGAAAGAAGAAGAAAAAATAAATCAAGAAGGGAAAAGGTGAGACATGCAATGATGAAGAGTGTACACTTTTCTTTCACCTATCAGTAGTTTGTCAGGGAATTACAATGAAATATATGTTGTGAATACATGAACAGGAACCTTGTGTGATCTTATTCAGGGAAAAAAGCAAACACAAATTTCAGAAAATAGCACCCAAACCATTACCAAAGAGATGCTAAGCCACTAAGTAGCCAAACCACATAATATATAGTTGTCTTTTTCTAAATATCATGTGAATAGAAAAGTACAACAAAATTATTCAGGCACATCAAATGCCTTAGGCTTTTCCCATCTCTTATGTTACAAGGCTGTAGGCTATTTCACCTTGTACAAAATATAATATTCAGATAAACAAACACAAACTGAAAGATTCCTTTTTTGCCCCCTTCTTCCCTTCTGTTTCTAGAGGATGCCTTAACCACTACATCATTTCACGACAGATGTCCAGGAATACTAATTCAACCCCTCCTGACTAGAACAGTTTCAAAGAAGTATTTGAGACATCCTTATTTCTGGCAGACCTACGGTTCACCCATTTTTGTGAAAAGCAAGAGACGGGACGTCCGATAGCACCTTTTGGATATGTTTCTGCAACTCATAAAA
Source organism: Haliaeetus leucocephalus (assembly GCF_000737465.1). Classification (NCBI taxonomy): domain Eukaryota; kingdom Metazoa; phylum Chordata; class Aves; order Accipitriformes; family Accipitridae; genus Haliaeetus; species Haliaeetus leucocephalus. The sequence goes on along the minus strand of NW_010972887.1, from coordinate 1,128,059 downwards.
ATTGTGGATAAAACAAAGAGGTAGAAACACTGCTAGATGTATTTTGTAAAATTTACGTAATTTTTGTGTATTATCTGGTTCTGAATGACAGGTGGAAGGCATCTCTTCAGCCTGTGGTAGATATTCAACTCTCATCCAGGTACTGCATACTGCATAGCTTAGCTGGGTCTCCATATGGGGAACATGTTCCCCAGACGTTTGGGGGGGTGTGGATTCCCCTTGGTGGCAAAGAACACAAAGAGTAGGAATCAATGTCCTTCGGCAGGTTGAATCCCTGGGCTCAGATTGCAAAAAGCATTTATGTACTACAGTTCTTAAATTCAAAAATTGTGTGTAAATAGTTCTTGCTCAATTTTAAAATGTGCTGAGTGCCTACAACTCTCAGTGGAAACTTTAGGTATTAAGCATTCATTTAGAATAAAAATCAAGTAAGGACAGAGTTGGCTTTTCAGCTCTGAAATACAGATTTGGAGGGATAGTTTTTCCTAACATGTTTTTAAAAAGTGGGTTTAGTATTTTACTTGTAAAGTCTCTCTTTTCAAAAAGAATATGTAATTTGATCCAGCCTGTAGAAATTCTCTGTGCTATGAAATTGATGTATGGATGTGTGTTTGTGTGAATGATGATGCTTACCAGGTCATATACAAAGGACACACAGAACTTTCTGAACGACCTCCATAGTGAAAAGCAAGGTTCTTTCAGCCTTTTGGACAGTAGACATTATGACAAATTTAAATCAGACATGCCCTAATAAATACCCTTTCCCCTAATAATATATCGTACTTTGGATTCTGTGTTAGTGACATCTTCAGGGCTTTATTTGTGGAGGAGGGTGGGGGTCCATGTGATATATTCAACTTAACAGTGAAACTTGCAATCATATTTTTGGTGGTTGATATACACTTCTCTGTCATTAATGTACTAGAAGCGCTCAGCTGTTTGTTGGTGGCAAGACCTTTGGCTCTGAAATTGCAGTGGGATATCACTTTGAAGGCTTTCTGGCCATATATCAATTTTAATTGCAATATTATAGCCTCGAAAATTCTGCTTTCGTATTCTAACTATACGTGACGAAGAACTTCAACAGCAAGATGTGATCCACAGACTTCATCTAAATCTAGGTCTGTTATGTCTAAGATTTATTTCCTGCTCTGCTTTTTACTGCACTCCATATGTGCGCACCTAGCAAATACTGGGAAAGCCTGCCTTTCCTTTAAAACAAGATACAAGATACACTATCTCTAATAATGTATCTCTATCTCTTTACCTTCTCTTGGTCTATAAATAAGCCTAACCACAAATGCCAGACAGTTTAGCCACTGTGCCTAGTTACTGAGATGCACAAAGGAAAAAAAGTAGAAATCAATTTAATTTATAGCTATTTTATTAACACAAGCACAAACCAGCGTGCCTTTTCACTGTCACTAAGATAGCACACAGTAAGCAGGTCTCTCTGCTTCAGGCCCCTTTAGTCCGTATTCTCAAGGATAAGGAGAAACCTGAAACACCGCAGAGATTTTTACAGCCAAGTTCATTCCCTTGCCTAGCCCCCAGATCAAACATTCCCAGTCTTATCCTAGCTGGCCCCAGGGAAAAGTCCTTGCTTCTTCAAGCTCCTAGGCCAAGATCTTTCCTTGAAGAAAAGTGTAGGAAAGTCTCTCCCTGGGGGCACGTGGACATACATCCCCAGACTTCTTCACCCTGAGAAAGGCTTCCAAAATGCAGGCAAAAATTAAGCAGCTCATAAACAGACCTAACCTTTCTTCTCCCAGCCCAGGAAGACCTTCTACCCAGGCAAAGCTGATGTGTTTGCCTTTTCCTGCCAGAGCTTCTCCAGCCCAAGCGCTGGATGGACCAGCAAGCACCTTGGGGAGGTTGGTTATTCAGGAGAGCACCAGCACAACCGCAGCTGGACGGGGCAGCTACGGGTAAGCCCAGCAGTCCCATGGTACCAAACCTTACAAACAAGCAAAACTCTTCGTGTTTTACTGTTGAAAGGGGGCTCATACTCAGCATACACTGAGAATGCCTGTTTTCATTGCTGCCTGGGTAAATAAGTGTCAGTCAAGCTGATAAGGAAAAGATTTTCATCATCACTGTTCAGACTGTCCAGCTTCTGTATCTCCTACTTAGCCATAGCATAAATACGTTGTTTTCCTTCTATCCATAAGACTCCCAGGTCTTTAATTTACTACTGCTCTGTGTAGGTAAGTGTTGCCATCCTTGCAGTTACATGGATCTATATGTGAAGATTTAATTTATCAAGAGCTCTCGTTTGGTTTGTTTGTTTTTACTCATCTTCACTGATGAGCAAAACTCATCAGATTCAGTTTTACTTTATCCTTTGATTTTTTGGAAGCTTTTCAAAGTCATACGTGAACTGGAAAAAAGCTGAAGGATTAAACACCTCCCAGAGAGAAGATTAAATAGGCTCTTGAGTTTGTTTGGTGGGAATGCGACAGTAACACACTCCTGGCACTAAAAAGAGTTTGTATTATCACAGCGCTAGAAGAAAATAGGTGGTTGCTAATAACATTTTAATAAAAGACTATTATTTTAAGATAGTCACATGATTCTGGGTAAGTCTCCTACCTTTTCGTGCCAGGTCTCATAGTTGCATGCTTTGCTACAACACCCATGGTCCTAGCTCTAAAACCTCCAAGTCAGGGCTGGTCTCCTGCAGAAGGACAAATTGTGTGTGAATGGCACCTGTAGATCTGGCTGCACTTCAAAACACACCCATGCCCAGGGAGGAATGATGATTCCTACACATTGGCAACGCAGGGATATCATGCCAGGGCATCACTTCAGCACACAGGTCTGCTGCTCCTGCAGAAGCAGGGACCGACCATTACTACAGCCTTGGACCCTTGAACTACCAAGGGAAAGGAGAATATCAAACACACTGTGCATATTTTACTACTAATACACCTTTTTGCATACAAAGTGTATTTCTACATATAGGGTAGCGAGTCTGTATGTGTTTATACATGATATATTAATCAGTACAATAATATATACACGTCTATATATGCTATACATACGCACACAGAGTCTCTCTGTTATAGCGTACTATGGTAAGCAATACGTTGTAATCACCAGAAAACTGCACTTTTATACATGCCGGTACCAAACTGTAGTAAAGAGCAGGGAATATACTCCAGGACAACTCAACCAGAAATTCCATTTGGGAAAAACTGAAAGCATCTTCTCATGGCTGAGAGATGAGGCTACATGCTGAAGGCTCTCCTCCCTTCCCCTGCTGGAAAAATGAAGATGTTAAAAAGCACTGATGATTGTGCTACTGATCCAGGTTGATTTCACCATGATTTCTTCTGCTGAACTTTGATTTTACCATCCAGCAGAAGATAGAGCACCAGATATCTTTAGGTTTTAAGTCAGCTTCACACTTCTACTTGTATTTTGATGAGAACATTCATTTCTGGAGTCCAACTTAAGTTTCTTTCTCAGTCACATATTTTTCTGTCAAACCACTTTTATTATCATATCTTTGCTTTAGGTATAATCAATCATTCTTGCCTGCAGTTTCATTTCAGATTTGCCAATAACACATGACAGACATTTCACTTTTAGACATTGCCTATTTTTTTTAATGGAGATTAATTTTTAAAATAAGATGCCGTTTTAGTGTCAAGATAATTAAATTTTTGTAAGAGATACTATCTTTCTTTTTGCTGCATCAGCTCTCCTGAACTCATACCTTTACCAATCTGCCACTACGCTACCCAGATAAAATCAATAGGTTCTGAAGTCCAGCATGGAGAATTTTTTTCCATTAATAAAATAACTTTATTAACTCTGAGAACCATAAATTGCTGAAACACTTTTTTTTTTAAATTGCCTTATCTGCATAAGAATCAACAGCAGTGTTTGCAAAGTGGCTGTATTGCCAAAAGACATATTTGATAAATCTCTGCTGTATATTTTGCAGTATTGAAGGGTTTCTTTTTGTTTGTTTCTGTCAGTTTTGTTTAGTGGAGCCAAACGTGGTGGAGTCAATTTAATGGAGTCAAGTGATGTATGACTTCCCCTGCACAGTCCAGGTTTTGTTCAAGTTGTTGAGGCTTTGTGATGTCTTTCAGATACCTGTTGGTGTCAGCTGGTACTTGGATTTAAATAAAAAGAGGGGAAAAAAGAGGATGGCTATCTTGCTATTTAACTTGTTTTCCCAAAAATTTTGCTGGATATTGCAATTTTTCTGCTGCATCAGAATTTTTTAGAAGAAATACAAAACCTACTCTGTTTCTAACTGTTCCTTGGCTCAAGTACAAAAATACAGGAGAGTCCAGAAATTATAAAGGATTTTGTTTGTTTTCATCCCTCTGGCACAGACAAGGAATCAAATTCCCCCACTGGTAAGAAAGCAATTTTACAATGATAAAACTGGGGTATGCTCACTGGGCTAACTTTTAGCACAGTGCAGTTCCTATTTTTAGCAGCTTTCATTCCAGAAGGACCTGAAGCAAGGTACATAACACAGCTGTTGTTTGTCGCTGGTATGCTGTTCACTAGCTCTCACTTAGACAGACGACTATTGATTCCAACAAACTTTGGTTCCGACAGATAGAATGAGGTTATTTTCCTACTTTGGAAAAGAGAAAAAAGAAGAATTGGTCCCTGTTTACTCTCGTATGGTTGCCTTCGCTACCTTCAGTATTAACCAAGTAGCAGCAAGCTTCCAGTGCAAAATCTCGTAACATTAGCTGAAAGGTTCCTACCAACTTCCATGCGCCTTGGGTCAGAATTTCAGTGGTTCGAGTTCAGCATAGTTTATTCCAATAACTTTGGGTTGCACCTGGTTTCAGTTTAGGGAAGGAGCTTCACCCCCATGATTCATCTTCATCCATACTTCTACCCCATGGTAAGTAGGAGACAGATGATTTGGGGATGGTGACGAGCAATTACAGCCTTTGGCTCCAATGCTTGTGCACCGCTATTGCTTTTAGAACAAGGGCAAGTAATTAATCTTTCTTCCCCTGGAAGGACTTTCTGAAGCCTACCTGTTCTCTCAAGCTCATCTACTAGTCAACCTGGTTCTGATCTGTTATTTTTAGAGTTGAAGGTCTGACTCAAATTTGCTTTTTAAACAAGGAGAATAAAGATCCTTATCGTAGCAGACCATGATGTTATAATCAAAAGAAGTCAGATAAAACTTTCATCTGAAATTTCAGGTTCTCTTTGAAATGAAGAGAATTTTTTCAGTTTCTTCTTCTTCTTTTTTCAGCTTTGCTTTTTTTTGTTGTTTTTTTTTTTCTTCCAGTTTCTGTGGGACTAGAGGAATAGCTTGAATAGTTCATATCCTGATGCAACTTAAAAAAGCATTACAGATGGGGATATAATTGAACTTATACAAGAGGAGACAAAACCCCTGAGTCTAATAAAGTCCTGCTGTATTTCCAACTTTAACTGATGGAAAAAAATAAAAATAAAAGATTTTGAAAAGACTACAAGAGTGTCAATTAAATGTCCATCTGAACCAAAGCTCTAAAACTTGAGAGGAGAATTCAGGATAGCACTTGTCAGTGGTGCAACATGAATTTCCAGAGAGTTCAGGACTTGATGGTATATATTTGATTGGTACGGTGAAAATAAGAATAAAATAGCAAGCTTTCTGCTTTATGGATACTTTAAAAATTCTTTTGTTCTATTTTTTTGAAAGGGCAAGCTCTCTGAGCAAAGATTATGGTATAATGCTGAACTGCTCTGAGAGACACGCCTTACTAGTAAATTATGAAAATAACTAGTTAAGAAATGAAGTGTGGAAAGAAACAAAAACTAAAAAGATTAAGATTGAGATGCACTAGTTTATAGAATAACTTGTGGGTGCTCAAGCAATGAGAAGATTCAGACAGGCAAACCCATCTCTTCCACGGAAAAAGAGAACACAAGAGTCAGAAAGCAGATGTATCAAGCTGGCAGGCCAACAGTTTAAAGCCTTATGTTCCTTCATGTTTAGCTTCTGTTAAGCCTTGCCCTGGTCAGTGTTTAATTTAGTAGTCTTGTATTTATTAGCATCTATGCAAATCAAAATTGTAATATATGCTTAATGGGTTGTTAATAGGATCGGCCTTTACATCCAGCTGAATTCCCTCTGTCCACCCCTATTCTTAACCTTCCAAGAGTTGTTACTACATATGTACCTTTAAAAATGAGATCAAGGCTATACCTCTAATATTAAATATGCAACATCTAATATAAATTGTCTTTCACAAATGAGAAGTACCATCTTTTCAAAATTTAGCAAGACTGTAAAATTAAACTGATGCATAGAACTGCATCTTCTAGTTGTCAGTTTGCACAAAAATATGTTTTATTAAGCATTTTGCAAATCTGCAGTGAAAGACAAAAAAAATACAGATTATTCCAGTAATTAATAAAAATTTTAAAAAGATATAATACCACAGCCACACTGTATTACATAGCAATACATTGTTCATGTGTTTTTTTCACAAGTATTCAGCCAGAATAGTGACATAGAATAGGGTAGTATTCCATTAAACAAGAATTAGAGATGATCAAGAAAGAAGCTATTTCTCGTCGTTGCCCTAAGAGAATGCACGAAATAGATGAAAGGTTTTCCTAGAAAACTGACGCAGACGATTCAGCTGTCAGAAAGATGAATACCCTGGTTTAGTATTTAGTATAATGAGAATTTAACCATTGAACATAACCTGTTACAGGGAAATGAAGAAATGTTTCATGGCCTTAACATGGTTTTTGTTTCACAGAATAAGAAGAGTAGACATGCTATGGACCCACCTCTAAGATACTTTTACAGGACTACCTGAGATTACAGATGACTTGTGTTTTCCTGTCTTGCACTCCGTAGTTATTTCTATGGGTAATTTCAATTTTCAATTTTATTTTTTCCTATTATCATTCAGAAGGTATCTAGAAATTATATCATCTTTCTGTCATCCGTTTTTAGATTCACAGGCATATTCAAAGAAAACTCTTCATGATGAAACAGGGAAAAGGCATCTCAATGGCAAGCCTAGGGATGTGTTTCAGACAATCTATTGTAAATGTTGTAGCAGCAAGAGCTGTGATAAATTTTCTTGTAAAAACACTTTATGCAAGTATTACAGGCAGTAATTTTCAGATTAGATGTTTGGATGGAGAATGCCTGAAAATACGTGTTTTCAAATAGCAGGCCATTAAGGTTTCTGAAAACCCACAAATATTTCTGCAGCTCACACAATAAAGTGCTTGGTATTAAAAAAACCTTAGTCTCTCCAATAGCTTCCTAAATTATTTTGCACAGTTCTCTGATAATACACTGGACTTCAGGTGACCTATTTGTTATAACTGATACCAAACCCACCACCATATCAGTAATTATGGTGGTAAACTAGAGTAAGATAGACTACTTCTCCAGGGAATTTGCCAGTTGGATTTATTCATCATGACCCAAACTGTACTCCTGCAGCCTCTACCTGATGCTGCAATGCTTTCTGTCCAGCTGTGGCCCCAAACTACACCTGTGATGCTCTCCATTTCTGGTGAAACACATAAACCACAATCACTAGGGTACTAAATCAACACTCCCACCCAGTATGGGTCCTTAGACTAGGTTACTGCTAGCCAAAGCAAAAGAATGCCAATGCTATTTTCCAAGTAATCATTGCCTTGCCTGATGATTTTAGGAGTTGCAGGTAACTAGATGTTTGACTGGGCCTTTGTAAGAGTATCTTCTGTCCACAAATCACTGGTTTCAATAGTTACCCTCCAACTCTAAGCAATTCTGATTATTGGATTTATTTTTAACTAGAAGGTGCAACCACCACTCCCTTAAGTAGAGGCAATCCTGGCCTGATGTCTGAGATCTGAAATCAGATCACTGGCTTGAAAATCTCAAGCCGAAAAAAGAGTTTCCAGTCTAAAAGTAACAGTAAACTCAAAAAGTCCAGCTGCCAAAGAGGGACAGGAATTGCCCGGCCATCTTCTCCTGGGAGAGTCTCTGCAGCATCCACAGGGACACAGACAGCAATGGTTGCACCACTCAAGCGCAACAACAAATCACCCCTGCACCGGTTGCCCATTCAAGCACCGTTTCACTCTTTGACTTGCCCTTGATTTTCTACCAACCTACCCATCCAAAAAGGAGGAGGTGGCCAGACTTTGGCTGCATTCCACAGTGCGAGCTCACTGTTGCTGATGGCTTGCAGAGGAGTTGCACCGATCAACAGGCTGGAAGAGGCACGTTAGCAAAGGCTAGCTAAATTCCACCACCTTTGCCACTCACTCATATAATATCAATACAGCTCAAATTTGGAACAAAGTTTAAATCAAACATTGAAAGGCACTGTGCAGATAAGACTCTAAGATAAACCAGAAGCAGCGCGCACACTGAAATGTTAATGTTGCACTTGCGTGGTTATTTTTTTATGATCTGGTACAGACCCCAGAAGCGCAAGGGGTTTAGACAGTCATAAAGAAGACAACTAAGAAAAGAACCCACATCAGTAGAAGTCCTTCACTTGGTGTTAAAGATGCATGTATGTCCCCAGCACCTCAAAGCACTTTGGTAAGCCCTAAATGATGTATGAAATGAAAAATCCTGGAAGATAATTCTGTGCAAACAGCACCATGCCACGCTATTTATGGAACTAATAAACACAAATAGTGAAAAAAAAAAGGCCTCAGAATCTAAAAACAAAAGAAACAAAAAAAATTTGTTAGTTGTTTGTGGCAGTGCTGCCCCCTAGACAGTCCCTGAGTGGAAATATATGTTTGGTGGAGACTGAGCCTCTCCCTATACTCTTATGCAAACTATAGCAGAACAGTAAAATATTCAGTAAAATTCCTTAAAAAAATGCATGAGATTTAACTATTTTTTCCTACATATTTTTAAAACTGTCTGTAACATTGAGGAGACTTTTACAGAGAGATTGCTGATATCAAATCCACAGTCAAAATGAAGTGAGAAAGCAGTTGCATTTCAGCACAGGCAACATCTCCTACAAAACCTGGAGACCTTTTACTGACACTGACAATTCACCAGGAAAGGAACATTATGAATAAGCCAAGCAATCAAATTTTTTAGATAAAAATAGGGTTTTAGGGCAATCAGCAGTGCCCTCACTGTCAAATTTGTCAGCTTTGCTTGACAACACCAATCATGACTCGCTACTGATTCATCTTAGACCTGACAAAAGAAGAAAGAATTGCACTGACGCTTCCTTTGGGGAGCTCATGACCCAGAGGGTTCCAGACATTATTTAGGATGGACAGGATGCACAGGATATATAGGATTTCTCTTGAGATCTGGCCTTTTTTCAAGGCACCCTGCAAGTTATGTGAGCTTATGCAGAAAGCTGCTCACACGTAACTGTGTGCATAGGTTAGCTGGTCCTGCAGAACCAAAAACGAGTCTGCATATTCTTGAGCACCATCTACTGGTGCCTTTTCCATCAGTACTTGTGCAATTCTCATAGAGCGCCTGAGTACCAGGCTGAGCACTTGCCAATTCACCTTTTATGAGACACCTCACTATAGATGTTGGAAATAATTCCCATTAATTGCTTTAACCTTCGGTCAAACCTACTGTTCTAGCCGTTGGGGAAAAGGAAATTATCTTCCCAAGACCTTTCCTTTTCACTCTCTTTGAAAAGCTCTTCATATTTCACAAATCTGTCACTTTCTAAGTTCTTAAATGCTGTGATTTTTTAATACATTGTGTTTAGCATTGCACTAATTCATCTAATGTTGTTTGCATTACATTTGGCAGTTCTATACATCTATTATTTGCTAAATATACATCTGATTCAAAGCTCTTTACAGTTGCATCTTTCCACCTGTTTATGAGTTCTGGAACCCAGCACCTCATTACATAAGTTCTTAAGGGAAAATGTGAACCAGTAAACAAAAAAATGCATCACAAGGTATGTATTTACGTGGCATTTTGCTGTGTCAGCCAATGGAGAATGGGTCAAGAAGAGTGACCCATTTTTGGTCATCGTAGCTAAAATTTGGGCCAGGTACAATCCGAAATTCTCCTTTGCCAAGATCTTTTCTTGAGCTATGATGTACCTTGACTACAGCGAAGAAAAATTTCGGCAGACACTGAAGGGTTTGCTGAAATTGCTGTACCCTTTTGTTTATATTATAGGGTTGCTGTGTTTAAGACACGGGCAATTAGCAGCAGTAGTATACCCATTTGGGAGCATCCAAGGTCACGAACCTGCTAATGGGAACTGACATCTTGCTGTCCCTAGAGAATGCAAGAGTAGGCAACAGAGAGTATTGTTTTTCTAAATAACCTGTTGTAATATTGCACAAATCACACCCTGAAGTCACTAGCTACGCAAATTCTTTATGTTTGTGCTCAAAGATTAAGATTGGACAGACCTAGCTAAATAATGGCTTCTATCTCTGTATTAGGTTTGTGTGGCAAAGGTTTGGTAGCAGGGGTGTCCCTGCAGCTGAGAAGCTGCTAGAAGCTTCCCCAGCTCCAGGTTGGCCCGGCTGCTGGCCAAAGCCGAGCCCATCAGCGACAGTGGTAGCGCCTCTGGGAGAACACATTTAAGAAGGGGTGAGTAGGGGGATTGGAATGTGAGAGAACCAGCCCTGCAGACCCCCAGGTTAGTGCAGAAGGAGGGGCAGGAGATGCTCCAGGCGCCGGAGCAGAGATTCCCCTGCAGCCCGTGGGGAAGACCACGGTGAGGCAGGCTGTCCCCCTGCAGCCCAGGGAGGTCCACGGGGGAGCAGATCTCCACCTGCAGCCTGGGGAGGACCCCACGCTGGAGCAGGTGGGTTCCTGAAGGAGGCTGTGACCCTGTGGAGAGGAGCCCAGGCTGGAGCAGGTCGTCTGGCAGGACTTGTGACCCCGCGGGGGACCCACGCTGGAGCAGTCTGTGCCTGAAGGACTGCAGCCCAGGGGAGGGACCCACATTGGAGCAGTTCATGGAGGACTGTCTCCCATGGGAGGGACCCCACGCTGGAGCAGGGGAAGAGTGTGAGGAGTCCTGCCCCTGAAGAGGAAGGAGTGGCAGAGACAACGTGTGATGAACTGTCCGCAACCCCCAGTCCCCGTCCCCCCCTGCACCGCTGGCAGGGAGGAAGGAGAGAAAATGGGAGTGCAGCTGTGCCCAGGAATAAGGGAGGGGTGGGGGGAAGGTGTTTTAAGATCTGGTTTTATTTCTTATTACCCTACCCTGGTTTGATTGGCAATAAATTAAATTCATTTTCCCCAAGTCGAGTCTGTTTTGCCCATGGCCATAATTGGTGAGTGATCTCTCCCTGTCCTTGTCTCAACCCAGGAACTTTTCTGTATATTTTCTGCTCCCCACGCCACTGTGGGGGGGAGTAAGTGAGCGGCTGCATGGTGCTTTGCTGCCGGCTGGGCTTAAACCACGACAGTCTCGCAAGAAGATGGGATAGGAAGTAGTAGAGCATTCTTTATATCCCTACACAATTCACATAAAGTATTACTAATCAAGTTGCTACTGAGAGGGAATATCAACACATGAATATTGCAGAGTCTTTTAATATCAATTAAAAATCAATAATCCCTCAACAGTCCTTGTACAGCTAGATATTATTAGAGTGTTCCATGGATATATACACATCTTTTGATGTTAAAAAATGAACTAAAAATTATTCTTTATAAAAGCAAGGATGACTTTAATACATTAATATAAGATATTAAAATGGTGTGACATTAAAATATTCTTAAAATAATTTTTAATCCAAAAGCAATATGAAATGTGGTTCCGAAAATGTGCATGTAAGAAGTATCCATATTATTTGATTTATACCTCTCTTAAGATATCAGACATTTGCAGAAAGAATGAAAATAAAAACATGGGGTAAAATACTTGCATTTTTTAAAACTATTCCTCCAGAGATGTAAAACATGAAAATGTCCATACTAGAACAGTAAATTACAGACTCTTGTCTTTATTATTGTCTGCCAAAAGACCTGAAAAAAGCACTGTTTTAAAAGATGTTTTGGTTTTCTGGGGTTCCACTGAAGAACTCCTGCTGAAATTGGAGATATCTATATATACTGTTGATGTGCGTGTAAAATGGGTATTTACAGAATAAACTTGTTTGCAGTAGCAAGGAAGCCTTACACAGGAGAAAATAAAGCTATTCGGGCATATAAGGACAGCATATGTAAAAATATAAATGTTTTTTATTTCTGTTAGGTAATTTTGTTTGCTAATCCAGATGCATCACAGCATTTTCTCTACTTGGCCTGGGCTCACAGGTGCACCTTCCCAGGTGCAGGGAGGTGTACCAAAATGCCACAGTTATTAATCGTTTTTGGCAGGGAAATCTAACTTAGAGGGGAAGCGATCACGGAAAACAGCAGCCACGCGGACAGATGGAGTGGACGGTTTAGGCAATCTGAAGCGTTTCACCTTTTGGAAGCGATGAGGAGAACGTCTTTAAAGCAACCGTGCCAATTTTTGCCCCTGTGTGGGATGAAGCTGTGTGCCAGAAAACCCATGCCACCAACTGCAGGCTAATGACACTTCTCTTCCTTTCTGCTCTCCTTGAGATAATCTCTTACAGACCTTGAGCCTTGCACTTAATTTTCCTGAGTCTAATTGACATGATTTTCCATCTCATCAGCAGGGCTCTGAGCCACCCTCTGCTGTGGACAGTTAGCTCAGGCATCCTGACTTTTTCTGTCTATGATTCTCCTCTCCTGGGACAAAAGGTAATGAAGACTAATGACCAGGCAACCTTAAAAAAACCCAGACAATATTCATTCAACACCAAAACATTTAAAAGAAAACAGGATTTAATGCCTTGGATGTACATTTAGCTTTCCAAGATGCCCAGCTGTTAGATCTAAGCTCTTTACAGACTTCTCCACGACAGCCGTGTTCCTGAGCAGCTGCTGGCAGCTGGCCACCAGCCGTTCGGCAGTTTGTTATCTCTTCAGTCAGAAGAGTTCGACTCTTCCATCTTCCTCAGTGACAGATATAGACTCCTGGAGGTGAGTCATTTCCCTGGTGTCGTTCATGAACTTGCCAATGCACACTAATGTGGAATTTGCTGCAGAGGCCTCATCAAGGGAGAGGTTCGCATGTGAGTAACCCTCAGGTTGTTGCTCTCCCTCTTTGCCCTAACCACACCGAGTGAGTACGCTACTGAGGAGGGGGCAGGCAGGATAAATCCTTAGTTTCACAACAATTCTACACCTGCTCTAAGAGGTTTCCCACAGGATAAAAATTCTATTTTTTCTAATCAGTTCTACATTTGGTAAAAGTCTGGTACAGTGTTTTACATTCTAAAATGTATATGAGGGGCATTCTCGGACATCAGCAATTTCAGGGTTCCTTTCAAATCCTTTTGCCATCAAATCTAACCCCAATTCCCTGCCTATTGCTATCTGTAATTGATACCACAGTTACACATTTCAGACAAATAAAACAATCAAAGCTACAGCAAACAAAGAATTCAGCAGGCTGAAAAATAACCACAGTAAGAGAAGTATTTGGTAGCAATATAAAGAAAGAGTAAATTTTAATTAAAGTGCACAAGATTATATTAGTGACAAAATCAGTAGTGATTTTAGACACCTGTGTTTCTGATGGCCAACTTGACAACTTTCTTCTCTGGAAAATGCTGAACTCCCAGTTTCTGGAACAAAGCTACTTTACAGGAGCTGAAGTATCAGCCTCTGCTTCCCCAATTCCTCCCCAAATCACCACTTCTGCAACTAAACATGTTTTGGTAGAAGTAAAAGCAAAACTGTAATATCCTCAAATTTTTATGATTTTATCACATTGTTTCAATGACATCCTGTAACTCATCCCAAGACAAAGCTTCTAACATAAGCCTAAACTGGTGATTCAACAGGCATTACACTACAAAGGGCTTCAGCTTTGCTGGGTTTCATCCTCTCAAATTTTGTGCAGCAAGGAAGACAGAGCAGCATGCAACCCGCAACACAGTCCTGCCAACATGTTGTCTCTACATCTCTAGATTATAAATATCAAAAAATAAAAACCTGACTGTACGTTTCATGGGAAAAAAGTCATTTAAACTCACATGAAATGCCTAGCAAGTATCTGCACCGTGTAGTATGAAGCAGCTATGGTTTAAAGATATTTCATAAATACGTACAGATTGGCCTTAGCTCCTTGTCCATAATAGAAGAAAGCTCGGCTCTTTAAGGACTTTGTCATATCCTGACTTCTTCAAATGCAGACAGAAGAAAAGGAGCTCTGTCCTCCTGTAGTCCAAACAACAGTGCTATTTCAGTCACACTGAAGTATTCTCTCCTAAGGAGAGTCATTTTGTTGTCAAAGCCCCCTCAGAACCCCCTTTTTGAGAGGTTAGCCTTGAACTTCCTCCATAGCCTTTGGGTCAAGCCCTGCTTAAGCCTGATTGTCAGCACCTGTGAAGTTTTTGTCACAAAGGAGGGAGAGTTGCTCCTCCAGATCCTCCTGTATGATGTATTGTTAATTACTCGCCTTTCATGATGTGTTTTTGATGACCAAAATACATATTCCAGGTATATTTGTCAGTACTATCCAGAGTTGAGTTAGCAGGTAACTACAATTTCTGTAATAGCTTTTTAGGATGGGTGTAAATGACATCACTGTTCCAGGAAAACATTCTGTAGAAAAAGTCCACAGACTTTTGGAATGAATTGGAATCCAATATGATTTATTGGAAAACCGCTTAAGGAGAGTAAAGCTTCCTTTTGCAAATATGTTTATTTAATACCACCTTCCAAAAACAGTCCCCAGAAAGGCTATCTAACAAATCACAGGCTATGACAGTATGTCACATCATTATTCTCGTATTTGTTATTTTCTGTACGACTTCTAGAGAAGAAGAATTTTTATTGCTCTACCAGAGGGATGAGTAAATAGATCACAGAAAGACCTAAATGACAAGAGTCTGCCCTTAAACTACCCACAATTTCTAGACTGAAACTATTACAAATGTCCATGATAACCTATAGCAGCTACTTAGTTTCTGGGAAAACGATATATTAGCTATTGCATTTTCAACTCTGACCTTTCTATTATTAGTTATCAAAGTCTGCCTTTGACAGTCATCAATTGTATAGTGTGTCTTTTTATGAAATGAGCTCTATTCCTGTTTTTTTCCTGTCAGAGGGAAGGGACTGATAGCACCAGAATTCATCCTGTGGCATTTCTGAGCAAACCTAGCTAGGAGGCTGGTAAACAGAAGGCTTCCACTGTGTTTCTGACCTGGCCACCTTCATTTGGTCCTTATCCCATTGTAGGAACTTGCCTAACGTTGGATGAAGAGTAGGAGATTTGCTTAGAAGGTTTCAAACCATCACCTGCTGGAGAGCCAATGAGTAGCCCTGGATGCATCTCAAGAGCCTCTGGGGCTCTCCCATGAACCAGAACAAACACAGCTGGAAAAGAGGAGACATTTCGTTCTGTTTCTTACTTGATCCTGATCACTACTGTTTGTGGTCAGCCATCTACGCCTTGTCCCCATGCTTCTTTTGTAGATTATGGGTTACTTGAAATAGCTGCTGCTACTTTACAGTATTTTACAGTAGTATAAAACAAGCTGAGGAAGCATTCTGAGCTATCTTCCTAACTCCTATATATGCACATGCAACTCCCACCCTACCTGTAGGCGGAAAGAAGCAGCACGTTATCATTGTAATGCACTGGGTTTTGCTATTGTTGTTCATGCTCCACCGATGGGGGTTGTGTCACCAAGAGACTAAATGGTCCACAGTAAAAAGAGAATTTGGGACAATGGAAGGAACTGATGCAACTTTTCAGGAGACTCACATTAGTAATTCAAACTTTGGTCTGTCTTACCTTGCTGACTAATGTAGGACACTTCACAATTAAGCTTCCTGAAAGATAAGTTATTACTTGGACTAACCATCAAGACAAGTGTTTTCAACAGAGGTCAGAAAGAGGACTCAAGTCTTGAGAAAATATTTCTCTCTTTAACATGGAAGAAAATAAATGAACTACCTGTTTAGACACCATAATCATTCTTGCTACCATAACATCAGACAGACTAAAGAAATATGGAAGACATTGTGCAAAACTATTTTTCTCTAGGTAACTTTAATGGAAGTATATTTAATTAGTGTTCAGTACAGCTGGAGTAAGTGTTACCAAACTTCTTCCCCTATCATGCCTGGTCACTAAGCTGTCATTAAATCTGTACTCATCCATTTCTCTTAAAAGCTTGTCATAATATTAGTGAACCTTTGTTTCATCCCCCTGTGCAGTAACTCCACAGTTAACTCCCCAGCCCCAGCAGTACAAGGGATACACTCACTGCTCTTCTCCATTCATCCCTCTTTCTTTCTGTCCATAAACTCTGACATTTCAAAAGCCTTAATCTTTTATTAAGTTTGAGCTTACCAAAAGCTGTAGGTCAGCTCAATATTGCATGAATGCCTTGGTATAATGGGTGCTCTGTTAAAATGTGTATGTAACCTGTAGCAACACCATGGTTCTGTCACTCTGGCGGGAAGCTCTGGCTGACATGGATTTTGAGTTTGCCTCGTCAGTCCTTCAATCCATAGGTGCCGAGCCCCTGCTGCCTGACTCACAAGTGTCAGGTTCAGATCAAAGATATAAATGTATTGTACCCTGTGTGGAAAGATCACTTACTGTTAGTCCTGGATTGCAAGGGCTAAAATACCCCAGAAATAATGTTTTCTGCAAGCAGCTTTATAGTTGTTCAAATATCTTAAACTTCCATTTCAACTCTTTTGAGTTGAAATTTTGTAGCCATTTGAATTTAACCGTAGCTGGGTCCAGTTCAGGATTTGAGTTTTTACAATGACTGCTTGGTTTGATTTCATCAGCATTTGTATATGCTCTCAACATTTCCTGCATTATCATATACTTCATAACTGGGAATGTCCATCTAAAGAAATTACAGATTTCTGTATGAGGAACAAATATTTTAAGAGTTTTCACGTTTTCATGTTTTACATGGCTGTATTTAAGTATAAATAAGTATTTTAAACACTAGACTTCTAAGATAAAACTAGTGATCTTACGCCATGGGCTTACTATTGTTGTCCTTTTTGATAGTATCCTCTGAAGCCATAATACAGTATTATCATTGCTAGTAAGAGGCCATAAGCTGTGTACTGACTTTGTAAGGCCTCAGGACAGAGGCTCATCAGGCTTGCTTCTCGTCCTGCCTGCAGCTTTGTTTTACTTGGTTTAACTGTGACAGCAACTTCCCTAACTGACCAGACATCTGTGCCCAATTTGTTTTACTTTTGTTTCTCTTTGTGAGCTACAACCCTAGTTTGGGATGGATAGCACTAACGAGCAGTTGTTCTATGTATCCTGAGATATTCAGAGCTAACACCATAACCCAGTGTAGAGAAACACAGGCTGGTGTGAGAGCTGCGGCTCGGAGAAGGGGAGAGACACGATGCGGTGCAGAGGAGCGGGGCCGTGGGGTGACACAGAGCGGGGCAAGGGCTGGCACTGGAGACCCCACGGCTATCAGTAACTTATCCGTGGTTAAAGACATGCAGACCAAGAGCTAGACAAAAAAAGGGTTTGGAGGGAACAGAAAGAAGAGAAAAAGCATCAAAGACATGTACAAGGAACCATGTACAGTAAGTTCATTTGGAAATTACATGGAGCTGCAGATCAATGAAGAAAGAAAAAGGTGTAAAAGTGCGATAGCAAACATTAAAATGATCCCAACTGGATCCTACTGTGAGGAAGACGAAAGCATGAAAATGAGCAAGATTCTTGATTTAAACCGTTAAGTTTTCAGTTGTTCTTATGATAAATCCTTGTGTATATATGTAAGGTAAATTTCCTCTTTGCCTATAAACAAGGCCTTGAGTGTAACGGTTCATTTACAGTGCTGAAAGGTACAGTAAAGGCCCTAACACACAGGTTTTGTGCACTCCTATTCACTTGTATTTATTTATTTTAGCCCCACGTTCAGGTAACTGAATTATTAAACAGTGCAGCTGAATTTCTAAAGTGAGCCGAAGAACAGAAACTTGCTTTTGGCAACAAAGAGGGTCGGGCTTAAGGAAATAAAAATAAAACACAACCACCTCCACATCTCCAGAGCTACACCCCAAATTCTGAATGCCAAGCTGTCCATTAATAATGCAAGAATTGAGTTCATGCATCTCTTTCTCATGCTGCTATCCCTGATATTTGTTTACCAATAGTTGTTGGCCAGTAGGTAGCACACAGAAGAGGTACTTCCCTGGGGTTAAGAATAAGAGGATAATCAGTTAGAAGCTCATAGGAAAAGAGGATAAACACATTCCTGTCTACAGTAGGAATTTTCTTCTGTGGCTTTCAATTCACCTTGTCTTCTCTTTTAATTTGCTCATTTCAAAAAGAATTGTAGAAATACCAGCAATACAACCCAAGATCAGAAACTCAGAGGCTGATGCTTGTAAAAAAAGATCATCTGTGGCTCATGAAATTAATGGCACTTTTTTTCAGTTTGTATCACATGTGAAAGCAAGGGAGATCATGTAAACCTATGCCAAGAAACACATTTTATCTTGTAGAGCACTTAGAAAATGATACTATCATTTTGCTGAAGAAAGAATTCCTTCCCCCACCTCCCACCCCCAAAAACTATAAAAGAAAAAGGTGCCACAGGTCAAAGGGTGCTTTTTATCGGGCCATTTTTCTTTGTCTTGAAGTTGGGCAAGTGTCTAGAGACTTATTCTGCTTTTAAAACTAGAAGGAAGTATCCCAATGATTTCTCAGATTCACTTAATTAAATAGTCCTTTAATTATCCAAGTCCTGGTTCCTTTCTTTAAACCAGTACAGATATGAAAACTCTAATACTTGCCCTCCTTTGCCCTGAGGATAATTGATCAACTAGATTAAGATGCTGCCACTGCAAGCAAGAGAAACAAAATCAAGATAGTAACATTTTTGTACTAGCTATTTTGAAGGCTGACAGACCAGATAGGAAGATAAATTCAGAGACACACGAAATGCCTCTCGATCACAGTAGCAGTCCAAGGCCTTACTGATAAACTTCATCTCTTTTCACCTGTCTGTTTGCAGCAGGAGTGGGAATTATTCTGCCCTAGTGCCCCAATAATAAGGTCGCATGAATGATGCTCATATTTTTTTCATACATTTATATGACATCAGTACTTAAAAACATTTAAATGAAAGGGCAGTTGTGAGGTGTGAATAATTTATCACAAGATGTAAATGAGAGTAAATCAGGTAAGGACACAAAATGCCTTTACTTTTCTCACAGAAGACTAAATATACAGGTAACTTGCACAATAACGTAGCCCACAGAGGCTGGGCAACCCTGCTGTATGGGAGTTGGGCTAGCTACCAGATGCATGGGAAAGATAAGGAATAGTAGTAATTGCAGGCTGCCCTGTACATAACTGTGTCCACCTGGCCTATTTGTACTCCATTTCCTCGAATGGCACTACACCCAGGGGCTGGCAAGGGGTCGGAGAAAAAATGGAAAAAATGGAAAACCTTCCTTGGCCAAAACACAACGCGACAGGTAGGTTTTTCCTCCTCCTTAAACTCCACCCCAACAACAACAGAACCCTTTTAAGGCACTAGTACGATGCAAGCAGACAAAGCAACAGCAGGATGGTGCAGTGGACCTCCAGAACCATGGGTGCTCTCCTGCTCCTCCAGCAGGTAGGCAACAACCTTGGCCCAGCCCAAGAAACAGAAGGAAAGCAGCATGTCCTTGTACGGTGCTTTGAGACGCGCAGCTGCGGACAGCTATGGAAGAGCTCCACGTCTTATTTCCAGGAATGTTGCTTCTCTGCATACTTAACTCAAAATGAGATTTTATACCAGTGAAACTCTAGAACTCAGTTCACTAAAGGAAACATTTCTTTTTTATTACCAGTTTAGCAGAGTAGCAAGGGAGTGAGATTTTTAAAGTTGATTTGTAAAAACACTTTTTAACTGGCTTTGGCAGCTAATTAATTTATTTACAATTATGTAACAGTACCACTTATTATCGAGCCTAAAATACCTAGAGAGAGACTGTTCTTTCTAGAAAACTTGTCAGTTTTGCCAAGGTCCAATTCTAAGGTTTTATTCTCACTTCATACAATTTAATTTTTCTTTTTTAATCCACATCAAAATAGATGTATTTTCACCCAGGTTGAGTGAATTATTTCAGGCAACTTTTTATGCTAACTCAAAACTGTCCTTTAATCTGCTTTTTAAACAGACAGGCAGAACATTTTAAAATCATTGGAGATTTGATTTTGTTATCATTAATCTAAAAGCTTCCTTCTATCTTCAAACCTTTCTAAGGTAGATTAATTAGTGGAAGAAATGCTAAAACAGCATCCGGGTCCTCCAGTTTTGGTGGAAAAAGGCCAAGCAGTGTGAATACTTGAGCAGTGAAGGGTCGCGTGCCCCAGGGGGGTCAGCGGGCCTGGAACCACCTCTCTGCATATGGTACCATAGCACCAGTGATGCCACCTGTTGCAGAATCTTAATAGAAAGATGAAGATTGAGATAAATGGAGAAGAAATGAGAGCAATAGCAGAACAGCAGCTACAGGAGGGACAGGTGCTGATGACTCCTGGATTAAGAGGTCCTGCAGAGCCCAGCACTTGGGAGGATGTGCAGCTTCCTGGGACATGCGAACCAGGAGTCAAAGGACTGGGGGTAAATCCTGATGACTCGAAGAGGCGGGAGAGGATGGGCAGGCAAACGATTACAACTGCTGTCAGCTCCTAAGAGGGTGGAAAAATAATTGTCCAAACCAAACACATGGTCATCAACATAAGAACCCAGGAAATACAACATATATTTGCTGGGCAGTATCCTTTGTCCTCTTTTTCATCGCAAAAATCCTGTTCAGATCCCCTGGAAACATGTCCTGGTACTTGGGCTACTTGTACACACACATCTCGATGCTTAGAAGTCTATGGAAGTAAGAGAGTGAATATGAGTGAGATTATATTTGTCTTTAAATTAAATGATCTTCCTCTCCTATAAAATCTTGCGTTGAAGCCTTGATACAACACCACAATATTATGCCCTACACAATCTAACTTGAAAAATGAAATATATTTGGTATGTGCTGTTGTTTACTACCTGCACACAAGAAACACCCAGCTAAGGAAGCAGAAACTGCTCTGAACTTTTGTTGTAAACGTTTCTGGAAGCTGTGAATGACAAAGAGTTGGAGAAAGAAATTGGCTCTCTGCTTAATTCTTATATAGCATAGAAAGAAATATGGCCCCCTGAATTTGTCTGAAAATACAGTTCATTCATTTTGAGGTGAACTTTAATGAGAATACAGACTAGAGATCCTTGAGAGAGCCAACCAATATTTGCTCACCAGTTGCAGAAACAGTAATATCCAGTAGGGCTTCAGCATTTCCTCCATATTTTGGAAAAGCTGAAGAGGAAAGCCAGCTCATAAATACTATCCCTCCAGGTCTTTTTCACAAATCTTATCTGTAGAGTTTCCAAGAGCTTTTTGGACAAATATACCGCAGAAACAGATGCAAACATGAGCTGTGTATAATTCAAGGCACTACATTTTAAGGGATCTGTTACCAAAAGGCAGTATAAATAAAACTAGCACTTACTTGTGCCAATATAAAACTTAATTTAGCATAGCAATATAATCATTATAGTTGGTTAGAGCCAAATAGTTATGCATGTGCACTTTTGGGGGATGTGCCTCAGTTACACTGTTCTTTATATCAACAAATAACCATGTTAACTTACTTTTTTCTGCTTACTACCATGAGTCTCCAAGTGCTTTTCAAGAGCCGTGAGTTTATCTATTCTTTTTTCACTGAAGAGATGCACAGAGAAGCTCTAATTCTGAGTTATTACAGATGCAAAGAAAATAAACCAGATACTTTAACTCCCACTCTTCCTCTCCAAACACTGATCACTGCAGTGCTCATACCTGAGACTCTTACATAATGAATGACAAAACAAAGTTTAGAAAAGTAAACCGCTATGAGCAGACCCACAAAGACTCAGACTTGTGTCTGATGGGATCTTGAATACTGTGAGCTTAAATTACTTTTTACGAAGGTAAAAAGCTTGATTTCCAAGACCAACTTTGCCACTGTGTTGTTCCCCTGAAGTCTGTAGCTGTTACTTAACTAAGAGTTAACTGGGGTGAGGTCGTAATACTGAAAATGTTGATGATTATCAAGCAGAAAAATATCTTTCTGAGAGCTCAATTAAAGCCTGGCACAGAAGGTTTAACAATTATTTCCATTTACGCGTATCCTGATTTTATGTGTATTTGCCATTTCTGCGAAAGCTACTTTTTACAGAACAACTTTGTTCATATAAAGGTTGCTCTGGCAGAAATAGTCAAAGAACCTGAATCCCTTTGAAGCATCAAGGGCAAAATAGGTTCATTTCAGCAAGGTCAGTTTGCTTCTTTGGCTTCAGACTGTGCTGGATCAGATCAGCACAGAGCATGCTGCCACTGTCGTTGCAATCCACTTCCAAACAAACTCCCACTGCACATCTAACAACAAGTCTTAAACTGAACAAATATAGTGTAGTTTTTCATCAGTGATAGAATCTTTTTAAACCAAAGGAGGTCTGGTAGTTTATCTACGTGGGAAACTTTTAATTAAACAGCTGCTGTGGGTATTAAGCATGCATTTCCTTTGCTGACTAGGGATAGACAAACTGTCTGCTCAAGTACCAGTTCAGTAAATGAATTTTTATTTTTTTAAGTGTGTGCTTAGCAAAAGCCTAAAGCCTGCAGATATCTGATCTACAAGGTGTGGAAGCCAGGTCAGGAAGGCTGATGCTTTCAAGTGTACGTCTTCCTTCTGGGGAAAAGGAAGTCCTAGCAGAACCTCTATAAACATTTGACAACGGTCAATGTTATTCTGTGATTTGATATTACTTTGCATATGCCTTTTCAGAGTTACAGATGTGAATGTGTAGCCTGTTGTAAATATTACTCCAGTTTTAAGGTCATGTTTAAAAAAATATGCTGCAACTGCAATCCAAAAGACTGTTACACCTTGAGATTAAGAGCATACTGTCAATTTAGGACGCTCAACCTCCATCTCTGCAATTCCCACTCCATTCATCCAGCCTAAGGCAAATTCCTCAGGCTGTCCCTGCATTAGCTGGATTAGAGACAGCCCTTCAGAAAAAGTAGATTTCAGATTCCACATGATTTCACGTGTCAGCCCTCACAGCAGCTCCCTGCAGCAACCTACCGGGACATCACCAGCTTTGTACACAACTAATCTGTGCTGCATGTTCATCTGAGAGACTTTAACAGAAAGTTAAGTAAAAGTTAAGACAGGAAACATTTATGAGTTACTTAACTGCATATTGAAACTGTCTGGTGACGTTTTCATAAACTTCTCTGGGAGTAGAGTTTAACTGGGAGCCTGATAGTCTGGTGACCTAAAGGATCTTGAGTAAGTAGAAGTTAAACACCAGCTGCACAGGCAGTTGCTCAAGGAAGTTTTAACAACATTATTTTTAAATTATAATCAAATTATATTAAAGAATAATCCAAGTAGATTTAATTTTCTAAACGTTTACAGTGTTTTGCTTTTTTTTTTTGTAAGATCAAATGTAGCAGAATAAACTGCAATAACCTTTTATTGACTACTTTAGTAAAATGTGTGAAATAAAATCTAGAGAATACCTTGTAACGTGGTATACATGCTTCAGTAGGTAACAAATGGTGGTGGGATATCACATGTGCTAATGGCATAATTTAAAAATCAAAAGATCCACTATATAAAGATATGCCACAGTAGATAATATAAGTAGAGGATTTCACTTCCATCCCTAGAAAATTTTTATTATTCAACAGAGCTGGCAGAAGCACAGGTCATGCTGTGTCAGTGTCCGATACTATTACTGATGGCAGTTACGCTGTCCTCTACACTCTATCAGGAATATTTTAGGACTCTCATTTGTAATAAATCAATTAGTTCCTTACATGCAAGTGTGCTGGGATGCTGTCCAGATGCTGCCTACTTTCTGTTGTGTTAGGGTTTTTAGTCAATTAAATGTATCTTAAGACAAAGTGTTCCAAAATGTTCAAGTTTCTTGACATTTTGGGGTTTGTAGTTTGGAAATCATCACTTGCAGTTCCACTGAGTAATTTGAATTTGTCTAGCATGATTTAAAAGTGGCTTAGAAGAGTTTGAAGAAATGTGTAAGCACCTGCTTAAAAAGCAGCCTCTCAGTATCTCTCTCTACTGTGTTAGGCCCTTGTCAATACCAACCGTTTCACAGAAATTTTCCTTTCACAGGGTTCCTTGCAAGACTGGAAAGAGCTATAATTAAAGTTTCTTTCTGTTTTTCACAGGCTGAAGAAAGCGTTATGCCCTGAAGCACAAGGTCTTTCCTTTCCCCATGCACAGTTCTCTCATTGCACAATGCTGTAATTCTGCATTTTCTTACCATATACACCACTAACCAAGGGGCCTGATGCTGAGGGGTCCCACGGGTCCCTGTTCCTCAGCAAAGCTTATAAAACCCAACAACAACCAGTGTTTGAATGAAGGTCGCAACAGCTCACTGCAACAAGCTCCGTGGGACTTTTAGTAATATACATGCTGCAGAGTAAAGGGAACTAGAGTTTAGAAATCAGTCTTTGTAGCTAAAACTAGGAATGGAAAAAACAAATTCTTAACATGCTCTCAGTAATATCCTTTTTATTTGTGGTCCTTATCATCATAGTAGCATGTTAATATGCGTTCACATACATTAGCAACGTAAGTAGCAGTGAATGAAATTTCTTTACAGTTGTGGCCAGCTCTAAAAGGAAAATGATTACCCAACTCAATTTTGCTTTTATGTTTGCTATTACAACGCAGCTATTTCTTAGATGTTTCTTTCTATAGACTATACATTTTGTCATTTGTCATCTAAACCATTCGGAGGAAATAAAATTGTAGTGGAGTCCTTAGTTTCACAAAATTATCTAGTTTACTTCTCACTGGTTTTTGAATGTAAGGATAGTATTTTTTCCCCAAGGATTCAGATTAGGCAGCATTTTATTTTAGGTTTATCACTGCAGGTTTCTGTAAATCTGCAGAACTAGTGTAGCTATTTTGTAGAAATTTTTTGATGGATATAAAGATCAAATGATCATACTGCTATTGACTTTGACATGGTACCATAAATTTACTTCATCGGCAGTCTTAATCTGTTGAAAAGAATAATCCAGTCATTTTTCTCCCAATTACTAATGACTGCTATTGCAGCTTCAATCTTATCAATGGGATTAAAGGATGAATCTAATCCCCCAGAAGTCAGCGGGAGACCTTTACAGCTATGATTTTCATTTTGCTTTCTTCGTTATCCTACAGACAAAATATTGACCTGTAACAGATCTAAGAATAACTAGTATGAGTTTATACGTTACATTGAAACTTCAAAATTTCTCCAAGCGGGTACAAGAGAAACACACAAGGAAATCTATTAAAGGTAATATGAAGACAACATTCCCCTGTAACTCACTCCTCCAAGGACTTCCAAGAAACAGAAACAGCAAACGTTCCTGGCTAGCTTGGCTGGTGGGGGACTGACCCCCCTCGGAAGCCGAACTGGCCACACGCCAGCCAGCACCTTGGGACCAGGACCAGCAAGGGTCTCCATGGGAGACTCACTCGGGCTGAGCACCAGGAAGGACTCCAGATTTGGGAGGTTTCTTGGCTTTGAGTCATTCTTAGGGCAAGAATCTTCCCATACGATCCCTCTTGCAATTTCCTCAGCCCGGCACTATGACTGTGATTGTTGTTCTGGCTTTCTCAAAGAAACAAATATTTCCATTTTCTTGTCTAGGTACCACTAAACAGAAGAAGTTGCTAAGCTCTGTTTCTATTTTAAAGTTATTTGAACTGCTATTTTTTTCAGTTGTACTTGAAAGTTTTTTGTCAGTTGCACATTTGAAGGTTTTAACAAACACATTCAACTCAAACTTTTACATTTTAAGATCTGTTAGTTTGGCTTAATTATTAGATTTTCTTACCTCGTCTGTTTAAACTGCTAATTATACCTGTCACTCAACTCTTGGTAAGATTCTGTCTTTCTGAAAATCTGCATATTGCCCTCAAGCATTGATTGCATTCCTTGGCTCTTTGAAATACCATTTGAACTAGCACTTCTCTAAGTTCCTGGTCTTTCCAGGATCACCAATTATTAAGACTGTATCTTGGACAACAGCACACGGACATTTGGTTTAATTTGAATTGCCACCTGGGTCCATATAAAAGAAAATCTAGAAACTACTGATTATTGCTGGGTAATATCTATATTGCACATGAAAATGGTTCCTCACAATAAATGATAATACACAGTAGAGGTATGGATGCATTACCTCCTTTAAAATATCCATTACACCATATACTCAAGACTTCAGTTCTTTTAAATAGGATGGTGCCCATGGTATTAATCAATCAAAAAACTCACTAGACACTTCTGAAGCTTTCAGGCAATTTATCAGCAAACACTCCTGCATCAAAAGTTGGTTCTCATTGCCATACTTTCTGATCTGCCACTACTACAGAGTGGCTTCCAGGTCATGAACACTGATTAAAAATAAATGTATTGTATGTGAGAAAACATTTATAAGTGACAAATGAAATCTTAGCTTGCAACTCTATTCAGCCAATGAAATGAACGGAGTAGGAGAAAGCAGATCCAACTCTCGGCTTCTTGATTTGCATGAAGACTTAAATGTACGCAACCAGATTTTTGTATGACATACAGCAATGAAGCAGCTAATGTACTTTAACTTAGAAAATCTGCTCATTTGAATCCTTTATAAGTAACAGAATGAAAGAAAGTAATATACACTCACATTACTTTTTCTTATTCAACAAGTACACATATTTCAAGCTCAAATCCATGCGACAATTAGGTTACTGACTGCAAAGAGTTTAAGAAATTTTAGTGTTTAAACAATAAACCACGGTCTCATTAATTCTACCTGCAACTTATATTCATTGCCATTTTCCAAATTATAATCAACCTGGTCTTGCAAGCCAGACTTTGCCCAGCTATGTGTTCTTAGAACTGTTTGAAAGACTCTGCTCCATTGTCCCATCCTTTATTAATGAATCTGTTGGAGAGGAAAACTAAAAAGAATAAAATTAGTTACTTGAAACAATCTCTCCCTGCTGATAGGTCGATTTGCTGTAATGAATGGCATCCCCTTTTTACACAGGTCTCAGAAATAGAATGAAAAGTAGCTGGTGCTCAACTAGAAAAACCAAATTGTAGCACAGTAGGTGTCGGTGGACTTTAAGTAAAAAATCCCTGCTGAGAACTGAATAGAACTGAAGAAAGAGAGACTTTGGTTGGTTGAGTTGTTTGGTTTTCACCAGGAGGGAAAAAAAGAGGGCCAGAAAATTATAAAAAAACCATATATCTCCATTCTCTACAAACCACAGAGGATGCCTGTGTGGTATTTGTAGTTGGAGGTCTGACACCGAAATTGTGCATCTGCTGATATAGTAGATGGACATTGCAAACCAGTCCGAAGGTCAGGTCAACAGACACGGGTGTCTTCAGCCAAGACCTGGTCCAGCCTGCCTGGAATGGAATGGATCCACAGACTCAGTAACGGCTGTGGCAGAGAGATCGTGCTGGTTTCTCTACAGGGGCAGGGTTTGAGACTACTTTCTAGTTTAGCAATAAGAACAACTTTGGTTTGCAGAAGCACAAATTTTCATTCAAAGTTTTACCATGGATGGATGTCTGCTCTCCTCACTGTTTATCAAAGAGACTGAAATGTGGTGACCAAATTGAACAGGTAGGCAGTTGTTTTTCTAGTGCCACTATTTCACAAATGAACCGGGGAACGATGCCTATCAAGTAGGTATCTAACTGGCTGGAAAACTTTATCAGTGCCAAAGTGGAAGGTGTAGTGAGCAGTATTCCCTGGGTTATGTCCAAAGGCACTATTCAATATTTCTCATTAGTGACCTTGATGATGGGGTAGGGAGAAAGCTTTTAAATTCACAGACATCCTCAAACTGGGGAGGACAGGTCTGGAATTCAAAGCAAGCCTGACTAATTGGAGACACAATTGGGCAGGAGGAGTGGGGGGTGGCAGGCAGGTGGGGAGAAATAAGATGCAATTTCATAAAGGCAAATGCAGCATTTTGCAGAGAGACAAATAATCAGCTGTGCAAACTCCAGGTGAGGGACTGGAGGTGAAAGAGCAAGTCAACAGAGTAGCTAGATAATTACATAGCACAGGAGCTACTGAGAGAAAGGCAAAAAATATGCTGAGACGTATGAACAAGAGGGTCACGAGAGATGTGTGAAGTCCAGCAGCGCTCTGCTACCCAGTAGGGCAGCCTTAAGAAATGGCTGTATCCAGTGTAAGGCACTATTGCAGTTCAAGGGAGCCCAAGCTGGACTTGCGGGATGGATTCCAGAGAAGGTGAAGGAGGATAATCAGCATCTCAGGAAATGTTAGCAAATATAAGAAAAAGGTTGCTAGAATGCCATTTATTTTGGCTAGGGGAGTCAAGAGGCACGCAATAGCTGTACTCAAGTGTATAAAAGTTTTCTGCAATGTGGGAGCAATCTGTTTGTGGTAAAAGGAAATAGTAACAGTTTTAGGCTGGAGTAAGAGAGAGATTCTAGGAGTTTCTCTGAATGTCTCTCCTGCATCTTTCCCCACTGTGAAACCCTGGCACAAACTCTACAAGCTCCATAGGCAGTCTTCTGCAACCTGGGAGTCGGGCAGTCAGTTACCCCAACCGTAAAAATAAGGCATTGCACCATGAGATCCTATTTGCAATTGTAATTATAGAATTCATCTCACGTGAGCCTTTCGTGACAAATAAAAGGACTCAAATATTAGAAGCAAACTTCAAAGAAAAATGACATATTCCCAGCTGTGCAACCCTGCCTCTGTTTTACAAATGTAACCCTCCAACAAATAACATATGCAAATATACAAAGGAAGGATAAGGAAGGAGGTAAAACAGAATGCCACCACTTCCTCTGAATTTCCTCTTTTCATCACACATTTAGGGGTCAAATTAAACCTTTATGTAAACCATAGATGGTTCACTGTCACTTGTGCAAGTTGTATATATGTGGTAGGTTAAAGTCCCACATATAAAATAAATATATTCCATTATTAGACTGCTCTAATCTCAGGGAAAGTGATGGTGACACAAGCCATAATTTGAATTTGTCTTTATCTTTGAAATTGTCTACTGTTGATTTCTTTTCAACTTGCCATGCAAACAGTTACTTTTCTGTGAAGACTGTAGGACCATTAGTCACCTTGATTAGGATTCAGGAAACTCTAAGATGAAGCACAATGGGTAACACAGTGCACACTAGTCCAGTTAAGTGCTTATTGTGAGCACAAAACCATACTTCTCTCATAACACTTGTTTCTTCATTTTGAGCTTTAATTGATGTCACACTGACCCGTGCTGGTTGGAGATGACTACACATTACACAAATGTAATAGATGAAAAGACTGTCATAGCAGGCAATTAATGACAAATAAGCACTGAAAACAAATTATTTCCTGGTGCACATTTTCTGAAAACTGTAATAGAAGGCATAGTCAGGAGTGATACCCGTAACAATGGGTATGACCCTGTTAACCTATAGGATTAAAATATAGGCGATTCTGCAATACATGGCTACACATGAGCTACTCTTCCACTTTCTTTTTAGAGGAAATTGAGACTACAGGAGCTCCTAGTGCATAGTTCATCTCACCATGATAAAAGTAATCCAGAACGCCCTTTTTTTTTCTCTCCACCCTCTCAAGATTTAGACAAGTCTCAAGTCCAGATTTATACAACTAAAAAGACAAAATTCTGTGAATTCTGCTCATATTACTGACATAACAAACAAGTCAGTGAGACAGTTATTTAGATGTTGCACCTCCAGCTGAGCTGGTTGCTACTGAGAAGGATACAAAAACTCCTGCTATATGTGCAGGTGAAATTAACTCTTCTGTGTCTTTATCAAGCCTAGCAGCAACCATCACTTTTCTTATTCCCAGTGGATTGTGTTTGCTGGGAGACGCGCTAAGGCTTTTTGTATAGTGTTTCACCTAACAAGTAGTTGCTAATTGCTTATCACCTCACCTGATTTACCATACATGGATCAACCCTTCCATACGACTTCATCCAGTGCCTCTTTTCAGATTATACATAATGCCTACAAGGCTTGATCTTCTCAGCCATGTCTCTAGACAAGCATTTCGGATGCTGAACTTCTCACTGGATGGGCATGACAGCTGCTCTGAGATTTACAGCTGTCTTTACTTGAGCTCAAAGTTATTGAGCAATTTAGCGCTGCACTAATTGGCATAATATTCTTGTCACCTTCCCCTACACACAAAGGCTGTTCAGTCAATTCTGTCTTAGTTCTAAAATAAGTAAAATTACAGGTAAGCTGTGTAGTTTATACACAGACATCACAGAAAATTCTTCAGTGCAGTAAAGACCCTTTTCACTACTGAGCCAGTGTAACCCAGGCTTAATTATACCTCAGTTCTCCATGGATCACAGCATGAAGCCAGCAAGCAAGAATACTCAGGTGACAAGAAAGGCTGTATACCCGGGGTACCAAACCGTCAACTTCATTTTTTATGTTAGGGCTTTTTGCCCTAACAGTATACATAAAACAATGCCTTCTTTGCTCCAAAGATTACGGTAAGGAGAGAACATAGTGGTAGGACACATCTAAGTAAAGGCAAGCACTGCTGCCTGACCATGTCTGACAAAATGCACACCCCGAAGCCATATTTTGCCTGGAGATTTGTGGCACTCATTTAGCAGGGATAATCTTTGCTATCCTACCAGAGAAAACAAGAAGTTTTAAGAGTAGTGCCATCAAAACATGCATGCTGCTTCCAAACTGCTTGGGAGTGAGTGGTCGTGTCTGTTGGGCTCCTGACACTGTGCTGATGCTGCTGTCAGAGTCACTCTAGTTCAGACCCTGAAATGAGACTTAAAGATGGGGAGTTTTCACCTCAGGAGTTGTTGAATATACAGAGTGAAGGTCTAAGAAGCCTTGTATGATCCTCCTGCCTGGAGTGATCACTCTCTTAACAGATCTGGTGGAATCATTAAACACTTAAAGAAACCCAAATGCACTCATAAAACAGAGAAAGAAAAAGCAAACAAATGAAACAGAAAACAAAACATCCTGCCCAGAAATCAGAGTATCCTCACTTCCCAACTGAGAACAAAGACAGTCCAGAAAAGGGCTTCTACAGTGCACATCTCAGTCAGCTATGAACTCCTTTTGATATTCAAGACAGTCTAAAAATTCCAACTCAGTATTTCTCACAAAAAGAATTAATAGAAAACAAATCAGTAAAATAACTGCACATTTATGAAAGACAACCAAGTAATTAAGAAGTCCACTGCTTTCAATATACTCCTAATTTACGCCAACAAATGTGGACAGTTACATTTATGGCTGGACTGGCGTAAGCACTGCAGCGCAAACCAGCCATACTCACCAGGACCCCACACAGAACTGATGGTCCTGCTTAACTGACAAGTATAATACAAGGTTCATTCAGACACAACTGAAATTTAAGGTTATACACATATTTTAAGTAGGTGATTAATTGTACTACAAACATACTTAACGGACTCTAAGCATCTAACTTTGTGAATCTGGCCTCAAGTTTTGGGGCTGCCAAAAGTAATATAGAAAAAGTATCATAATGATTCTCATGGCATCAACCCAAGGAAATAAACAAAAGAACATTTGAATGATTTTTCAACAGTAGTCACATGTAAGTCCATGCAAACTCAAGCCACTGACACAGGCACAAAACTTTCTGTACCAATTACAAACCCCTTGAGCCAGTCAGTCCTCCCACTACCTTTTCATTTTTGTTTGCCATATCAGTTTTACTTTGCAGTGGCTCAGGTCTATATTTTTCCACGCTTTGAGCCTTTTTCATCAATTATAATTTTTTTCAGATGTTTTCTGAGCTTTCTTCATGGATTTCAACCCTTTCCGCCTAGAATCAGCTGCTATGTCTCCCTGTGTCTGCTTACCATAGGACTCACCTCCTCCACATCAAAGCAACAAGCCTCCACAAGATGGTAAACTCGTGAACAGATTTAAACAGTTAAGTATTCTATAGTGAAAGCAATTTAATTTTTATAAAATTGCAATACCTGAGTCCACAGAATCAGCAGATTTTACAATCTCTGGAACACAATGAAAATTAGGGGTGAAGGGTGCTGCTATTGATAGCAGGGAAGAAACATATTGAGAAAAGTCAGTTATTCCAAAGACCTACATAAAGAACAAAGTATTCTTGTTAAAATACAGCCAGATGGGCTCTATTCAAAACCCACAGGGTTATTATAAAGCAAAAAAAAAGAAGCATTATGCCAGGTATTTTGAATGAATGAAAACCTGATATAAGCCATAGATCACGGACAAGTGTATTGGGTTTGTGTGGCAAGGTTTTGGTAGCCCAGAGGCTACAGGGGTGGCTTCTGTGAGAAGCTGCTAGAGGCTTCTCCCATGTCCAACAGAGCCAATCCCAGCCGGCTCCCAGATGGACCCGCCGCTGGCCAAGGCTGACCCCATCAGCAACGGAGGTAGTGCTCTGGGAGAACACATTTAAGAAGGGTGAAAGAAACCCACGCAACAGCAACTGCAGCTGGAGAGAGGAGTGAGAACATGTGAGAGAAAGAACCCTGCAGACCCCCAGGTCAGTGCAGAAGGAGGGGGAGGAGATGCTCCAGGCACCGGAGCAGAGATTCCCCTGCAGCCCGTGGGGAAGACCATGGTGAGGCAGGCTGTCCCCCTGCAGCCCAGGGAGGTCCATGGGGGAGCAGATCTCCACCTGCAGCCCGGGAAGAGACGGCCCCATGCCGGAGAAGGGGGATGCCCGAAGGAGGCTGTTACCCCGTGGGAAGCCTGCGCTGGCAGGACCTGTGGCCCCACGAAGAGAGGAGCCCAGGCTGGAGCAGGTTTTCTGGCAGGACTTGTGACCCTGTGGGGGACCCACGCTGGAGCAGTCTGTGCCTGAAGGACTGCAGCCCGGGGGAGGGACCCACATTGGAGAAGTTCTTGGAGGACTGTCTCCCGTGGGAGGGACCCCATGCTGGAGCAGGGGAAGAGTGTGAGGAGTCCTGCCCCTGAGGAGGAAGGAGCGGCAGAGACAACGCACGGTGAACTGACCCCAACCCCCATTCCCTGTCCCCCTGCGCCGCTGGTGGGGAGGAGGTAGGGAACTTGGGATTGAAGCTGTGCCCAGGAAGAAGGGAATGGTGGGGGGAAGGTGTTTTAAGATTTGGTTTTATTTCTTATTACCCTACCCTGGTTTGATTGGCAATAAATTAAGTTAATTTTCCCCAAGTCAAGTCTGTTTTGCCCATGATGGTAATTGATGAATGATCCCTCCCTGTCCTTATCTCAACCCAGGAGCCTTTTGTTATATTTTCTCTCCCCTGTCCAGCTGAGGGGGGCAGTGATAGAGCAGCTTTGGTGGGCACCTGGCCTCCAGCCAGGGTCAACCCACCACAAGAAGATGTAGGAAACAAAATTTCAGGAAACTGAATGATTCCATTTCAGCTTCACATCAGATATTTAGCAGTGTCATGTAGCAAGCCTGGCGTGCAATTCATGCTGTGTTCTTTAGTCATCTTTCAGAGCTGAGGATGCTGGCAAAGGTCTGCTCCTTTCCCTGTGTGTTTTAACTGATCAGCAGTGCTTGACAGTAATGTCCGCATAGCATAGTGCTCCTCTCCATCCTCTCCTGGCAAAGCCTCTGTAAGGTTCTGTTCCCCATATCTCTCCTACCCAGAAGTACACTAGCATAATACAGAATTTCAGAACTATGAATCAGTATGTCAGCTAAGACCACCGAGCTGTATTTGTTAATCTCTATGGTGCTGTGTAGGTTTCCTAGTTTCCCACTCTTACTCCCACAGGTTCCCAACAATATTGCCTGACATTTCGGTTTGACATGGAAAGACCTGCACTACAATAATAAAAAGGTGAATAATAAACCTCTGCATTTCCTGATGAGTATAACTCTGGGTAGCTGTAAGGTGGTTTTGGGCACACCAGCCAGCTGGGATCCCTATGAGAATTAGACACAGGATCAACTGCTCCGGCACATACAAAAAACATTAAATCAAAGACACAGGCACCCTGTTCCAGGAAACAGCAAAGAGCTGAACCAGGCATTTTGGCTTACAGTTTTGGAATTTAGTATCTGAATTTTGCCTAAATCTTGCCTTAGGCACTGAAGTGTTTTCCTGGTCTAAGCCTAAGAACTTGCAAAAAGTATTCTGGAATTACAAATGCTGTATGTTATAATCATAAGTGACATGTATGCTCATATATGCCATACATAGTATTCCCTTATGTTACTCCATTCTCATGCCTGATAGAAATATTACAGATTTACAACTGATTTAGAGCAGTAAAAGATCAGAATCTGATCCAGGCAATACACAGAACTGTCATTGTGGGTCATGAAAACAGAGCTTTCATTAAAAACTTCACTGTGTGGTACACCTAGTAAATCACAGATGAGAGAAAGTCTGGAGTCACTCCTTCTAAAATATATATTATCTTCTTATTAGAGATAGTTCTAAACCTCACTTTTATCTCCAAAAGTCCCTGACCTCTGGCAAGTTTCAGATTCCAAATTTAGAACAGCATCTGAATTTTGCAGCTGGTCTCTCCATTCATAATGAGCCAAGTCAAAACTGAATACATCCAGATTAGAGGGGACTATCAAACTCTGGACTCACATCTGAGTTGCGTAGCAGAGGCCTCTTTCTAATGCTTATCATGTACACACAACCATAACGTACAATTATCTATAAAAATCATACTGATCTTTTTTAACAATAAACCCAGGTAATCCTGCACCAAACAGGTATTAGTGATATTCAGCATAAACTGTCACATATATTAGCGGTGTTAATATAAATTAGTCAGTCTAAGTGTCTGGCATAGCAGACGCCTATGATTCATTGGAGGGCGGAGATCAGGTCTGCACAGACAAGATCTACTGGAAGTGAATAAAAGAAAAACCACCGTTCCTCTATGAGTTTGTCATCAACTTTGCCAATTCTGTCTAAAAAAAAAAAAAAGACTACAAAATTCTTCCCTAGAGAGAAACCCAAAGTTCAGTTGCTCCTCCCATTTCTATTTGCAGCTTTCTTCTCCTAATGTCAACTCCATCTGTCTTCCACAGGAACTTAATGTCTTTTGAATTGTCTATTTAATCACTTGCAGGCTTGTCCCCTTGTTTGGTTGTACTCTGCCCTTCATTTGTCAGCTTCAATGTTCACCACACAGAGCATCCTCCCTCCCCCACCTCTGGAGTTTTTCCTTCCTTTTCCTTATATTGCATTTTATCAGGTCACTCTTCTGTTGTCCTGAGGTTGCTTTGTTTCCACCCAATGTGACCCATTTCTGCTTGGGAGGCAGTATCTTTGTAAGCATATGCATCCGATCTGCTATCTTTGCTTTTCTATCCCTAGTTTTAGACAGCATCCCGTCTCTCATCTACTTTCCACAGTGCCCTTAGAGCCTGCTCCCCATTCTACTGGCATCTTTGTGCTTATAACAAGACTTTTTTTTTTC
Organism: Haliaeetus leucocephalus; assembly: GCF_000737465.1. Lineage (NCBI taxonomy): Eukaryota > Metazoa > Chordata > Aves > Accipitriformes > Accipitridae > Haliaeetus > Haliaeetus leucocephalus. The sequence goes on along the minus strand of NW_010972887.1, from coordinate 1,092,500 downwards.
CTGATTTGTTACTCACAGTAGAGAAGGACTTAAAGATTAGAATAAGTTTCTCTGCTAATAGCAGCAATTTGTTTAATGCAGTGCTGTTGCTACACGGTGATTTACTTGATTATTTAAGAATCATTCTGCATTATTCTTTTCTGTATCAAAAAAAAAATAAATTACCAAGAAGTACACTCAAACTCCATTCACTCACTCATATGCACTCATGTTATAAACGAACGCTAACACATACAGCATTCTTCTCCTTTATGCATATGCAGACATTCTAAACAAATACTCTTATTCCTTCTCTGATTATGTGTCAATAGTGGCAGGGTATGTCGTAGTTTAACCCCAGCCAGCAACTAAGCACCACGCAGCCGCTCACTCACTCCCCCCCCATCCAGTGGGATGGGGGAGAAAATCGGGAAAAGAAGTAAAACTCCTGGGTTGAGATAAGAACGGTTTAATAGAACAGAAAAGAAGAAACTAATAATGATAATGATAACACTAATAAAATGACAACAGTAGTAATAAAAGGATTGAAATGTACAAATGATGCGCAGGGTAATTGCTCACCACCCGCCAACCGACACCCAGCCAGTCCCTGAGCAGCGAATCCCTGCTCCCCACTTCCCAGTTCCTAAACTAGATGGGACGTCCCATGGTATGGAATACACTGTTGGCCAGTTTGGGTCAGGTGCCCTGGCTGGGCATGAGAAGCTGAAAAATCCTTGACTATAGTCTAAACACTACTGAGCAACAACTGAAAACATCAGTGTTATCAACATTCTTCACATCCTGAACTCAAAACACAGCACTGTACCAGCTACTAGGAAGACAGTTAACTACATCCCAGCTGAAACCAGGACAGGGTAGTACATAGATATTCAGCTCAAATGGCTGGAACCGCCTTGACATTTCTTTCTGGCTGCTACAACAGTCTACCCCTGATATGGCATTTTCCAGGTACTGTAGAGAAAAATCAACCAAACATTATCCAAAATAAGCAATCTTTCTTTGATTTTCACTACCTGCTTTACCATCCTCAGGCCTTAAACTTAGTTTCAGTGTATTTCCACTTTAGGAGAAAGCAGCATTTCTATCAATAGCCAATTAGATGTGTCAGTCATATTTTGAAAGAGGTACTATTGTATTCTGGAGATAATCCCTCCAGACCCCTGACTAGATAGATGTTTTTGCAAATATGGGAAACTGTGCCCCTGGAGAATGCATCCCAGCTTTCACTATGTTTTAATCTGAACTCAGAGCATGCTGGGACATGATCTGAAGATTTTATTGAGATATATACAGTAAAGCCTAGGTATGTTTTGCAACGTTCTGCCTCTGTGTAAACAGGTATGTGATGTTGCCTTCCAATGGCCAACCACAAGGAAGCTAATGAAGCTACCAAAGATAGCATCTACAATTGCAACAATAGTTCTTATTTCCCCAGATGATCTTTTGGGCTTTTATGTGTCTGGAGGATCAGAACCACCCTGCAGAAATATTTATGGACTGTCCAGTTTCAATGTTGGGTGCCTCCAGAAGCAAGTTTCGTCTGAAGCTTTGATTCAATGCATTTCCATTTGCTTGAGGTATAATATTTACCTACTTTATTAGAATAATTGCGCCACCACTGGTCAGAGGGAGAAGAAAAAAACAATATGTGACTTCTGAAACATCCCTAGGTGCCACTCTGGTACTGAAAAACAAAAAAGACCAAAAGAGCTGTCTGCGCTTTGCTGTTTGTGCCGTCTTATTGTTTGTCAAGATGTATACGCATATACACACACACACATGTATTTTCTTTTACCACTTCATGAAAGAAATAGAAGTCAAATTTGTAAAATGAATCATGACCAGAATTCAGTCACAAATTCTTGCCTTAAATATTAAGAAAATGAAAATATATATGGAAATGCTTAATCCAGTTTGTTATCTTACTGTATATGGAAAATGAGATGTACTCAGCTGCAGGCGAGCATCTTTGTAACTTTTGGTCACCAGAGTCCCAGTGAACTCTAGCTCCACCATAATCTGAGAACGCTGAAGACTCAAATTCTTTAGCAAGACTCTTTGATAACTGCAATCTCATGCCCCACCATCAGCTAGCCTATTTTACAGATCAGCTGTTCAAAGAACTGAGTTCTCATTGCAAGACTTACAGCCAGACTTTTAAAAATACTGAAAATCCAACATGCTGAGCTCTTTGTGAGACATGCTTATTATTTCACATTTGAAAACTATTTCTTGGTGCAGAAATCTTCCTAGCTTCCCATTTACTGTCAGAGAGCTGCCTCATTCTAACAACTTCACATGTGTCTTTGGTTGACCACAGCAGTCATACGCATGAGCTTGTTGGCTCTTTCCTGACAGTGATCAGATCTGTGCATGGCGTACAGCAAGTAACAATATTCCAGAGAAGGGTTATTCTAAACCAAAATAATTGCTCAGTCTGACCTTCTTATATGCTTGTTTTTCAAAACTGTCTGTCCTTGAATAATTACAGTGTACTTAACTTGGCAATCTTTTCCTACCAAAAATTCACTTTCTGATATGCATCATCCATAGTAACACCCAATTATTACAGAATCAATTGCAGCTTAACTATAGTCATAAAAGGTAATTAGTCAGAGGCCTACAGCAATTAGAGGGCCTCTGCCTTTGCTTTCTAAAAGTCAGATGAAGAACTCTGTTTAGGCTTTGCTCTCCTGCCTTTAAAAGCTAAACATATATGTTGATTCAAATTCACATACAAATAATGACACTTTCATGGGCTTTATTCAGTGACTATAAATAATCAAACAGAAAAGCATAAGAATGATTTTAAAAGTGAAATAACATTTAATTATCTCCTACCCATTGATGGGAATGATTTTGAGGGCTTACTCAATGACATAAGGTGGACAGTGTTAGGCTGTTACTAGAAGAAGAAAAAGCAAAGCAAAACAAAGCATTGTCAGTATAACCATCCACTTCAGCAGCAGAAGCCAAAATGCCCTTCTTTTCACTAGAATGCATTAATCATCAGACAGTGATTTCAGATTATGTAGTGATCAGTCTAGCATAAAGTCCGCATACACTATAATCCAGAGTACAAAACTGCAAGGATGCATCTCATCCATGTCTCAGCCAAGGCTTCAACAGATGTCTTCTTTCAGATCTTGATTTCAGCCTCTAGAAACAAATTCCAACCCAAGACAAAGCAGTCTATACCCCAGGCTAATTGCTCACATATAAGCTCAGGTAGATAAGGGGAAGAAAACTTCCCTTTCTCCCCTCTCTGCAACAGCTTCTCCTGTTCTTGCAATAGGACATAAGCTCTCAACCAGGTGATATTTGAATATCTCGTAACCCTTTCTATGTCACATCACCATTTTGTTATCCTTGCAAAAACTAATCTTGAAAATACCCAGTAGTTTGCTTTGACCCACTAATGTTGGAACCACTAATTTCTTTGTTCCTTAATAGGAGGCCACACTTGATTAAATACCCGAAGTGAAAATGCCATGACAAGTATTCTTGGTAGTGATGTAATAATTCTTTTGATGAATAAAAAAGCCATGAAAATAGTTTTATTAATATGGGTAACAAAAGTGAGCAAATAAGAACTTTTTGAGATCACATTGTGTGGCACAATTTGGGTTTGAATCTGATTTCATCAAATGTAAGGTGATCAGTACAGGATACTTAATACAAGGAAAAAATCCATTTTCCTGATCTCATTGGGAGTTACATATGACTATATAAATCATGTCAAAAGTGAGCACCTTTAACAGTCAATTGCCATTTTCTCATGAAGCTTTACTTTGTGAGAAAAAGGAAGGATTTGTTTCCACCAAAGTTGAAGCTAACTCAAAACATTTTACTCAGTCTTTGATTGTGTCTGTCTTCTGAGTTTTCCTTACTGAATGTCTGGTTTTGACACAATACTTCACCAGACATGGAAAATTACGCATGTATGACAAAACACCAGATGGACGTGCTTATAAGTTATGTCTTACAAATTGTATCATGTTTAAAAAAAACAGTCTGTAGGTTGCAGTATTAAGAATATAATTTCAGGTGCTAAAACTACATCCTAAAAAAAGATCTTCTTTGAAGGTTAAGGATTTCTAGTGTTTTCAAATATAATTGATATCTCTAGTTACTAGAATACGTTTCTTCAGGATAATTTATTCCATCTGATACAACTCTCTGGCCAAAAACCACATTGGAATGTTTTTAATATCCACATACAAAGCTTTTGCCTTACTGATTTGTCATAAAACATTCAATACAAAGCATCAATAATTAATTAGGGCTGTCTGATCCATCAAAATGCGGATCACTTAACTTGATCAAAGCACACTTTTGTAGATAAAAAACTGTAGACTGTAAAAGTCTTGTGGAGTATACATCTCATGGATGACATTTACCTTTACAAAGAGAAAGCATGTGTCATTTTGGATATATTTAATCGCTACTTTCGAGAGTGTGGGACTGAAATCCTGCATGGGCTTGATTACCATGGAACTAAACTTTAGGGACTGAGATGTTCAAGATCCAATCATGGATGTCAGATCACCTGCTCTTAGCAACCTTTTTTCTCTCATTCCTAAGGACTCCACACAACAGGCTTTGGCTTAGGTGATGTTACCTGTTGATCAGGTAGTGCTGTGTTATGCACACACAAGCAGAAGTCCTCCTGGAATGATTACACTACGTTGGAGTAGGTGACTACATTGCCCTATGCAGACCCATAACAAGGTTAATCAAATAAGGACTGGACCAGATCCTGGAACAGCTAGCAAAACAGCTGCTCTTTGGAAGGATCTAGGGCAAGACAGTATGTCACAAGCTGAAATTGAATCAGTAGTATGGTATTACTGCAAAAAAAAGAAAAATAACCTTGCTGAAATGTAGATATTTTCTACTGGAAGTATAGCCTGTGAGGCAAGGGAAAGAATGCTTCAGTCATTTCAGCTTTGCTAAAATTTAGCTGAAGTATTGTGAGCCATGTGGGACACTGCAACTTATAAGACACATGCACAAATTAGAAGGAATCCAGAGGTGAACAATAAAAATCATTCTATGACTTGAAAATAATACCTATGAGGGAAAACCAAAAGAGCTGCTACTGATTAGTCAAAGACAAGACAACTGAGTGTGGGCTATACAACATTCCTTAAATACAAAAAAAAGATGCTATAAAGAGAAAATGAATAGCCCGTGTTATAAAATGCAGCATGGAAGATACAAATAAGAGGAGCTGAACACTGAAACAGATGAAGGGGAGTGTCGAACCTCTATCTTTGGGGTTCATAGGAGAGTTAGATTAATATCTGTGGAAAGATTTGTCACTGGTAGCTGAACATGCAGGGAAAAACACTTGAAAGTCCCTTTGATTAAATAGGGAAAACAATGATAGTGGATTGACCCTTGCCTCCATGAGATTACCCTCTGTGGCACTTCCATCTGGTAGCACTGAATTGAACTAAATTTTTGCAGCTGAAGACTAAATACGTTAAATATGTTTTGCCTTGGCTAAAATACGCTTCAGCTACATCTATCAAAGATCATCATAATGACATGATGGCAACTAAGACTGAATGACAGAAAATTATGTAGTTTGATCATAACAAAAAAAACCTAGCTAAAAGCTGTCCCTTTCAAAGAAGGATTGACAAAAATTCTACTAGAACAGAATATGAATAGACAAGTGAGGTTTTTACCTTAGTAGAGGATACTGAACTATAGAACAAGTCAGTTATAGGCTTATTCAAAGCCTGTAGCCCTCATGATGACTTCCCATTTATTGTTAGGGCTGACAGATCATTGATAACGTGTCCCTGAAGTTCCAATGGATCCCAGTCAATTCAGGAAGATTACAGTTCCTCCAAAGAATTAGCACTAAACTGAATTTAAGGTAAACACAAAGTCACATGGAGAATCAATGTTTTAGAATATTTCTCCATTATGGGGAACTTTACTGCACCACAGCAAGATGCTACAGCTTTGGGTCTTCAAACCCAATCTGTCTGTTTGCATGTTTTGGAGCTTGTAGAAAGGGAGAAGATACACAGTCAAGTGAGGTAGTAAGGGAGACATCTCCCTTATCTGCAGCTCCAAAAAGAAAGACACAGATCATAATACTGATCCCTGAAAGCATATAACGGACATCAGAAAGTCAATTTCACATCATTTCTGAAAAGTGAGCCAAGGCCATCTCCACAGTTATTAATGTTCCTGAAAAGCATAGTCAGAGAGAAGACGTTGGCATATCCCTTCTTAGTTACCCATTACTCATTTACTACTGAAGGGAAATATCCTTATGTGATTGGAAAAAGTGACAGCCATTACAGCTACTAGAAAGCCCATCTTCCTTCTTGATGACCAGGTAAGTGATATGATCCTAAAACATCCCACGGCAACAATTACCGCTCCAGTCTGTATTTGAATGGTAAAATAGGGAAAAATATACAGACCCCAAGTTTCACTTAGCTGAGCAGGAAAATCTGATAGCTTCCTTAGACTGGGAGACACTAACCGTCTCCAGAGCAGCAAGCTAAAATTTCTTCTGAAGTAGTTTTTGCACAAGCATGAGGGACTGGTTTCAACAGACTCCATGGCATAAATAATTACTCATCACAAAAAGAAAACAAAGCGTGAACTTTTTCCTTCCTGCCTGACGACTCAGTAACATCTAATCAGTGAAAGCTAATCATCAGCAAAGAAGCTGTTGAGACCTGCGTAACCATTGCATCCGACACAGCTGTAAGCCTGTGGCATCTTCCCAAACTCTAGATGTATGGAGACACAGCAGACCGGCACGATTCTGTAGCGACACGCGCGCCTCTAGCCAAATGCCCAAAATATAACAAAAGGCAAGTCCATCATCACCCTGAATCTCTGCAGAGCAGCTGGGCAGGAAAACAGCTGGCTGACACAGTCCCACTCCTCATGAATAAGCACCGAGGTGACACAGCTCTCCTCGAGGACACACCTCTTCAAAAGTTATCAGAGGTCTCCTTCCAAGCTACACCACTGTCCTAGGTAGTCAAAGCCACAAAATGCAGCTTTCTTATGTAAAAAGAAAAAACAAACCCAAACCAAAACACCCTTACAGATTCAAAACCTTGTGTGCACATTAGATTTTAAGCCATTCTTCTTTCAGTCAATATCCATTTTTCTTATAATCACTAATTCCAAAAGAAATCTATTCAAATTCAATATTTGCCTTTTTCCCCCAACTCTTGCCCCCACACTGTTTCTTCCAGAGAATCCACAATGTTGAATCTGTCGTTACATTCATTTCCATGGCAACAAATGGGATGCCAGAGTGTTTTAATCCAAGGACAGAGTGGAAGAAAAAAGTTAGATTCTGAAGGAGAAAATTCTTACTCAAAGACAAATATCAAAGATAATTGCAAAGGGAATATAGAAAATTACTTGCTAAGTTAATTTTCTTTCATATACATAGAAGTTTGCTTCTTTTCACAAAGGACATTCTCACCTTGAAATGCTGAACGCTCAGAATAATGTTTATGGGTAGAAGTGATTTTATATGCTAATATTTATCTCATTTTCCTTGATTACATGTCATGCATCTTTTTTCTTATCAGCTGATAAGCCAGCTTATATTAAAATATGAGGAGAAGATGCTATGCTTGATTATTCTCAGTGGCATCCACATATTTCAGTAGGCTACAGGGTAACACAATTTATGAGAGCAGAAAACAGGCACATATTATAATGACTTCCAGCCTGATGGATCCCACAACCTCTTACAAACCAGGTTGGATCCAAAAGCTAGTTAAATTCTTGCTGAGTATTATCTGCTTACAGCTTGATTCCTCCAAGTCCCAGACAGATGGTCGCAAAAGGATCATGCGGGACATGGCCAAAAGAAATGCAACCCTTTATCCCCATCTCCTTTGTGCAATACAGCATCTTAACCAGCTTTTGCTTGATCCAGACCCTCCTGTGGAAGGGTGGAAAAAAATAAATTGGAAAATAACAGGATTTTCCATCACTGAAAACACCCAAAACTTTAGCAAAAATGCTGTTAATAGCCAAGACATAAATAAAACTAAAACAATTTTTTGTCAATGCTACATTTTTTGCGTGGGCATTTTATCGTATGTTCTTTCAAATATTTTTATTTAACCTTAAAATTCCTCAGTCAATTTCTAAGTTAAGAAAATGCTGGAACAAAGGAAAAAGTTAAAAAGTTGATGTGCAGAAAGTCTCCTGGACTCCTTAGTGACATGGACAGGATAAAAGCAGCTGACGTGATGGGGACGCAGGTGTTACTCTGTGCATGAATGATAGTTTCGAAACTAAGAGGTTGTTCACCCCCAAAACAAATATGCTACAGAGGAAAACAACCATCAACTGAGTTAATTTTTTCCCATGAAATGTCTATGTCTTCTGTTGTACTGTAGCACATTTGGATTTAGCAGCCAATGCACAGAACTACAATGTAACTCTTAGCAAAAACATAGATCTATTTTTCCTAACAATTCAAAATTAACCAGAGACTGCAAATATCGCTGACTTGGGAGGCACGCTGTAATCACAACTTAAAGACTTCTGTCACGCTATTGACTATCAGAAAAAAAAAAGAAAAAGTCTAACTCATGCTCAAAAAGAGCATTAAGAAAGCATTAATGTTGTGACACAAACTGAGAAAAGTGATAAAAGGAATACATAAAAGCACATATCATACAATATCTTTTTCTAGGGTTTAGGCACAACAGGATACCTACTTAAACTCTTTCTTAATGTGCCCTGCTAGAGAATCAGAGGGCATATGGCAGGGTTCTGTCCTACTACGTGCCTGCTTTGATGGTGCTTTGTACCTCAGCTCCCATGTCCTTCTAACTACAGGTTTTGTGTTTCCAAATTCACGTTTCTATAAACATCATAGAGCAAGGAAAAAGTACAGAATTGAGTGAGTATTCAAGGTAAGATTTGAACCTATCTTCGAAGTTTTGAGGGAATGAAAGGGACTGGTGGAGGCTTCTTAAGGAAGCTTATTGGAAACTTTCTTTAACTGGAAAATAACTGACATTTCATAAAACAGTGTAAAACAGCCTTCTTAAGAAATCCTCCAGTAAGATAAAACCTGTCTAGTCACACAATGTCTCACAACTCACTGAACAATAAAAGCAGAAGTGACAACCATGTGAAATTATACCACGTGGAGTAGCGCGAACTCTGTTTAGAAATTCATTTTCATGCTTTTCTCAAAGTGTTTCATCTCCCAAATAATATATTCATTTAAAATATTCTTTTTTGTCACCTACTGTAGCTATTGCAAAGTGGAATAATTTACAAATAACTTAAGACACTTGCATATTTGTATTGTTATAGGCTGCACAAGTATTTTGGAATTGTCATAATGGAAGTATAGCAAAAATAATAATACTTAAGACTATGATACCAATTGCCAATAATAGCAATCTCATTTTTCAGAATAATATGTCTCTTTCCTCATTTAAATCACACTTCCATGGGACATTTTACATACTATTGTTTTTTTTTAGCAAAGTGTTTTCTGCATTACTTAATACTGAATGAATAAATAATTACTTTTAGGATTTGAACCAGAATCGATATCCATCAGAACAAAAATGTCCAGAGGACTGTGTGCTCCTTTTCATAATAAAAATACGAACTATTTCAGTCAAAGACACTGAAAAGTGAACAGCAGGAAAAAAAAATGCTTTTTGAGTGAATTTGAATGTTCCATTGTGATTATGACTTTTTCACTTTTTATCTGACCACAGGAAAACAAACAAACAAACAAAACCTAGTTATTTCAAATAGAAACTCCAAATGGCCTTTTCTGCCCTTTTCAACAATCTATGGTTTGCACTGTAGCCCTATAAAGTCACAAATCTGATCCTCCAGAAGAAGGGGAACATGCATTCTCTAGCTCCTTTGTGTTACCTTTGAGAGAGAAAGTAATCTGTGATGGTATTGTGCTAATCTTTTCAGAAGACGTATTCAATATTTTGTCCACACAGATGCACAAAGTAATCATAACTTTTTGGTAGTTACTACAAATTGCTTTTTGTAGACTCCAGTAGGTAGGGCCACCATGTGATCCTTAACTTCTCCACACAGGACTCACAGGGAAGCCTATACTTCTGTAGAGGCACATTTCTGTAGAAGCATTACTTAGAAATGCATTTTATAACTTCTAAAATGCCTAAACCAAATCACACAGTACATCACAAGGAAGCTCACAGATAGGTATTAGAATGGTATTATTTTAACAAACGGAATATATATATTCCCCATGTTCTTTCACTTAGATCTCAGTGATACTTTTATGTCTTCTTCAGTTCCTTTTTTAATCATTCACAGCCTGTGAGAAAAAATTAAAGTAGTCCTCTATAATATGGTACATGAAAAGTTAAGTCAGCTCTATTGTACTTCTTGCACCCTAGATGCTACATCATTGCTTTGCATATAGTTAATAACAAGACATTTAAAGAATACTATAATATTAGTTTTCATTCAGCTGCCACTGATGTGAACAAGAAACCCACCTATCAAAATTTAAGGCTTAATTCAATTCTGCTTCGTATCTCAGTGTCTCTGGTACACCTAGACTGAAATTATTCGTTTTCTACTGACATCGCACCAGCGTAGGAATCAAGCTTTTCCTCCCTAACTAGAAAGCGGGAAAGCAACCTAATGCACATGTTAAAATTTCTTTTTACAGGCTAAGAGGAAATGTCTAAGTTCCTGCCACAAAGCATTCCAAGTGATCTCAGGGGTAAGCCATATCTAGTTACTCAGCCTGAAGCACGCGATTCTTGACTGACCACTTGTTGCACTGCGTGTTGTGAAGAGTCTGGTGCATCTAGACCATCATGGCTGCTCACTTCAGCCTTAGAAAGGATTTTGGATCTTTTTTTCAAATAACTAATTTAGTCACTATCTGGGGGGGGAAGCTGCAATATGAGCTCTGCTTAATGCTAAAAGAGCTCAGGGCTTGCTACATGACTACACAAAACAGACGGGGACCATTTCCCCAGTTTGATCTCAAAAAATGGTAGGATATCACGGCTCTGTAACCTTTTAATGCATACTAGTCACTCCTCTGTTTTTTGAAAGCAAGATATAGCAGTTTGGGCTGGAAAGGACGTACTGGAATGATGCCTTTCTCCATCAGGAACAAGAACTTATGGCACAAATACAGGCATGGCCTTCGAAGCGAACTTGATCAGACCAACAGGCAGAAAGCAGTAATATTTTTATGCCTAAGCTCAATAGCACATGCAGTCATAATGTAGACTAGGACACTCAGTTTATCACCTGATCTTCCTTCCAAGTCCTTTCGAGTAGTCACAAAACAACTGGTACTTGCAACAGGCAAAACATATCTTTAATCTGAAACTTACAGATGCAACTTTTGCTAAAACACACATGAACCCTAGAATCTGTTTCTTCCTTTGAAGAAAGGTTAACTGTATCAATATCCAAAGTTACAAACCATTAAAAATTAACAAACTTATCTCTCAAAGTATAGTGTATATATATGTTTAATAGTCTACGAATAACATTCCTGAGACTACACGTGATTGAACATTTACTCTAGAGAGCCTACGTTTCCTCTAGTCAAAATAAGCTCAGGTTTGTTACTGAAGAGGTGGGAAACAAGATTAATGGTCCCATGGCTTGTGAGTTATTTTTAGCCTATGTCTCTTACTGTATTGGTATTGTCTGCTTGTGTAGTATAAAGCAAAATACTTCATATGAAATACATTCGGTTACCATATTTATCTGGCTATTAAATTAATTCCAGTATGAAGGATAACGTACATCAATAATCATTTACTTCTAAAAAGCCTCTAGTTGCAGGCTTTTGCTGAGATATTCAAAATGATGTAGAGGACTCATTGACATTCTCATTAATTTTAATACAAGATATGTATCTAAATCATGCATCTAAATCCCCAAATTCTTTTGCAATCTCAATCCATTTTTCCTAATGACATGACTTCACTCAATTATGTAAAGATGCAACATGATTTGGCTATTTAATAATATCTTCTTAAATTTACATTATTACAGAAGATCAAAGAAAATACAACAATACTACCTTATCTGCATATGACATGAAACAACACAAAGTGAGGATGTTTTGTCAATGCTTTGTCATATTGTAGAATGGCAAAAAAACCTTGATAACTTCTATTTAGAGGTAATTATTTAGGGAGGCCAGCAGGGCCGCTGATCAAAACATCAGAGATGATGTAGTTTTCAAAGTCATCATTGAATGATTAATTTATTTTAAAATCAGGCAAAATAAATATGTAAAACAGTGAGGCTGTATTTGACAGCTCCTACATTCCTTTTAATATTTAATGTTTCTGTGGGTAGATCAGCAAGAAAATCTAACTGAATTAGTGACATCATAATTTGAAACGTATGTCTAAGTTGCAGTGGATGGTTACTGTAAAGTAATTGAGGGGGTCAGATTCAAATATTGCCAATATACCCCCCTACACACTCCTTCAGGCAAAATAGAATACAGAAACACTAGGGAAAAAAACTGATATCAATGTAATTTTGAAACATCACAATAAATTATAGATACAATTCTCATTTCACTCCTCTTTCAGCAAAAGAATGGTTGAGCCTTTTTGATTTAATTACTTTTAAAATTTTTTTTGTGGAGCTTTTATACTAAGAAGAGAGCATTTCATGTCTAAGCAACTACAGGGAGGAATTAATACTTGGAACATCTCAGCAAATTAGCACTACATTTATTATGGTGAGGCATTAGGGGTAATCAAGAACTAGTCAGACATGAAACAAGGGATGCTTTTCATTTAGAGCACCACGAAAAAGCCATAACAGAGAAGTTTGAACACCGATCCAACCTGCTTTTTAATCATTACGTTATGGACCACTTCAGATTCTTTTATTAAAGACTTTCTCAGCTTAAACTGGTGAACAACCTCTCTATACAGTCTCTGCCCTGCTATTGCCATCTTTGCTCTGCAAAGCAGCCAGGACAGCTGCTGTAATATAACGGTGTCTTGTCAAGGTAATCAGGGCATTACCATGGCAGGTGATAATAACTGAACTGCACACATGTCAAAAGAAGAAACAAAGCATGTGATCTGACTGCCTTTTTAGAGAACAGAGACAGGGGACGGGGGGAGAGAAATGATCATTGTGCATCAAAATATTTTGTGCCTTTTAAAGACAGTCCTGGGTAGATGAAAGATAAAGGATGTTCCCACACTTAGGCAATTGCTAAAATACACGAGGCAAGATAAAGATGAGGGAGAGACAGAATCAATGCGAGTCTTTAAAGTGCTTTTCCATCTCTCTAATTAACGAGAGTGCCAAGTGTTCAGCAGGAAAGGGTGCATCTGATCTGTGATCACCTCTGCATCTCTCAGCGGCACACACAAGTGAAGCTTTCGGCTTCAGAAGCTGCGCTGTAAGGCATCCCAAATATCATGCATCACATCAGAAAGGGAAGACGAAAGTCAAAGGGTAAGCTCAGCCGGCTGCATGTGTGTGCTTCAGCTGAGCCATTATCCAAATGTCAGGTACCGACTGGTTTAGTCAGAACAGGTGAAGCCTTAAAAGATGATCCAGAAAAGAGAAAAAAATTCAGAAGCACTATTAGAAAATAATAGGTCACCTTTCTCATTTTCTGCATGTTGCCTTACAGGGCTTGATCCAAAGCCCACCAAAGTCAAAGAAATATTCCACTGACTTCTGAAGCCAAACTCAGAGGCTGATCAAATGCCTGGTGAAGTCATCTTTTATTTCTAAACCCTCCATTTCTGAACAGGCTTACAAACGTTGCCTTTGGGTGGGTCGTTCTGTATCACTGCTTTTTAAAGAATGGCAATAGATAGGACAGAAAGGCAATACCCCTCCTGGAAAAATCATAGAGCAAATTGACTAATATCAATTAAATTTGAAGACCAAAGGCTGAATGATCGAACCTGGGTATTTAATTGTAGGCATTTAAATATGAATCTAGACATGTAAACAGGGGTCCAGACTGGCACCAGTCTAAGCTATCACAATGCAGGTAACTGAGACCAGATATTGCTGTCTGATGCCTGAGTTGCTGAGCAACAAGTGCCTGAAGTGATGTGCGAGTGCTTACCAGCTGCAAACAGGGCTCCCAAACCAACTGAAAACATTAGCTGACAGCTAGTTGCTGCACTAATTTTCATTGTTAGGCTGGAAAAAGTTAAATCTATTTGCTCTAATTCTCATCAAGAGAAGAATAAATAAGGATTTTTTAGGGTTTCTTAGGTCCCAAATGAAACCCACTATACCTTTGGCTGTAATGCTGTGAATGGTCCTCCAAAAATTGTTTCTCAGACTTCAATGATGCAGTGCAGGCTTTGGTTCCAATGTGACTGTAAATGACAGTGGACTTTTGATCCTGAGCATTTTATACTACGACAGAGCATCACCAGGAAATGAAAATGAAACCAAAATAGTACCCCCCTAATTGTGGTACTTGCCAAGAGTCCAGGTATGCATTTGCTTCTCTCTTCAAACACTTGCTCCTGAAAAGGTTGAGGGATCCGAGCTAACACATCACAGGTAACAAACTCTCTGACTGAAGTCATTAGGGTTGTTGACAGAGTTCAAGGGCTGGCTGAGGAAGACATCTTGTAGTATTTTGATATTGGCTTTGCCTCTGGCTTGCAAAGAAATTTTCTCCAAGTTAGTTTTCAGGTTATGCTGTCCAAAGGTAACACCAAAGACTCTCCAACTCTTACCACAATCCAACAGACCATTTATGAGGAGCTATAAAAGTTTTATTTTGGACAGCTTAGCAGCTTTTGATTCCATCCCGCCACCGCTGCACCAGAACTTTGTGGAGTATTTACACTTGCACAGAATCTGAGGATTGTCTCGTCAGCCTGTTTGCATCCTTATCTCCCAGTCCATGCTGGTATCTTGATTGAGACAGAGCTTTTGGTCACTGTAGATCGTCCTATTCATAGTAACTTACGAATATTGGCTATACCATGTATGTATGTGACCAAATGAAAGAGTAGCCTGGGAGACAAGATGAAGCTATGGCTTAAGAATACAGCTGGGGAAATGGTTATTATGAAATACTCATCAGGAAATTCAAGGGCAAGCCTAAACAAGTTTTGGGCAGCAGCTAAGACCGGCTTCTTTTTTACTTTGCAATGTTCCTACTATCAAGTTATATCATGCTGTTGTTTTAAAGGTTGCCCTGGGTCATGATATTGACATGTAGTCATAAACTCCCAAGAGAAATCCAGTAAGACATGCTGAAATAGAAATGAGACATTGAAATGTTAACGTTGCCTAAGATTAAGAAAAGAACTGTATGAGATTTAAGCACATGATATTTTGTACTCAAAGGCTTGCACCCAAAGTACTTTGAGAAAAAAATGTAAAAGAAGCTATGATCAGAACCGTGATATCCCTCATTTTAATTCTGCTAGGGAGCAATGAAAATATAGAGGATGACAACTCTGGCACTTTGGGGTATGATGATAAAGCTCCCTGGTTTTGGTGGACTTTTGGATGAGGTCCAGGCAAAACTAGTGAGCAATCAAACTTTATCAAGGACATCATGAGACACAGTTAAAAACCACAAGAATGATTGTAGTCCCAGTGAGTCACTAGCAGTAGCATTTGCACAAATTTCAGTTGAAGCTGAAAGGGGATCATGGCTATGTTTAAATCAATGGACCTAGAAACACTTCCAAGACAGTTAATACAGGTCTGTGCCCTTGAACGTCCTGACTCCCTTACAGAGAGAGATTTTTGCATGCATCAGCCATCATGCTCTGATTTCCACTGAAAAGAAACCCAGCCCACAGATCAGTATCTTCTAGCCAAGTCCTTGATCTGGAACAACCCACTAGGGAAGGTACATAACCAAGTCAGCCAGAGGCAATGTATCTGTCAACCCAAATTTCCCTTTCCAAGTAGGACTGAGCATAATCATTTAAACAGATCAATATTGAACTATTGTGTATTACTGTGATTTCCTCCTTGCACTTGATTTTGTTTTACTTAAAGTGACCTCATGAGAAAATATTTTACAAAACTGCATGGAAAGCTTCTGCAGGAATGGGAAATGTGACACAGTTCATGCACATGAAGGCAATGTTTTGAAAACCTCACTGTCAAAGAAAATTTTAATTTCCCAGGGGAACCAGGACTTCCTACCCCTGTACTCAGTTTATTAACACTGAATAAATATAGGTACTGGAGACACAGCTGAAACACATTGAATTTAAAAGGTAAATGCGTGTTCCCTGAAAAGCGCTCATCCATATTTCAACCCAAGGACCCTTGCACTGCCACCAAAACGATCAGCTAGCTGGGCACCTCTGCTGCGTGACACAGACCTGCTTGGAGCTCTGCCAGCAGAAGAACGTTGGAGAAGTTCCCAGTTGCATGGCTGGACTGAATTCCCACAAGGTGGGAACTTAAGTTATGAAATAAGCATATCTGCATGTACAATGCTTCTGAGACTGATATAAAAATGGGAGGAGAAAGGATTGAAATGGTGAGGAAGTTGGAAGGTGAACAGTAATGCTATGTGTAAGTAAATGCCTTATATCCTTTCACTATCCTTTACCACAGTTTCATGATTAGTAAAACTTCTTCTACAAAGTGTTAATAAAAAAAAGATCTCAGTCAAATGAGGTTAAAGATTTTCAGAGCTGCACCAAGAGGCTTATGGGCTTCTTCAATGACTTTGCAGTAACTGGCAGAGTCCTGACACAGTCAGGGGTCAATTCATGCCCTGCTCATCTCTCTCTTCATCAGGTACTGACCATTTTTGTAACACTGTTCATCTGCTGTTCAGCCTACTACTTATTTCCATGGATGCTTTTGATTTCATCCAGAAAGACATCTGAGGAGAAGACAAGGAACAAAAGATTTTGATGTTACTTGTATCATTAAAAATTGCTTCAGAGGCTATTTGTATTCACAGTTCACTGAAGCCAGTTCTCTGCTCTTTCTTGGACATATTCCACTGTGGGAACCCCTCCCAGGGATACTAGTGACCTCCACCTACCCAACGCTGATTTGCACAGGGAGCGCTCCCTGCAAGCCTGCAGCCCCAATACTGTGGCAAAGAAGAGCATACCTATAGGGCCAGGAATGAGGTAAACGCATCTTAGTGAGGTATAGACTATGTACACCCCTTTCATGTTTCTAAAGAAATGACAATAGGAAACATTTTGTCCAGATAAGGGAGGTGAATTTCCATATTAGGTTTGATTCTTATTCCCCTTGAAGCTTCCTACATTGCACTGCCAACACGCAGGACTTAAAACATACCTAAACTACACCTACATTCACTTTAAGACTCATCGGACCAGCTGCTGCCGGCAGAACTAAAGTTGTGACCCTACCTCTCCAGGGCAGCTGTGACACCTAAACATGCTCCCCTTGCATAGGTGCCCAGCGACACCAGCAAAACCCTGCTCTTGCCGCTGTGGCTGGTTCCTCTCACGGGCTCTAGTTTTGCAGTTGCTGGGAAAGCCCTGCCTCATCAATAAAGCTGTGTCAACGCTCAGGGCGCCTTGCTGTAAGACTTGATATTCCCATGTGAACAAAGTAATTCCATGGTCAGGGCAGGGACTGCGATACACTGTAGATTAGCTGTAAGTACAGTACAACTTCCCCACAGATATGTATCTCTACAATATCAATATAAAGATTAAAGTATCAATATAAACATCTCTTAATAACCTCAGTGTGAGAACCAGACATACCCTCTTGCCCTACATAGCAAGTGACCTTAATAATGTCAGTACCTACAGCACAGTTGTCCTGTTTTTGTCTGAAGCTGCATGACTACCTGCATTTACTATTTTTTTGCTTGTATTTATTCTATAAGGTATTTCTTTCTGCAATGTATTCTTTTCACCTTAACTGTCCAGAGCACTGTCAGATAAAAGGAAGATGTTTCATTGAGTAGGTAAGAAGGAAGGAAAAGAAATGGATTTTCATTAACATTGAAACACAAAAATGAGCATTCTTTTTAAAGTTTTATGAAAGGATGCTGTAAGTCAAACAGCATTCCTCAAAATGTTCCACATGTTTTGTATCTTTACTGTGTTTGAGAAAGTAAAGATACCTCCTCAAAAAGGAATTCAGCAGCATGTATCCACTCATAAGAGCACCGCTCTGCTCCCTGTACCTTGTCTGCCAAGCTCATTCTCAGAAAGCAAGCCTGAATTAACTGGTTAAGCACCTATTGAAGGGCAAGCTTAGAAGAATACTTAAAAAAAGCATGCATCCCAGCCAGTGGGGAATGTGTTTCCAAGTTCTGGAGCCAGCAAAGCTGCTGAAATATGAGATAACATTCAACAGAGGATCCCTACATCAGGATCTCATTCTGGATGTGACTTTCATTCTTGCTTGTTTTTCATAAAAGAGATGGGCACATAGTCAGTGGCATGACACTGTGTCATAGTTTAACCTCAGACAGCAACTAAGCAGCACACAGCTGCTCGCTCACTCCCCCCCAGTAGGATGAGGGAGAGAATAGGAAGGGTAAAAGTGAGAAAACTCGTGGGTTGAGATGAAGACAGTTTAATAGAGAAAGCAAAAGCCGCACGCGCAAGCAAAGCAAACCAAGGAATTCATTCAGCACTTCCCATGGGCAGGCAGGTGGTCAGCCATCTCCAGGACAGCAGGGCTCCATCACGCCTAACGGTGACTTGGGAAGACAAACGCCATCACTGTGACCATCCCCTCTTCATTCTTCCCCCCAACTTTATACGTTGAGCGTGAGGTCGTATGGTCTGGAACACCCCTTGGGTCAGTTGGGGTCAGCTGTCCCAGCTGTGTCCCCTCCCAACAACTTGTGGCCCCCCCAGCCTCCTCGCTGGTGGGGTGGGGTGAGAAGCAGAAAAGCCCTTGGCTCTGTGTAAGCACTGCTCAGCAATAGCTAAAACATCCCTGAGTTATCAACACTGTTTCCAGCACAAATCCAAAACACAGCCCCATGCTAGCTACTGTGAAGAAAATTAACTCTACCCCAGCCAAACCCAGCACACAGTGTCACAAAGAGAAAGTAGGTCTTGGCTCAAATGCTAGACTGGATGTTGAAAGCTGAGGAAAATCTAAAATTATCCAAAGAGGGCTACAGGTGGTGGAAGGAACTATGGAATATGAAGCAGAAGGACTGTTTTTAAATTCAGTCTTGTGCATGAAGAATGAAAAAATAAAATCCCAAAGCAGCAGCTTCTGCATTCGATTCTCTGTGAAAGCAAGCAAACAGACTTGAAATTCTTGACTATGGCATAAATATGTGCAGGATCTGCACTCTGAAGTGTAACATCACCTGCTTGAACAGATTGCTGTAGATACAGGCAAATCATATCACTGATCTATTGGGTCCAGTGCTCTGCCAGGAGGACAATTAAAGGTAATTTGGGAGAAAAAAAAAAATCTGAGGTTTATCTGAGAGATTGTTACCTACCTGCTAGGTAGGAGTCCTGGATGTATGTTTTCTTCTGCTTCTACCCTTACAGTTACCTTTGAACCTCTTGACCAAAGATGCACTGGGCACCCTGGTAGCACCCTAGAGTCATGAGATCTTCTTAGATCCTTCCCTTTGGAAGGAAAGAGTAACAGGCTTACATTTCCCTATGCGTTCAGGGACGTATGTGGGACTAGCCCACTGTATCTGAATTCCTTTGCAGCTAGAGTTACTGGTGAAACATCAAAAATCCAGCTCTATCACATTACTGGCAAAGCAAAAAGGAGGTTGTATTTATGCCTATTTTCTTCTAGAGTCTAAGCACATATGTACGGTATGGCACTATATTATCTGACATACTAACCATTATGCAAAATTTACTCATTTTAGGCCTATGTTTTCCCAGCCTTACTCCATGCTCCTTTCTTTGCACCCTATAACATATTCAGGATAGTTACTATCTCTTTTTTATATGTTAGTAAAGCAGTTTGCACAAGAAAACCTTGTTTATTATTTGGCTCTGCAGTTCTAGAATAATACAAAACAAAAAAAATAAGAAAAACTAATAATAATAGTAATGAAAATAACAATAGAATATTGCCAATAGAAAAGAAGACATGGAAGAAAAACAAAGCATCCATCCTTGACTACAGAAATACAAAATTAACGTGCAAATACATTCATAAATTAAAGCATTGAGTTCTGGTTGCTGTTATTTCTGGAGCTGTATTATTCATTGTTTGCTGTGTTGTACTGAATTATGTTGCAGTCTTGTGTGAATTCCCTGACAGCTATGTAAAAATGTTCATTTAACTTGCAAGTTTCATGAGTTTTAGCACAAGTTATTATTTGTACCAGAACTGCTGTGTTTGTTATACAACATAGATTTTTTTCTTCTTTTAAAAATTTTGATAAGATCCAAACCCACACTTTGATTCTTGAGCTAACCATCGTTTTTATAAACTTAAATTGCAGCCTGTGTTACATATAGAAGGTTCCTAGTTCATGCGGATAGAAGTGGAAATTGTAAAGCCATCAAGCACAGTGCCCTTTACCAATGTGATGCTATTTCAGAAACACCCGTGCTAAACACCTGACCTACTGTGAAAATGCACAGTATTCAGCAGCCTTTAAAATTTTTCATTTGTTACCCATGGCGAGGAAGGGAGGAGGTGAAGTGGCTGCATGCTAGACTGTAGGAGAAAAAAAAAACAACAAAAAAACCAAACAACACACTGAGACAATGGATTTTAACTCCTGGAAAGACCTTTTGATAATCTGCCAGAAAGGCACCCTGGGGCTTCTTCACCTGTTGATCAATGTACCCTGTTTCCACATTGATATTTAATCACTTCCTAATGGGACTGGAAGGAAGTTCTAAATATAACCCTGGTGAAGCGTGCTGTGAAGAACTAGGACCCGCAGTTTCAATTACTTTCACACAGAAAACTAAGATGAACGTTAAGGTTTGCTCGTTTAACGAAATCGGAGCTACCCCACCCCATACAGGGAGAGAGAGCATAGGAGTGGAAAGCCAAAAGATGGGTCATTAATATGAAGCACATTACAACGCTATGGAGCACATGAAGTTAAACCAGTAAACTATGAAGTGTTACTAGCAGAAACGACTTGGCTTTAAACTACACTGGATTATGCTATCAATTTGGAGGAAATAGTTGCTTTAGAAAAAGAGACCAAAGAATCTCAGTTAACTGCTGGCACAGTAGGCTATAAAGTGACCTGCAGAGTCCCAGCAAGAGCATACTGGAATAAATGAACAGTGAATCATTTTCATGAATGAAAAATAAAAAGCCCCCTCAGTGAAGAGAAAAGAAGAAAAACTGAGGAAAAACTGAAGAGGATCATCAGGTAACTCTCATCTCTAAGATTTAGGACAGAAAAGGAAACATGTTGAAGAAAAATAAGACCAAACATACATTTCAGATTCTCAAGAAACGCTTGAGTTCTGCATGAAAATGTCTTTACATAAATATTCAAGCTGTAAACATCCGCAAGTACTCATGCAAATACGCTTGTTTGGTATTCTAGCTCCACGCTAGAAAAAAATTGTGTAACTCGTGCTCCTGTCCAGGAGAAGTTACAGCTCCCTAATCAGGGACCAGAAGTGATCCCACCTGACTAATGCAGTCAGTCCTGGAGAGTGACTAGGAGTTTTCAAATGGAGGAGATTCAGAAGAGCCCATTAGAAGCAACCCGACATGCCAAAATCAGAAAGAGAAGTAAAACATGCCAAGTTTTGACAAAAAAAGTGGGTACCCACCACTAGCTATATTACTAAGGATGGTTTTGATGCTTCCAACAGGAATACTTCTGCAAGTGTTTATCGACATAAGTATTCCCAGCACTTTCTTTTTCTACCAATTAGTAGGCAGCCATGTATGATCTCTGACTGCAAAAGAGCTTAATGTAGAAGCCTTGACCCACAGAAGTCACTCAAGCTGCTTATCCTGCCGAAATGCTTGTTGCCCTGTGCTGAGCAAAAGATTTCATGTGGATCACTGAAGAGGAAGAAACAAGATCAAAAGGATGAGGCCAATTAAGAGATGCTGTGGCTGATGTAGTAGAGAATAAGAAAATATTTTCTTTATAAGTTTTAAGTCTGACAAGATGCAACTAAGGACGCTAGAAGGAACAACGCTACAGAATATGACCAAAAGCTGGCTGATTTAAGAAGTGTTCATTATAAGGCTGACAAAGAAAGGGCAAATTTCACACGTGGTATGGAAGATAGGGAAGAAAAATTTAGTCAGGCCATTAATGGAAAAGGAGTTAGAAAATGACAGGGGAACGAATTATAATTTGTTGTAAACAACTGTTTTATTGCACTTTCCCAGTCGCCATCAGCAGACATTCTGTCCTCGAGCTGGAAAAACTGCATTGGGTGGAGTGGCTGACAATGACAGAGAAGAGAAGAATCATGGGAGAAATAATTGTTGAAGAATACAGTTTTATTTAACACTGTCAACTGAATTTAAGCAGGGAACACAGATCTCCAGGGTGACAAAAGAACAACCCCCAAATGTAACAAAAAAATTGGAACACAGAGAAATGCCTTCATAGCGTGCAGCTTTTCCTCCAGAAATTTTTAAAGATGATTTGCTACTTTTTATAAATGTCAAGAAAACTCAGTTTTGTCTGCAAGATCTTTGAATTTATTGCCAAAACTGTCATAGAAATGGCACTAACATTTTGATCTAAAGGTCACTAAAGTCAGTGAGAAGAGCACCACTTTTTTTCACGGGGCTTTGGATGAAACAAAAATATGCTCTGTACATATTTTAGTATAGAATAAATAAAATTCAACAGAGAACGATAAGAGAAAAGAGAAGGGAAAATAATGATCACCCCTGAAATTAAAGTCATTGTGTACTTCCTCTCTACAATTACAACTGCTATTTTCAGAAGAGAAAGGCAAACTCCCTTTCAGCACAACCTATTTGAGTACAGCAAAGATTATGCTCTCTCCAGTCTCCACAGTTATTAAATAGTCCTGCTTTGAGCTACCTACTTCTGTGCTTCTCTTGGGATGGCCTAGAGCATATAATTGGATCCACTTCATATGGAGAAAAGAGCCTGTTAATCAGCAGTTGCAACAGCAGATGCTTGTTCACTCGCAAAAATACAGACAGAAAGTTTCCATCAGTCATTTAAAACTATAAACATAACAGACTGGGCTAGCTTGCAGCAGCTTTGCTGTGCATGTGGTCATACGTTTTTTCCCTTTCTAAAACCAGTACTCAGGCTTTCAGAAAATAATTCATTGCCCTTAAATAAAGGTGCAACAGTTAGTGAGAATCACAGAAGCCATCCCTGCCAGTTGGCAGTGCTTCCTTAGCAATATGTCACTGAAGTAATTGTATTTCGGTACAGATTAGCACAATGCATCATCCAAATGAGAACCCTTGATGATGTATTGATGAAGATGGGACTGTCCAAAAAGAAGAGATGGCTTCAAAATGCAGCCAGCTTTTTTTTGACTATGCAAAGGGGAAAAGGACTTCCAAAGAGAGAAGGTATTAAACAGGGCATACCACTTTTGGCAGTGTTAAGGTCATCTGAGTAAACTAGGGCAAAACCATGATCCTACTGGAAGACTGCTGCCTTCTGCAAAAGGGAAACTGTTTCTTTCCTTGCACCATACATGCAATCCCCATGTAACTGAGTACTCTCACTTGGCCAAGTTGCACTAGGCTAATAATAAACTTCAGGGCAAAATCTCTTGTAAAGATCACTCACTTGCCTAAGGACTTCCAAATAAGCACCACAGTTCTGCAAATTATCAACTTTTTTCTTTTTTTTCCCCCCCCCCCCCCCCCCCCCCCCCCAGCTTCTCTGCCTTTGCTAACCGCCAGGGCTTCTTTACACCGTAGGTAAGTATAATTTGGGATTAAACTTGCTTATACGATGGCTAGTACATTGCTTAAAATAGCTAATCTCCTACCAAAAGCAACTCTTCCCTCAGCATTACGCATACCACAGCACTGCAGAGTCTAGGACCAACACCCAAGAGTTCAGACATGCCTCATCTGTGGAGCAGGGTCGCGACTTATGCATTTTCCAACAGCTAGTTATCACAGGCTGAAAGGTAGACACATCCATACCTACAGATCCCTGAAGCTAGGAAGCTGGTAGGATTAAAATAACAGCTAACATGGCCCAGCTCTTAAACAACAAGAGAGGTACTTGCTGTGTTCTGGGAAAAAAACCTGAAAGCGTGCAAACAATCTTACAACGTAAAGGGGTGGGTTTATTTGTAGAAACTATTTTTTTTTCCTAATTCCGTATGTTGAAGACTCCATTTCATCATGCTGCATAAGAGGTTCAGATTTCTTAGCAAGAACATTTCCCTTTGCACACCAGAATGACACCAGATGCTTTGCCTTTTGGCCTTTAGGCACATAGGGAAAAACAAATGGGATTTGGGCAACAGAGAGCGGTATTTTGTTGAAATAGCTTGTTCCTCTGGCATTAGGCAAAGCCAGTGCAAAACTGTAGGCAACAAAAGCAGCCACCAAGGGATAGCATAAAATCAAAGCAAGCGCAGCTTTAGTGTCTAAGCTGCAAAATTCAACTAATGTAGCAAAATGGGTGCGTTAGCCTTACAATTTCATACAGCATTCAAATGATTTTTAAGTCATTTTGAAAAGTAGGTGTTTTAGGGTGGAGTTAAGTGGAAGGAGTAATTTTCACAGGAAAAAGAAGTGCACCCAGCAAAAAGATCAAATTTTAACCTTCCATCTCATTCTTCTACACAACCTTCTTATAAAGACACAGCAGATTTCAGAAAAGCAGGAGTTAAACAGAACTTTTAGAGCTGATTTCATCCTTTATTTCATGTAACTACATGGTAAAGTCTCAAGCTTCAAAATAAATCTAAATAAATGAAGAGAACAGGAGGTCTATGAATCACTAACAGGAGCTAAATCAAACTCCTCTCAGCTTCCCCTTCTTGTTAGTTTAGTATTGTGTTAAATCCCCTGTGAATAACAGAAGGTAAAAAAAGAACATGTTTGTGTCACGATACGGAGGAACATCTGGAACTACGCTGACAAACGGGGGGCTGCTGCCGTCCTCAGCTGTCAGGAACCTGCAGCAACGAGCAATCTTCCTGCATTCGGAGCAAACCCGAGCGCTTCATGAACTCCCCTGGGGACAGTGCACTCGCACACTCCTGCATGCTGGCAGGTGTGCGGCAATCTGCCTCTGCATGTGCAAATATACTCACGGGCAAACTTCTTCCCAGGCATGCACGTGCTCTCATATACACGAGCGTCTTACAGCAACCTGGAGTTCGTATTTATAGCGATGAATATTAAAGTAGCTTTTTTCAAAAACTAGTTTTTACCAACACCAGTAATGTTTGCTTTGATGAAGGCTATAGTTTTAAACTTCAGTGTTGCCTCTAAGCAGCAGTGAGATAGAGGAGCATAGATCAGTAGACAGAGAGAAGCTCACTCACTAACACATGAACTAACTGCTATGGGTGGTGATGGACGTACTGCCTGAGGAGTCCCTATGGAGCTAGGAGCTGCTTTGCAGATTGGGATTTCTTAGAAATCCTTGTCCTGCCACCCGGACAGAAGTGTCCAAGCAGGCTCCTTATCTAGCTGTCTCAGAAAACCAAAAGGCAGGTGTGTACATCAGACCTGCAGCCTGCAATCTCAGCAGCTCTCTGTATGCTGGCAGGGCCAGAGGGGCACGGTGAGTCCAGGAGGGCACTCCTCCAGAGGGGTGGCCAGGGAGGAGAAGAGGCTCTGGCAACATGCTTCCCTACTACACAGCAGGGCTCAAACACCATATTAGCGCATGGTTGGGGGGCATGGCGCACACACGTAGGTTACTTCAGGTGGGGATGGGACAGGACTGCCAGAAAGAGCACAGAGCGGAACCCATATCATTTCCCTGCACAGGTCTGTCTGGGATGATCCAAGCCAGCCACGCTCTGCAGATTAGGCAATAGAGGCAGTGATCCCTCTGACTGGTATTTGCCACTTCCCAACAACCATTAGATGAAGGAAGGAAATCAGGGAATGCAGAAGGCACTTTTGTGCTGAATAATCTGCAAAGCATCTTTGGAGAGACATTGAGAATTCTGCTGTAAGAGAGAACCAGGAAAAAACGAAGTTGAATACCAGTCCTTCCCCTCAATAAGCCTGTTTTTCTTAACAACTCTGCTACTCAATCTATTTCTGTCCACCCACCAAAAAAAATCAAGAGACACAAAAGCATAATAAATTGATTGACTATTCCCCCAATAACCTAATTTATGTCTTTATTTTGCTCCAGTAAGGAAATAATGAGACTAAGAATCATAACCTCATTTATAAAAACTCGTTTGCCAAGAGGCAGGTGTTCCATTTCTTTCAGCAAGCTGGAGTTAAAAAAACAACACTAGAGAGATTAAATGCAGACAGGTTTTTTATGATACATTGCTTCCTATTTATTGCAGAATTGTATTGGGTTTGCATGGCAAGGTTTTGGTAGCTGGGGGGCTACAGGGGTGGCTTCTGTGAGAAGCTGCTGGAAGCTTCCCCCATGTCCAACAGAGCCAATGCCAGCCGGCTCCAAGACGGACCCGCCGCTGGCCAAGGCTGACCCCATCAGCAACAGTGGTAGCGCTCTGGGAGAACACATTTAAGAAGGGTCAAAAAACCCCACGCAACAGAAACTGCGGCCAGAGAGAGGAGTGAGAATCATAGAATCATAGAACACATGAGAGAAAAAACCCTGCAGACCCCCAGGTCAGTGCAGAAGGAGGGGGAGGAGATGCTCCAGGCACCGGAGCAGAGATTCCCCTGCAGCCCGTGGGGAAGACCATGGTGAGGCAGGCTGTCCCCCTGCAGCCCAGGGAGGTCCACGGGAGAGCAGATCTCCACCTGCAGCCCACGGAGGACCCCACGCCGGAGCAGGTGGGTGCCCGAAGGAGGCTGTGACCCCGTGGGAAGCCTGCGCTGGCAGGACCTGTGGCCCCACGAAGAGAGGAGCCCAGGCTGGAGCAGGTCGTCTGGCAGGACTTGTGACCCCGTGGGGGACCCACGCTGGAGCAGTCTGTGCCTGAAGGACTGCAGCCCGGGGGAGGGACCCACTCTGGAGCAGTTCATGGAGGACTGTCTCCCATGGGAGGGACCCCACGCTGGAGCAGGGGAAGAGTGTGAGGAGTCCTGCCCCTGAGGAGGAAGGAGCGGCAGAGACAACGCACGGTGAACTGACTGTAAACCCCATTCCCTGTACCCCTGCGCTGCTGGCGGGGAGGAGCCAGAGAAAATGGGAGTGCAGCTGTGCCCAGGAATAAGGGAATGGTGGGGGGAAGGTGTTTTAAGATTTGGTTTTTATTTTCTCATTATCCTACACTGATTTGATTGGTCGTAAATTAAGTTAATTTTCCCCAAGTTGAGTCTGTTTTGGCTATGATGGTAATTGGTTGAGTGATCTCTCCCTGTCCTTATCTCAACCCAGGAGCCTTTTGCTATATTTTCCCTCCCCTGTCAAGCTGAGGATGGGGAATGATAGAGCAGCTTTGGTGGGCACCAATCCACCACAAGAATATATAACTGCATTCAAAAGAGAAACAAGATGCCAGCTACATGAAGCCTCACACAATTTTAATTTGACTGGCAAAACATGAAAAGCTTGTTGATACAACAAGTCCCACAAAGTCCAGGTTTGCTTTGTGTCATCAGTACATGGGTCCCAGAATGAGGGAGAGATTCCAAAAATAAGGAGCGGCTGCAAAAAGGGAAAAGAAGGGTGGAGGGGTAATAATGTTTGGCTAGCCTTATTATTTATCTTATTATAAGATAACTTTAGTGCATATTTTGACCACTTAAACATCTGGGGAAAATTAGTTATACTACAGATCCTTCCTCACATCATAAAAACTTTTAATAATACATATTAAAAATAGACAATGATGTTCCTAGGTATTCACATCATGTCTACTTATATACTGAACTGATTAATAGGCTGCAACTTCTATAAGGTAAGGTAGAAAAGGTGAGGTAAAGAAAAATACAACCTTTTCCACATAGCTTTACCTCTGTATCTTGAATTACTTGAACTGATCATTAGAGGAATAGAAATGTGATCTCTGTAATTTTGACGTGAAAATGGTAGATAATCAGCAATAAAAGACATTTTAAAAAGATACAAACAACAAATCCATAACAAGCAGTAAATGTATCAGTGAAGTTCTTTAGTTACTTAAAGCAATGTCATATGGTTGATGTTTATACACAACAATTTTTTTTTTCAGCAATAAGCAGTTTGAACAATTAAACATGCCATTTTAGAAGCAGCTGCTGAATTAGGAATGCCCTTCCTAGTTAAGCAGAACAGTCCTAAACAACCTGAATATTTTTGAGAACCATAATGTAAACCCTACTATGCTGAACTTTCCCTGACTGTGAAGTTTTGGTTGGGATCCAGATTCCAGTGCTCTTTCTCATAATGAACATTTACTTCAGGAAAAAACTCATTAAAACATAAATACTTAAAACAATTGTACCTTCTGCAACTGAGTAGCTGCTTCTGAAGCCAAAGGTCTTTAAAAAGAAAAAGGTTTAAAAGAAAAAGTTGTTTGTTTACCTTTCCTTAATGTTCATCCTCAAAGGTTCTTTCCTTGAGAAGTAAAAAGAGTATAGCTATAAAGAGCAGCTCATTTTTCTCTTTCACCAGTAACCTGCTTCACAGGTAGAGTTAAAGGAGGAAATGGTCTCTGGCTCCAGCTTTCAGTACACTCAACCTGAGAACCGCTACCGATAATACACTAACGGTAGGTCCAAGTCTGACACAGTACGGCTCTGCCCAGAGAAACCAGGACACTAGCCACAACCTAAACCTGTGTGCTCCTCCGCTGGGGATTTTTATCAGGATATGAACACATATCATTGCATCATAGAACGGTTTAGGTTGGAAGTGACTTTCAGAGATCTTCTAGTTCAACCCACCTGCCATGGGCAGGGACACCTTCCACTAGACCAGGTTGCTCAAAGCCCCATCCAACCTGGCCTGGAACACTGCCAGGGATGGGGCATCCACAGCCTCTCTGGGCAACCTGTTCTGACATCTCACCATCTCCATAGTAAAAAACGTCTCACTCTATATCTAATCTAAATCTAGCCTCTTTGGAGTTTAAAACCGCTGCCCCTTGTCCTATCACTACTGGTAAAAAGTCTTTTTCAATCTTTCTTATAAGCCCTCTGTATATATTGAAAGGTCACAATAAAGTCACCCTGGAGCTTTCTCTTTTCCAGACATGATGCATCTTTCAGAAACTATCATTTTATGACATTGCTTTACAGTGAGTGATTAGTCCTGAAGTTTTCATCTGAAATGCTTTTGCAGGTTTTGGTGATTATACCAGATTTGCAAGGAAGCAAGAACTCTGAATAGATAGCACTGACGCGATACGAGGCAATGTACCCTAGATCAGGCACAGATCCTGGTAGCAATTCAGCGAGGCTCTAGGAAGGGAACCGGAATCCATTTGCCAACAAGACTTTTGGTCTAGTTTCTTTGTTAGAGACATCTTTCTTATAGTAAGAATTACCTTGAAATATAGTTGTATATAATTGTGGTGGTTTTTTAATCAAGCCATGACAATTTTGGAACTCAGCACAAGGGGGTTCTTTCACATACCACTCAACAGTCAAACCCTAACTTTTCCTTGGAAAGTCAGTGCCCCAAAACCATGCAAAATAAGAATACACTGAATGCAAACATTAAAACATTACCAATGTAAAATACTGATCTGTGAACCGTTTCAGGGATCACAAGTATCCCAGACCTCTCAAACATAAGCACTTCTGTAAAATTCAGACAGGGGAATTCTCCTGTTACCCGTCTCCAGGCTGGGAGAAGAAGATTCAATACCATGACTTGAAATAAATGGCTATTCAATTTCAATGATAATTGGCAAGTCACATCCTTTAGGGTCATACCCATGGAGATCTCCCACTATATGTTGCTTTATCATTGCAGGCTCCAATGGCAGTTAATATGGCTAGAATTGGTAGATGTTGTTTCATCCCAGTGATCTAGCAGGAGAATATAACCCACATCACTATAAGGTAAGTCTCTGTCTTGTTTTAGTGGCTGGTAAAATATTAGTTCTATTAAAGTTGGCAGGTTAAGGCTGGAGGCTTAAACTCTACAAAGGTACTTGCATGCATATTTTTCAGTTACCTGAAGGACCACAAAGGACCCAGACAACCCCTGAGGCATCCTAATGTCTTTGGATGTGCTGCTTTGTGCCCAACAGACCCAAAGTGACTTTGTTAGAGATGCACAAAATGGTTGCCTCCAGCTTCGTGGATCCACCTCTGGCCATCCGCAAATGCTGGGGTGTTGTAATGCTGAGGGCTATTGAGTCAAAATGCTTTTGTGGATGTCAGCCTTTACATCACTGGAGAAGCTCAGGTTTGAATCAACTCCTGTTTAAAATAAACAGGAATTTAATTGCTGGTGTCAACTGGCCTTGCAACAGGGCTTTAGGGGGAAACCTCAGCCTCATTTCCTTGTAATGACCTACACTGAAACAGTTCTCAGAGGAATATTTCAATTAATTCAGACAGTTATCAGCTGGATCCTTCTCCTCACTGCTTTTTAGTACTAGTTGTTTTATTGCCATTTTTCTTATCTTACTAAACAGAAGTAAGAATTCCTACAAAGTATTTCTTAGATGATGCTAAGCTGGTGAACTTGAATGAAATTACTTTGGATAATGGCAGCTTGAGGAATTCTTTTTTTTTTTTTAATACTAATTATATTTGTCCTTAACGAACATGAAACAGAGCACATGAAAATGTGCAGTGTCTTTTTATCTTTTAATAAGTAAAAATTCAGAAAAGCCAAACAAATTGAATTTGTTGGGTAATGTGCTGGTTTCAGCTGGGATAGAGTTAATTTTCTTCCTAGTAGCTGGTATAATGTTGTGGTTTGGATTTAATATGAGAAGAACGTTGATAACACACTAATGTTTTCAGTTGTTGCTAAGCAGTGTTTAGACTAAGTCAAGGATTTTTCAGCTTCTCATGCCCAGCCAGCAAGAAAGCTGGAGGGGCACAAGAAGTTGGGAGGGGACACAGCCAGGGCAGCTGACCCAAACTGGCCAAAGGGCTATTCCAGACCATGTGGCGACATGCCCAGTATATAAAACTGGGAGGAGTTGGCCAGGACAGGGATCGCTGCTTGGGAACTATCTGGTCAGCGGGTGGTGAGCAATTGCATAGTGCATCACTTGTCTTTCTTGGGTTATATTTCACTCTCTTTTTGTTATCTTCCTTTTTATTATTATTATCTGTTCTTTCTTTATTTCAATTATTAAACTGTTCTTGTCTCAACCCATGAATTTTACTTGTTTTCAATTTTCCTCCCCATCCCACCAGGTGAGTGAGTGAGTGAGCTGCTGCATGGTGCTTAGTTGCTGGCTGGGGTTAAACCACGACAGGTAAGGAAGTACAAGAGTAAATAGGCAAACCCTGTTACTCATCTTAAGAGAGATTTTATTTTCCTCAACAAAATGCACTGCAGTAGCTACTGTTTCGAGACTAGGTTTTCCATTACATTCCAGTGCTGAGACTATAATCTAGCATTACACAGAGTTGCAGAAAACTGGACAGAGCCCACTCTGGGATTTCAAGTCCCGTAACCACTTGCGCAGGCTGCCCCAGTACTGCCACTGAGTTCAGAAGGAGCCCTGCACCTAAGGCAAAGAGAAGTCAGGAGAGCACTAACATAAAAGATTGACACCCAGATATGTAGTTTCAAATTAAAAAATTGCTCCTAATAAGTTGTATTGATGGCTCTGGATTTCAGATTCCTGAATAGTCCCAAGGCCAGAATTGTTCTGATTACAGTTAAAATAGCAGAACAGCTAAGAAGGCAGCTCCAGGCTTGTTTCCTCAGACTCGTAATCTTTAACCTGAGACATGCCTTGAGAACATTTCACGATTCGCCTCTAATGCAGGTCATGTAACTGTCAGCAATATTTGAATTAAAGAGGTGCCAGTTGTGTTTGGAGGGGCTGAAGAAGGTGCAGTTTGAAGGACGTCCTTCCTGCTATGAACTAGAAAAGCTGCTGAAAGATAAAGGGATCTGTCCCTTCCCTCTCATTTATTTTGGTCGATCTTGTTTTGTGGCAAAATGAAGTTTAAAATGAGAGTTCAAACATAGGCGTGGATACATCCTGCAGAGGGCCATCAGTCATTAGCAGACAGTGACGAGATTCCAGGGACTGCCACAGGAGCTCCAGCTCATCTTGTGGTGAGACAACATCCCCATTAAGGAGCCTGTCATTTAATAGCATTCTTAACCCTACCTTGCTCACTGCTTATTAACCTAATTTTTCCCACTGAAGATGTGAGATTTTAACTGATGGTCTGGTAAAATGCTAGATTACAGAGAGAATTTTCTCGCTACGTGCTTCTCTTCTCCACTACAAACGTAACGAGAGAGGCTCAACAACAGTCTCAAGACAACCTAAAACCAGTACTTCGGAACCTATAAGAGAGTCATCCAAGTTCTTAGGCCAGTCCAAGCAGACCATCAGTTATTTCAGGTAGACGGGGTTAGCAATGTTCCTGCCAAATGCTTCTGCTTTGGCCCAAGACCCTGCTGGTACACAACACAGGCTCCGGATCTTCATGTGCACTCTGGATGTGCAATGACCGCATAAACCAGTGCACGTACTGCAAATATCTGTGCATATTTGATGAGATAGGCTCTGTAATAGGTGTCAAAGGGATAGGAAAAACCTTAATATAGTAATTTTTGTGATCAGTGTTTCAAAGAAGTACTATCTATTGTCATCATCATATAATAAGTGTTGCTTTGGAAGTTTTCACTGTATCTGAAGGAAAGCATTAAAACTAAATTGATTAAAACTCATGTCTAAAAGAAATCCATTTTCATTCACAATTCAAACCAACTGCACATTCAGCAAGTGGCTGAAATTAGGCTCTGCTCCAGCTGAAATGGATCTTAGATGGCAGCGAGCTTCCTAGAGGCTTAGGTCAGAGTGCTTGTGAGTATGCACAGCAGCTGAAATGTAAGCATCTAATAAACACTGTTGCCTAAAATGTAAGTTCCTAATAGGTTTTTACAGCAGCTGGAACAAAGACTTTTGGGAGTACCTTCTCAGATTAAGATTCATAATTCCATCTAAATTATGCCTTTCTGGATGTTTCCCTCGCCTCCAAATTTGCTAAGCCAAGTTCAACTTTAACTCTTCATTTTCTAGCTTTTGTAAATGATGTTCATATTCTTATTGTTATTTCTGTGTCACTGTTTTTTTCTGGCTTAGTGGTTGCTTTGTTACTTAATGCAAATCAAAACTACTTGAAAACCAGGAAAGATTCATATATCTTGGAAACAAGAACTGATGGAATACAAAATATTGGGTTCCTGCCACAGAAAAAGAACCAGTCAACAAATAAGTGTGCTCTAGCATACTATGCAAATTTTGCTTCCCTGAACAGACATGCAAGAATAAATTCCTGGCTTTAGCCTTTACAACATCTTCTGAATAGTCATTGTGAAAGTAAGTATTGTACAGAAAGTATGACATCATGTAAAGGTGTTTAGTTCTATCTACAAACCCAAATAATGGATCAACAAACCATACAGTTACTGATTAAAAGACGAGACTAGTTGATTGGTTAGCTGATTGGTTTTACTCATTCCGTAAGAAAAACAATGCACCAAAAAAAAAGAAAAAATCTTTTATATTGAAGAGTTGGGTCCCCGCTACCATGGAAAATTTAAAGTGGTAATTTTATAGTAACGTTAATATTGTTAATTCTGTTTTTTAGACTTGTCTTTGGTTCTAACAGTGTGGTTAGACTTGACACAAAGAGATTATTGTCCTTGCACCTTCCAAGGTGTCAGAAGTTAATAATGTGGATGAGCATCACTATGGGTTATGCCATTGTATTCTAAGCTGAATTTAAAAGTGGCTATTATGAGTGTTTTTGTTTTCTTTTATGGCACTTGCATTACACAGGATATTTTACGTAAAAAGAAAAAGAGAGAGTAAGGAATTGCTCAGAAATTGTCTATGTCATGCTGGGCTTTGAAGCAAAATTCTCAAGATGAACCCTAATACTGAGAACGAGTCCAAAGAACTCTCTTCCTTTTGCTCAGTCTCTCCCACACAATGGTTACAGAAATCAAGGCTCTGATACAGCAGTCTGCGTGCCAACAGACTGACTTTGAAAAGCTGTGACAGAGAGGAACTGATGTGTGAGATGAGGAAAACAACAGTGAAGAAAATAAGCCACTTGAGATGACTTCTGAATGCTGAGAAATATTTCACAGAGGTGACTCAGTCAGTATTAGATCTGAGAATGATTCCTTAAAAACTGAAAGGGAAATTGCTCCAGTTACTCAAAAAACATAAATGCTGTAAAGATGTTATTTGCCTGATCTGTTCCCTGCATGAGACTGCTCTTATCTGCTTCCTTTAACCACACAAAGAAAACGCAGCCTATTTCAACTATTTTTTTTACCTGATGTTAGTTTTAACTGTCAACATAGAAAACAGAGATGAATTCTGGTGGCATTTTATCCCAGTAAGAACACATTGTATTTTCCCATTATGTCTACTAACAAAAATGTGAGCATTCCATTAAAACAGATAGCTTAGTTATCGAGTCGTGCAGATAAATTTTCTTTCAATGAGGCACTAGACAAGGCATCAAATCCTCCAGTTCCTGCATGTGCAGTTCATCTCTGGAATTTGGGGGGGGGTTGCCCAAATAATGACTGCAATACTGGGTAGAAAGTGTTGTCATCCAATAGAAGGGAGTCAAGAAGTACTGTACCCATTCCTCTTCCAAATCAGGAATAAAAAGAATGGGATTTAATAGGTAAAAATGAACCCCTGGAAGCATTTGGAGGGACTGAAAGCCACTGAATCATCAGAGTTCTGGTAAAGCATGACAGCATAGACCGGGATAGGAATCTGATGTGATAGAGAAGATCCAAGAAGAAAAGGTCATTTGAAAGATCTTAATGATAAGTTGCCCCATGAATATTGTGAAGGCACACTAATTTGACCACAAATGAAGAGAGTCAAAAAATATGGTTAGAAAGGGGAATTAGTGGTTCTATAGCACAAAAGTAATTCTTGGCTTTGTGTTCCTGAGTCTGACAGTTGCCATTGAAAATACTAAGCATTCTCTTTCAAAAGCGTTTTGTTCTGAATGGAAAACAAGAGCATATAAACAAGTAACAGTATTGCATTAAACTTCATGAGGCTATGAACCTGTAGGTGCACAAGGATATAGACGCTATGTATCTTATTAGTCATTTACAAGGGGGGAAACATGGAGAGATGGTTTCTGGTTAGGGCAATGGCATAATACACAATCTGAAACAAACCCTGCATAGCTTAATTTATAATCCCTCTTTGATTAGTCACTACCCCTTATTTAATAGACGTACTTTTACTATTCATGCTTCTAACTGCAGCCACTTTAATTTAGTGGCTATCCTTGTTTAGCAGCCTCACCTTCAGCATAAGTTTCAGATTAAAGTAATTACATTTAATAGAAGCTGCCCACTTTTGAAGCTGCCCTTGATTTAGAGCTTCAAGGAGAAGCACTTAAATATAATAGGAGCCATGGCCTGCAAACTAAGTCTAGAACAAAGATTAGTTCATATACCCAGTCTAACACTATCTATAAGTGGAATGTGCCAATGAGAGAGAATAGTTCCTGGAAAAGACTGTACTTCATATTGAAAGAAACCGTCATTTGGTGCTGAACAAAAGGACCACCATTCTATTGTACCATACTAGCAATCTGCTTTTATTTGGGCAAATAAACAGTCCCTGAAATGATCTTACCATAAAACATTATGCTTCTGTTTATTTTTAAAACCTTTATCAACCTATTTTCTGGAAAAGGAAGGATGGCTCTGCAGTAAGAAGCTATGAGGGAAGTAATAATGTTTCATTTCAAGTCTCTGACACAGATTTCCTGTATGGCTAGATGGCAAGATTTGTTGCCTCAACTATCTCTATTTGTGAAACTGAGATTTCTGTTAACACCTCATCCTGTCCATTTGCACCAGTAAGTCAGAAACTGCTTCCTCCTACGGACTTGCCATGTATCCCCTAGTTTAGGGTGGGACGATATCCTAGAAATCACTCCAAATACCTCTGTTAATAACCATCTCTCAAAACAAGCTATGATGGTCACCCTCATCAACAAAAAAACCTCAAGGTCACCAAGGGTGGCCTCTTGGTTTCTGATTAAAACTGATGCATTTTACTTTACAAAAGAAGTGCTCCCAAAGCCGGTTCCAAAGACCCAGTCGAAGGGGCACTATCTTCCAAGCAATTGTCAACTGCACATAACTCCATTAACAGGCACAGCTTGTCCATGCAAATCCACACAGCTCTCCCTATACCCTCAGGCTCTCTTCTGGAAATAACCACCAGTCCAAAGCTCAGATTCTCCACATGTTGCATGTCAAAAGTAGGCATATAGCTATCCAAGTTTGCCTCCAGTAAAGAGAAAAGCAGGTTTTCCTGCCATGTCAGAAGTCAACTGCAAGAGCCAACAGACTAGAGTCCATTTGCCTGTTCCCCTGGTCAGAAGCATAAATTCAGGACGACTTTCCTACTGCTGTTGCTGATCAGGCCAACTGTTTTCCAGTCTCATTTCAACCTTCTCAGTGCTTCCCCAATGAATATAGATTAAGACAAATAATTATAATATAATTTTAACAAGAATAAATAAATTACATATAGGAATATTCAATTACATCATAATGGAAGTGTATTAAATTATACTGTAAGCATATTATAATGTTACATGGTGTTCTTATTATGATTACCATAAGCTATACACACCAGACATGGTAATAAATGTTCACTTTGCATATGAATGAAAACTGTGATATATTCAGCTGTTTGCTTGATGCTGAAATTCTTCCTGTCATCCTCCCATAAAAACATATTCAACCACCCAGACTGAATTGATATAGACCTATAAATAACACAAGTGCTACTTGGAAAGGTTTACAATAAAATACCGTAAATGTTCAAATTCAGCTTTTCTATTGTCCTCAGCATGGCCATGGTTCTACCCAGATATTTCAGGCAATATATCAGTTAAAGGAGACTCTTAATGAATGACCTGAGCCCACTATTTAAGGAATACAGTAGGTACACAGTATTTTTGCTGGTAATCCAGTGTTACCCACTTGACAGCCAATAGACCAGATCTCATCCCTGGTACAACGGCTGTTGCCCCCCTGTCTTTTCCAGATAGAAAGGCTGTGCTTGAGACTGCTTAAGGACATCCAAATGTCTAAATCCTTGAGCTCTAGTGAAAAAAAAAAAAAAAATTGTTTTCTGCTTAATCACATTGCTGAATTTTAGAAATCACAACAGCCTATGCTAGAAATGCAGCGTCAGCAGCTGATAGGGATCTGTAA
This sequence comes from Haliaeetus leucocephalus, assembly GCF_000737465.1. Classification (NCBI taxonomy): domain Eukaryota; kingdom Metazoa; phylum Chordata; class Aves; order Accipitriformes; family Accipitridae; genus Haliaeetus; species Haliaeetus leucocephalus. The sequence continues at coordinate 1,055,074 of NW_010972887.1, read as the reverse complement.
CATAGAAGACCACTGCGCTATCTCCGATCACACTGCTCCTGCCTTGCGATCAGTGAAACTGTGAATGCATTCTGCAACAATGAACTAAATATACCTGATCTTTCAAACGAGTCTTTGAATGCCCTTAAAGTTAGTTAGCAGTTTTACAAGTCTTATTTCCAGTGAAATTACAGAAATGATAAAACTGTTTGCCTTAGTCTGACCTCAGTGAATTTCATTCCTAAAAAAATCTTTGCAATATCTGAAGGAAAATTTTAAGTGCAAATAGCTTTCAACATCAAGCAAGAGACAACTGTCAATGAAGTGACTAAATTTTACAACCATTCTTACTGATGAGTTCTTGAAGTATTAAAAACATTGATTTAGAGGTGGGAGAAGTGGACAGAAATCTATTAGAGAGCAGGAAATATGTCATGACAATGAAAATCAATGCAGCCAGCAAAGAGAGGGACAGAAAATGTGAAAAAATGTAATCACCTTTACAGTGGCAATGAAGGGAAATGTGAAATAGAGCTCCTAAACAGGTGGGCCGAACAAGGCATCTTCGCTGTAAAAATGAAGAAGCAAGCAGGCACTAATTAATTTCTATAGGGACCAGCACAATAAATAAAATTAGCTTATGATAAGATTTGTTTGATAGCTAGGTTAAGCCATTTGCTGTCAGCTAAGCAAGCACTCTGTCCTGTCAGTGTTAAAAGACAAATGTAGATATTTTCAGAAGTGAATACAGACATGGTACATTTGCCTCCATGACTGTCACTGTCACGACAGCAGAGGAAGCTGAGTCGAGTGCTGTGCTGCCTGCCAAGTCTATGGGCACTATACCTCTGCAAACAGCTCCATTTGAAATCCCGGGCTAGAATTACCGAATTCTGTATGGGGACACAGAGATAGACCTTGCATTTGAAAGGAGTCTGGGATTTCTCAACGTGTGAATTTTAGTGGAGAAAATTTTGCTGTAAAGAGCAATATTCCAAAATACCTGTATACCTCGCTAAGGGCAGAATTTTGCCTAACTATGCAGACTCAAACATGCTTATCAAAACCTCACCGTGCTATTTTATAGAGGACTCTTGTCCCGTTCCTACCTAGAGAACATGTAGTCCATGAGTATAGCTTTGCCTGGTGATGGTGCTGGAAGAAAATGCTCCATCACCATTGCACCCAGCAAAACAAATTGCAAAATATGTCCTAATAAGAAGTGGTTTGAACTTCAATATAATGTCATGTCTTTCAGATAGACGCTTCCTTTTGCTTTACAAAACAATAGATGTTTTATGCCATAATTTAAAATGACCATAAAATACCTCATAAAAATAAAGATGATCTCAAGCCGTAAGATTCAGAGCCTAATCACAGTCATTATCATTATATAACAGTGTAAGTATTAGAGAATAAGATTATAGTTTCCTGTAAAAACAGAAGATATCCACATTTCAAAAATTTTCATACTCTATTTTCAAAACACAAAAATAAAATGGAGCTTACACTGGGAGTTCTACTGCTAGATAACGGTTTGCATTATGCATTGCACCAATAAATAAAAAGATAAATTTCATATATACAAAGTATATTACATCCAATTACATATCTGTTTTAGCTAACTAATTCTCCACCGGATCTCAGACTGTGACCACACACCAACTCCTTCTCATTGTGCATTTCCTCTTGCCAAACAACAGAAAGTGATAGCACATGAGCTTCTGTTACTTAAAAATAACCTTTTCCTTCATCACCTTTCTCTCCTGCCTTCCTCTCTTCCCTACAGCTTGAGAGGGATCAAATTTTGACATTTGACTTGCATGTTCTCCTTGGGGGACAGCACAGAAGCCAAGAACTGAATGTAGCATCGTTAATATTGGACACAGCCACAGAAGTGCCTCTGCACTGGCCAGAAAAAAGTGACAATGATCACGTCTGACGTACCTAACGCAACTCTTTTTACACCACTATTATTTGGCTGAATTTTGGCCAGTAGTGCTGGGCTTTCATTTCATTCTGCCAAACATAATGTTGGACTGCAAGTGCCATCTTTAGGCACTCTAACATACTAGACTAATACCCAAGTGCTCTAAGGTCCAAGACTTTAATCAGTAAAATATTCAGTATTATACACTATTACTCTGGCCTGAACTGCAACTTGGACAGCACACCCACCAACCTGTCCATGCAGAAGCCTGAACTTGCTGATTATTTATTCTCCACTTACTCTCATAATAGTAGTTCTTCACCCTCTCATCCTTCTTCTAAAGCACTGGGCAGGAAGATTAGGATTGTGAGAAATGTGTTTAAACTTTAGCTTTTGCCAAAAAAAAAAAAAAAAAAAAAAGGCAAGCTACTCCTATATTGGACAAATAGAAGAGCAGGGAGAGTACTGCTGTTCAAGGTGGAGCACTTCATAAGGCTTTAGAACGGAAATATGATTTAATCTTAAAATTTTTATCTTGGGGTTGGAATAGGTGTAAATCAGCATATTTCACTCTCTTCTTCAGGAGCTGACAGTCTATCCCCACTTTTTATAAATATACTTGAAGGGAACATTCAGAAAAAATAGGGTTCAGAGTTCACCATTTAGTTTTTCCCATAGCTCAACTGAGAGTGCCCGTTATCTGTAGGTCTACCTACCCCCCTGTGTTTGCAGGTGCCAAATCCAAATATAACCCATTCAACCCATCTTTGATAATTACTGGGTAGGGATTTAGTAGGACATTTCTCATTATGCCAATCCAGTATTTCAGTACGTTATATCCCTAGTGACTAGATGTCTTTTTTTTCAACCTCCTTTATCTCCCTCTAGTATTTCTTCTGCCTAAAGCCTTCAAATCATATTAGCTGACTGCTATATTTATTAGGCATCTTCAATACATTAAAACATTGTTCCCTGTGAAATGTGCTGTTAAGTATTACCTTGGTTAGTAATTTAATTTAATAGGATAGTGACAACACATTGACATTGTGCAGGTTTGTGACCTAATGATTTATGAGACAAGTTACATTTGCAGACACATTGATTTTGGTAACTGCAATGAACAGAAGTGAAGAACAATTTTCAGTTTTCTTTTTTTTAACGTCTGTCTTTCCTCCTCTCCCAAGATTACTTTATACATAGAATGGCCTCTTTTAAAGCTCACTGATGGTTTGAAAGAGGTTTTAGGTCATGGCATTACTTTTTGAATGATGCTTAAAACCTTCATACACTTGAGAAGCCCTGTGCATCCCAACAAGTGCCAATTAATGCGTTCCACATCACTGGGCCTTAGAAATGATATGATAAAATGCACTGACTGTAGTAATCCAATTTAAATGATGGTGATAACTTTGTGCCTTGACACTCGGACAAAGTAAGGAGGACAAGCAACTCAGAAATCCCATCACACACAGAGTGCTTTCCTGCATCAGCTGGCAAATGTGGGTGGCCATGTGCAGGAAGAGCTGGCCTGGTTCACCTAGAATAAACCTACTGAGAGCATGTGAGTGGAAACCAGGATCCTTCACTGCTCATAGGAGAAATGCTTTGCTGTGTTGCTGCATAGCCACGCCAGCCTTACAGGAATCTCATCGGGTAAATCGGATAGGGTGGATGGAGAGAGGTCAGGACTTGCTCTGGGAGACAACCCTCTACAGACAGGACAGGGGATGGTAGGAATTGCCCTACTTTTTTCCCATCCACTCCTTAGCAGCTGTGGCAACAAAGCACACGAACTTTGTGGCAAGGGAGGGAGTACACAAACATTTGCCATCAGAAATAGGCTGCTGTAAAAGGGAAAAGAAAAGCTTGTGTGTGCCACAGCAGGTAACCAACGGCCAAGATGGGCGAGGGCTGAGAGGGGAGATGGTGTCTGCGATAGCACCACGGCCAACACTCAGGTGTTTCCACAGACCAGAAGCAACTGGGGAGTGACAAACCTCAGGTGTAGGTCCACCAGGGAACATCTTACCTGGCTGCTGCTTAGCTAGAGCCCTTACACAGGCGGAGAGAGGGGACCGCACAGCAGCACACCTGGTAGCCACCTCCGGAGGAGAGGGATACTGTGGCACCAGTGGACACCACGAGTGGAAAAATCAGGGGTTAATTAAACACTTTCCTCCTCAGGTGGTGTATAACTGAACTTGCACACAGCTAGGAACCATGCAAAAGTCAACTAATGCTGGCATAGTACAGCCAAATAGGGAGCATCTTCCTCTACCCCATATTCAGCAAAAAAAAAATCACAAGCTGGTCGGACAGACCTATAAACTAAAGCTGAAGTTCATAGGTTACACCATGCTAAATAAGACCACAATACTGCAGTATCTATCTAAAATTTAGAAGGTCTCTTGTTCTTTCAAAATTTATCCCAGCTTAAATCTTTGCAGCTGATCCACATTTTGAAAAGGACTAATGGGAACTCTTTGCCCCTTCCTCTCCCAGTTCCTGTCCTCATCATGACACCCCCTCATGGGCTAGCAGAGCAAGTCATGTTCCTCTGCTGTTAACATCTCTGTTCTGTTACTCAGTTCAACCTACTTCAGTTGTGTCATACCACCTCACATTTGTACTCACTTCACATTTATTTTAAGCTATGCTCTTTTCCTCATCAAATATCTTTTCTATCTTCAGTCCAATATGGATATTTTATGTCCATGACAGCATTTCAATATGATTTTAAATATATCTTTGTCCATTTTTTAAACCCCACCAGATTACTTGTACCCTTATCCATTTCTTCTGATCTTTCCTTGTTAAATAATATTTTTTTTTAAATGAGAAAAAAATGGTTTGGGGGTTTTTAGGGGTGTGTCTTTCTATGCATTTTTACATCCCCAAATAGCTGTATCTTTCTTGCATAATACCATTAAGAGGATTTCTACTTGGCTCAGTACTGCATCAATCAAAAATGCCAGAGCTGGCTCTGCAAGAGTCATAATGAGAAGTACAATGCAACAGATGACACCCAGTAAGTGTAATGCTATGTCCCATTATTTGAGCTAGCTCGTTCAGAGCTACCTTGAGTATCTTTACACAGCGCTACATTGCCCTGTGTAGGCATAGCATAAAAGGCACTTTAATGTCAACGTGTGAGATGTAGGGTTAATGATGGAGGAGATTTAAGAGAGAAAAGAAACTAAGGAGCAATAAGAAAAAGGGAAGACAATGCCAGAAAAGCCTTTTGAATTCACCACACTGTTATAGCAAACTTTCCTGTTAAAACCACAGGAAATGTAATAATAATAGCAGGGATTAATTGAGATCCTTTTGCTGCAAAAGCATAGGACTTTATCACCAATCCTGCAGAACCATCAATTTCCACCATCACCAATGTGAATTTGACACTGGGCTTATAAGCTAATGTTCAGTTGGCTAAGGAATAACAGTTTATGCAAAGTGTACCTTTTCATTGCCTCAGGCTAATACTCTTCTATCATTAAATTAGACTTTAAAATAAAATAATTTTTAGGCTTCTGTGAAATTATTGATGGATTGCAATGCATGTGGCACTGTGATGCACGTGTATCTATGAATGGGATGATTATCCACATCAAGAAAGATCTGCAGAGGTCACCAGTGTTAAACTGCTATTCAGTTAAGAGTGTTTCAGCAAAACCTGAAAGAATTTAAATCTTTTTTATTATTATTATTATAAATGAATTTGAATAAAAGTAGTTGCTTGGTAAGTTTTTCTGCTTCCAGCTCTACCAAACACCGTGACCTCTCACTGGTTTGAGTGTTTGGAGATCAGGACTCAAGTTTGTTTCTCTGTCACAGACTCCCTGTGTAACCCTGAGCATCCCTCACTTAGACAGATCTAATTAGGTACTTACAAGTGAAGTACAGCAATCTAGAACTCAGACCGAGTCATCAAGGGCCCTACAGGGAAGGAGGCATCTCCAAACAGTGACTGAACCAACAGCAGCCACAAGCAGAAGTGCTGCAGCCTGTTTTAATGCAGTAGTCTTGTGGCTGGAATACTCTCCACAGGCAGAAGAGACTAGGATTCAATTTTCTCTCCCACCCTGTGGCCCTTAAGCCCTGATCTCCTTAAAATAGCAGGCTACATATATTGTTGGTTTTATCCTTTTTAGGTGCTCCTCCTCTAACCCTGGAGTCTTGACTATTAGTTTGTACATGGGCACAACCTCTGTAAATAACATTGAAGAATTATGAAAGGATGAAAATAATGTTAAAAAATACCAAAAGAAGAGAATATATTTGAAATACAACACAAGCAAAAAAAATATACAGAAAGTCCCATATTTGCCAGGAGGGAATACATATATGGGTTTTATTCCAAGGGCCATAAGTTCCTATCACATTTACGCAGATAATATATTAAACGTATTTGCAGAGAAACAACCAGATGCTCTCATCCACCGTTGTAGTTAGAGGCAAAAAAGCAGATGGTAGGGGAGCTGTACATCGCTTACAATGGAGTCCTTCTAAGCTACGCACAATTCTTAAATGTTTGCTAACTTCCTGGTACTGCGATTATCACTGCAGTGAAAGCAATAAGCTAATCAAACATACGGAAAATTAGAAAATGAACATTTTCAGTTATGGTTATTTCACTCTGAAATCGCTTACTCACTTCAGGAAAACCTTTCCAATTTTCAGACTTGTCAGTCCTATTGAAAGTCTCCCAATATCCTAGAAAAAAAATCTTGTATTTACTACCTACTTGTAAGGCATTAGGACTATTGAACATCACAGGAGTCCTCTCATTTACCTTCATTGTTTTTCATATCAGTGGATGGCTTAAAGACGCTCACAAACAATGGAGAAGATAAATACTAAAATACATACATACAAAATCAACAGAGTGGTCAAAATTAGTTCTGAGAAGCTTCTACTTCTCTTTTACTATAAGGTAGTGAAGACCAACTTAATGGGTGCTTTATGATTTTCTAACTTAGTACCACCTTAACTCCTTACTAAAGTTTTCAATCCCAATAAAAGAACTCCTTTTTTTTGCTTTTTATGGGTTGTGGTGGGTTGACTCTAGCTGAACGCCAGATGCCCACCAAAGCTGCTCTATCACTCCCCCTCCTCAACTGGACAGGGGAGGGAAAATATAACAAAAGGCTCCTGGGTTGGGATGAGGACAGGGAGGGATCATTCATCAATTACCATCATGGGCAAAACAGACTCGGCTTGGGGAAAATCAACTTAATTTACTACCAATCAAATCAGTGTAGGATAATGAGAAAATAAAAACCAAATCTTAAAACACCTTCCCCCCACCATTCCCTTATTCCTGGGCACAGCTGCACTCCCATTTTCTCTGGCTCCTCCCCGCCAGCAGCGCAGGGGTACAGGGAATGGGGTTTACAGTCAGTTCATCACGTTGTCTCTGCTGCTCCTTCCTCCTCAGGGGCAGGACTCCTCCCACTCTTCCCCTGCTCCAGCGTGGGGTCCCTCCCATGGGAGACAGTCCTCCATGAACTGCTCCAGAGTGGGTCCCTCCCCCGGGCTGCAGTCCTTCAGGCACAGACTGCTCCAGCGTGGGTCCCCCACGGGGTCACAAGTCCTGCCAGAAAACCTGCTCCAGCCTGGGCTCCTCTCTTCGTGGGGCCACAGGTCCTGCCAGCGCAGGCTTCCCACGGGGTCACAGCCTCCTTCGGGCATCCCCCTTCTCCGGCGTGGGGTCCTCCGTGGGCTGCAGGTGGAGATTTGCTCCCCCGTGGACCTCCCTGGGCTGCAGGGGGACAGCCTGCCTCACCGTGGTCTTCCCCACGGGCTGCAGGGGAATCTCTGCTCCGGCACCTGGAGCATCTCCTGCCCCTCCTTCTGCACTGACCTGGGGGTCTGCAGGGTTTTTTCTCTCACATGTTCTCACCCCTCTCTCCAGCTGCAGTTGCTGTTGTGTGGGTTCCCCCCCCTTCTTAAATGTGTTCTCCCAGAGCACTACCTCCGTTGCTGATGGGGTCAGCCTTGGCCAGCAGCAGGTCCGTCTTGGAGCCGGCTGACATTGGCTCTGTCAGGCATAGGGGAAGCTTCTAGCAGCTTCTCACAGAAGCCACCCCTGTAGCCCCCCAGCTACCAAAACCTTGCCACACAAAACCCAGTACATGGGTTTCCTCAGAGCATCTCGGAAACTATCACCCACAGACACTGCACTGCAGACATCCCTTTATAGAAATAGCATTGAATCTTATGGCACACCTATTTATTGATTTATTGTTTACAGAGCTTTGAATTACAGTAGTACTAAGTTCACATTAAACTACTGTTACTGTTTATTTTGAGGATACTAATGCCCAAGCTGCCCTCATCAAAAGGGAATCACTATGGTAGGCACACACGCACAGCAAAACCAGTTGCTGCTAGAAAAAGACGTTATCTTTACACATCTCTGTGCAATGCCTACATTTTATCCCCTTTATCTGCACTGTAATTAAGCAAGGCACAGTGACATCAAATATGACACAAAAAAACTCAGGCATTTCCCCAACATCAGCCATGAAATCTTCAACCAATCTGGCACAAAAAGGTCTCAGTTTCAGTCTAGTGACAAAACAAACTTTCTAAAATCTGCCAAAACTGATAAGTAGGCTTCCGGTCACTATATGAACGCTCAGAAGGAGGTTAGTCCATATCACTGTGAATTTCTACGTGGTTATTTTCTGTTTAAGAGAGTCTCATACAGGTATATTAACTAAGATTACAACATCTCTCCCCACAGTCAAGTGTTCAACCCATCAAGTACTGCAGTTGCAACAGCCTAGGGAAGTATTACACATCAAGAAAACGCCATAAAATTTTTCAAAATATACGAATGACTACTTTCAGTTCTAAAATGAAATCTGTGTAGTGGACATGATCTATCCAGCCTCTCTGGAAATGAATCTTCTTGAAATACCTTAGGAAAAACAGTACTTCAAATCTCCCTTAATGAGACCTGTCATTGGGTTCTTTTACATGTTTACTTTTTTTTAAGCAAGCAGCCCAAGACAGCCAAATCTCAGCTTTCGGTCGAAGATTCATTTTGCAGCCCACTGCCTAAGGCACCCTTTCTGCACGCCGTATCTTGGGCACACGGTGTCACAGTATATGTCCCCTGACAAAAATTCAGCAGCCGCAGAGATGATCCATCCCAACTGCCAGGTCAGGCAACGCGAGAGAGCCCACAGCGTGGCAGAGCCGTCCACCCACAGACACACACAGACTATTTTGCAAAGCAGCAAGAAGACGGGACCACTCGCTGTGCTCTGTGGTCTCAGGCAAACTCGTACACGATGGGACAGTGGAAAGATGAAAAGTTTGAAGATAAATATGCAATCCATGGTATCCCAGTAGGAAATATTCAAAGCAGTCTGATTTGCTGCATATGCACAGAAACCAAAGTAGTCGTCATTTAGTAAAATAACAGATGAGACTCTCAAACATATACTCAAGAAATCAAAGAATTATTATAATCTTTGGTGGTTTGTTTGGGTTTTTTCTTTCTTTCTTTCTGAGAGAAATATAGTCTGAAAAACTAATCTGGAATCATATCCCCAGTAGGCAAGCATCACAAAATTGCCAGCTAAAATTACTTTACATAAACAGTAACACCAATGACTATGTTCTGGAAAAAAATGTAAAAAGTAATTATGAAACACACTTCTCTTGGAAGTCTGATCTAGTCTTGTGGAAAAGTAAGAGAAAAAAATGCAAAACAAATCAATTACAAATCAAATACTCTACAATAGAAAGGACTAATTTCTGCAGTCAGTGCAAAGTAATTGAAATACTTTTTGAACTTGGTTATTTTCAGAATTACTTCAAAATGAAGATGAGTGTTCCCTCCTGTCTAACTGCAGTTTATTCTTAAACTATATGTAAAATTGTAGCATTAGATATATAGTAACTAACGTGAAATCACAACTGGTTTATCTATGTCCTAGATGTTACAATAAAGCTTCATATTACATCAAATGAGCAGACTGGAATTAATCAGTGTACTGAATTTATGATACTGCAGTGAACATAGCTTACCAGTAATTGATCCAACAGCAAGTGTGTGTGTAAAATCTAAATATAGATTTAATAAATTAGACTAGCTTGCTAATTTTCACTTTAGATGCTCATTTATAATCATAATGTCTCAAACATGCATCACTACATATCTTGAAAAGCCTATTTCTGGGCTGTCAGCTTGTTCTGCAAAAGTATATCTGCTTGGCATGTACCAGAATGCTTCCATTTGTTATTAGTGAAATAAGTATATGGTCACAAAATTAAGACAAATTAACTGTGTCAGTTTTGTAGAGCAAACCACAGCATTTTCCCACGGTTTCATTCACAGAGCAGGGCACGTGCTGTGGCTGCTCAGTGGGGAAAGCACAAAACTGGGGCAGGGAGGAGCTGGGGAGGGAGCCCGGCAGCAAAGCCCAGCCTAGTGAGTCATGCCAGGCTTCCTATCCTACGCTCAGTGGGGCAAGATGAGTTTCTCCAGAGAACAATTCGGATCAGGAGCCTAATACAGTTGTTTTGAATTGCCTATCTCTCCCCATTGACTGGAGAAGGAGTCTAAAAAGATTCATTTTAGTAGGGTAGAGTTACCCCCAACAGTGGCTAATGGACTAAGACATATGTTGAGACTCATTAAGAGCTTGATTCTCCTTTATTCCTGCAGTATCAGAAAGCTCCAGCACCTCCAGAATAACACAATGTTCCTGTTGGGCACATTTAAATTATGATGCTAATTTAAGACACTCAACAGTGTGGGCAAGCAGTGGGCTGTTGGGGTGCCACAGAAATTGCTGTACTCCTCCTTTTCCCATCTGTTGCATTGCCACCATACTTCCAGTGCCAGGGAAGAGCTTAGAGCCCAGTTTGCAGAATAGATGCACAAGCAGCAAGTTCCCAAAACCTCCGAGATGACTTGCTTCTACATCACGATGCCATTTGCACTCAAGGGCAAAGACAGTCTGGCATCCCACGCAGAAAACACACTGTTGTTCCTTTAGGGAAATACGTGTTGGGAAATGCCAGTAAATTTGCTGGCTGTGAAGTCTAAGTTCAGTTCTGTATGAAGAAATGAATAGACATTATAGTTTGTCTGGGTAAAGGTAGGAAAATATGATCCTCAGAGCTGGATTTGAACTATGGAAAGTATATGTAAACTATTATAGAGCTTGAAGCTGAAATCAGGCATTAGCCTCTACAACTACAGCAAAGATGAAGAGAAGCTGCCTTGAGGGAAATAGTGAGAAATTGTGAGCGATGGACCTGCCTGCTAGCTCTAGCACTGGGTTTGCCTCACTTCCCAAGAGGGCTGGCAAACTGCTAGCTTGGGGATTTGCAGGAATAGGGCAAACGCTGGTAGAAAAGCTGCTCTGGGCGTCAGACACTGCTTTCCTGTAAATGAGGAATAACTCCAGACACCAGTGGCACTCCAAAAACTCAGAATCGTTGGTTTAAAACTCATCTTTGTCTGAAACCACTGATCAACAGAGGTCTTCAGGGAGGCTAAGCAGGAAAACTGACAACAGGGTAAATATGTTAAAGACATTTTTTGGAAGAACTATTTATCCTAAGTATAACTATATCTTCAACTGCAGTAAACCATTGCAATTCAAACAGTGGAAAATCCCATTCCTGAACACTTTTTTTTTTTTCTGAATTTTCAGAATTAGTTGTAACAAGTATCTGATATCTGACAAATCAGAATACATCCTTAACCGGAAGGATAACTGATGACATTGAACAGCTGCTGGGACAGGTTTATCTAAAAGCCTAGGAACAGTGTTCTTCCAGCACTTTCATTGCAGTAATGTATTTGGGTCTGTATCACTGGCTGACAACAAATGAACATAATCCCATCTGTTCTATATGCCTTTCAGTCACGAATTACCAGCTGTCAGCTTTAGTCTTGATATTTTGGGGCAAACTTAAAAGGGTTTGGTTTTTTTTTTCAATTATTTTAAAACAATATCAAGGACCTCCATATTTAGCCTCACCAATGCCTCTGCTTCTACCTAAGCAAATAGTCTTTATTCCTGAACACAAATAAAACAACCTGCATAGAGCAGCTAAGTTACATTTGATGTAGCTGGTTAACAATACGTGTTAAACCCCAGCTATTGATGAACAGTTTACATTGAGATTTCTTCAAATGCGTAGAAGAGATTCCCAGAACAGACGACTGGAAGAAGAGTGCCCATTTTCACACCATCTCAAGTGCCTGGCATGATTTCTCAGTGCTGCAAATGCCATCAAAGCTGCTTAGGAAGCCTCTGAGGATCTCGTGTTATCAGTGCTGTTTACTGAGAGATGTATTAGAGTGCTCTAACGTGCTCTCTGACATCCAAGGAATGCAGGACTTTTCAACCAGGGCCACTGTTGTGTTGCAATTGCTAATTCTGTGTCTTTCAGGCGAGGAATAACCTTGCGGTATTGCTAAGGAACAAAGAGAATTGCATACACTGCTATTCTTCCTTTTGTTTTGCTCTTGTTCTTTTTTTGTCATGTCAAAATGGTACCAGACTTTGATCCTGGTTCTCCAGATGCCGGCAAGGATGGCATTTCATAAAGGACATACAATCAGTCTTCAAGCAACTTCTGCAGTTTTGAAGTTACTCTTCTTTGTCCCAGTTCATCTGTTGCTTCTTTGGTTCTTCGATACCATTGAAGAATGGCCAGATTATGCAGCACAGATTGCAAAATACAAGTGCAAATTAGAAATCACAGAATAGGGTCTACATAACACAACAGACTGATCCAAAAGCTTTTCATCCAGTGGCCTTGAACCAAATCCTTAGTTCAGAGCAACCATTCAACAAGACTGTAGATGTCTCATCCTATTCTGGATCTGACACTTCATTAGGGCACTACATGGTTCAGCACACTAGGGTACCTTCGAGCAACTGTAGGTTTTGACAAGTTTCAGAAGGAAGGGCCAGTGTTTACCACCAGAAAGGCAATATTTACTAAAATACTCAGTTACTCCACTCTCCTCAATTAAACAGGAAAATGTGGTATTTCACTGCATCAGAGCAGCAGGTAAAAGCTGAAGAATGACAAAGGTGGGACTGTTTGGGAAACCTCCTGGAGCATGGGTAAGGCTTATGCTCAATTCACTCATATTTCTTGCCTTTTATGAACATTGCATCTATTCTCAATTTTTAAACCAGATCTGTACCTTTGCAGAGCAGATTTTTTATCTGATGTCAAGGGACAGAGGTAGAATTTGCATTTTGTAGTGCTCAGTGCTCACTCCTCTGAGCATCCACACAATGGGGAACATGGGACCCAAGCAGTTTAGCAGTACTTCCCACTCAGGGATCTTGAATCCACTACTAAATATGCTTATTTTCATTTTGGGACATAAGAGCAAACATGGAACAAGAGCCCCCATCCCTGATTGCAGGGAGGAGGTCCAGCAGCACGCCAGGAGTAAAACCTGCAGTCTCCCTTCCAGGCCTGGCTGACCACTGCAATCCTGGGTGAGAACTACTCAAATGCTGTGGGATCTTCACTCTTACCTCCGGCCAAAATAAATAGTAAAACATTTTATATCAAAGACATAAATAAGCCAATACCAAAATTTTACATACATTACTTCATTTATAAGGGGTGTGTAAAATGCACATTAAATCTGCTATTTAGTGTGATGATGATTACATGTCCATCTTTCTAATGGCTTTAGGTGCTTACAAGCCTCTTATTATTAGAGAGTTTCATAATCTTTTATGAGTGTATCCTCAGAAGACCTTGATAGTAAGGGTAAAGTTATTACCTCTGTCTCAAAAATTGTGGAAATGAGGTACAGGCAGATCTATGTTAAGGCTAAATGGATGAATTCAGGAGCTTCACATCAGATTATCCCAAGACATCAACAAGAAAAATCAGAAGTCCAGATGGCATGAAATTTGTGAGGAAATGTCAATAAAATGAAGGTTCCTTAAGTTTAGGAAGAGACTTGATTATATATATATGAGCTCAAACTTTAATAAGAATGAAGTGCTGGAAGAGACTGCCTGAATCCTAAAGGCAGATTTAAAGAGAGATTAAGGAGACGTTGGCCTAGGAAGGCCAATGAAGTTGAAGTTGTTTTCACTTTTGTGGAAGAAGGATGAATTTACTGACCTCGGGATGTGCTCACTGATGTAAGCTGAAAATCTCTCTGTGCTTTCAGAGTGATTTGAGTCCAGATCTAGGTGACATAACACATCAAGGATGATCTCAGTGGGAACTCAACACATCCCAAAGTCATCCTTTTAAACTTAGTGCGGCCTGCTACAGTAGTCGCTGGGGTAGGTAAATCCAGGCTCATCCCATGCCTTCTTTTATAATTCAACAAAGCCCAAAGATGTAGGCCACTGCTCTTGGTAGGTAATGTAGATAGACAACGTAATTATGTTATACAGCATATATTAAAAACAACAGCTGAGGCACTGGCTTGTTTTAACATTAAGAAATAATAGTCATTACAGATCTGAGTCTCAAAATGCTGAGAATCTGCAGACACTTCTGAATTCTTCTGAAATTATTATAAGCTCACTGCATCTGTAAATTAGATTTTTACACATCTGGCCACTCTAGTGATGATTATTATTATTATTAAAGAGAATGCAGAAGAGCTAAATAAAACATACAATGATGCTCTTGATCATTCACTTCTTTCCTGCAGCAGCCTAGTGTGTTGCTAAGAAAATATTCAATACAATTATTCATAATAACAAAACATTTAATTAGCTTTACAACAAGACACTAAGCAACACACCAGATGCTAATGACATCATGAAAGTCCATTTTGTAATGAAGCACATATGTACTAACATATTTTAATTTCAAAGTGGTTTTGAGATTACAAAGAGAAGTTGGAAGTTACAACTTTGAGATGCAGTCTCAAAACTGCACACAGACAGGCAAGAAGCAAATTGACGTTATTGGGAGTAGGATTTATAGTTTAAATAAAATATCACTATCAACAATAAAAAACCACACAGCCAGTGCATTCATCAGATTAAAACAGCTATGACAGCTGGTAACACTATTGGTAAATTCCCCGAAGATAAAAAGCACTACCAAGTCAGAAATCATTGGTAGTCTGAAGGTAGCCTAGGAAAGCCTCAAAGAAAAAAATGTGTAACCTATTTGATGAAAGTGAGTGAAGATCTGCAAAAAGGGAGAGATGATCAAAGGATTAGGCCAGGAAAATTATCTATTTAAAATCCTTTAAAGCTACCGGTGTGAAGCTCTAAGTCTCTATTTCTGCCCAAATGTAAAGTATCTCTCCAAGGGCCCAGTTCAAAGCCAATCAAAGTCACTGAGAACTGTAAATTTCAGAGAAGGCCTTTACGATCATCCTGAGGATGTCCGGAATAACCGTCATTGCGTTGCCCTTTCAGAGGGCAGGCAAAAGCAGCACATGGTCTCCAGCTCTCCTGGGTGCCCAGGGCCCAGAGCAGGGATTTGAGCCATAGCAGGGATTTGAGCCTTGTCCCAAGGACCCCCTGACTGTCAGAGCTGCCAGCAGGAAAGGGACCCTCTCTTGCTCCCCATGCCTATGCGTGGAAACCTCCAAAGCGGTGCTGCTGGTCATATTAAATAGAGAAACCCAAAGAACAAGTTTTCTGATGACCTCACTTCATGTCAAGGGCTACATGGTTGGAGTAACTTGAGTTTTTGTGTGTCTTGGAGTTGCTGTGGTGCTGGAGAACCAGGTGTCGGGTAGAGTCAGATGCCTCTAGTGGTTGGGAGCAGCCGAGTGGCCATTTCAGGGTTGCTGGTGATAGATTTACACAGCTAAAGTGGCTGCTTGATACCTCTGAGTGTATAAAAAACTGGAATTCTACCCAAAGTGAATTGAAATGGAGCAATTAAAAATTAGTTAGTTTTTGAAAATGTGATCCTTTAACTGTTGGGACAGCATTTTATGACACAGACATACCTGTTGCCTTATTGTGGCACTGCACAACTGTGTTAATATTCCTTTACTTTATCACAGTCAGGAAAGTCTCTTTCTTAAGAAAAAAACCCATAAAATAAGATGTCTGGCTATATTTTACAGCAATACTCCAGAACACTCCACCTAATCCCAGTGATATTACAGATACTAGTGCAGTAAATATCTTTAAGGACTGAAGTAATGCAACAACTCTAGCAACTCAATTGATGCTCAGCAGCACCATTATTGTTTGTCTCTGCTACTTGAAAACACTCAGTTTCAAACTCTTTGAAGTAACCAGAAAAAGAAACTGCTACGGGAGCTCATTCCATGACCACTGTCAAAAATACTATTGCTAACAGTAAGATTACTGCAGCAATTGGGACAACTCCCAGTTTGCTACAGAATGCTTAATAGCTGTAACACATATTATCTAATAAAACATGCTTTGTTTTTTCAGGCAGTGGTGGAATATAAAAATTCATCTAAGAGCTTCATGTGAAGCTGAATGAGTGCAAAAATGAGCAAAATGGACGAGATACATTTTTATTAACATAATAAAAACTAAACCCAGCAAATTCTCCCTCATTTTTAAATTAGCAGTTGGGTCTATGTTATTATTATGCAGTTCTTCTTCCTTTCCTCTCAATGTATCGATTTTTCTTTTCTGCTAATGAACTAGGCACTCTGACAAATGTAAACATGCCAGTGTCCAGTAATTTCAATACACAAACCTACCAGGAAGCGTTTAGAGATATTCTGCAGTGGTAACAAAACGCTTATTTTACTAGCCACTTGTTAACACCTGTTGCATAAAAGTATATAATTGCTCAAATGCTCTGTAAACCAAACAAAATGCTCTGGTTGAAGAACTTGGACAAATTGTTTGACTTACACTGTACTCACATTCTCAGCCCGAGCTGGAAACCCGCCAGAGGAATAAACCACCCAACAGATGTTAATTGTGCACTAGACCACACTGCATGACTCCACAACGTACACGATTTTAAATATTGCAATTACTCAAAGATACAAGGGCAGGCTCTCCAGACAACCCTTTGCACCTTAAAAATTCTTTCTGGAATGTGCGAGGAAACAAGACAAAGTTAAGAGCTTAATGTAAAGCACACAAGCAATAGTGATGCTTTCAAAGAGTTCTCCCAGATTTTCCATAGGAAAACAGGGGGAGGTTCAGAAAAATGCAAGTAAACAGGCTTTGGGAGAGAAGATAAATAAGGACTGGTAACAACTGAACAAACCCAGGAAAACCAAAAGGCAGAGGGGTTTATGTTCCACAGCAACACTGTTGGGGCAGGGACCCTCTGCAGAGCTCTGGCTGCATGGGGGTGGGGAGTGGAAACCTAGGGATCCAAAAACCCACGCTGCAGTTTGGGTACTTGAATTCCAAACCCAGGTTTGCACATTTATCCACATTAGGTCTGAATGAGTACCAGAGAGATAGCTTCAGTCCCAATCTGTATTCTCTGACTGGAAATCACCTTGTCTTGCAGCATTTTTTCTTTAGCAACTTTAGATAAAAGCTGTCTGATTTACAATCTCCCTTCCCTTCTATGTACAGTGTTCATCTTGTCTGAGTTGTCAGTGCTTTGGACATTTTTTGAAGACATCTTTCACTCCGTGTTTATACAAGGTATTCATAATAGGACCATGACCTTAGTGTGGGTACCATTTTGATTTCTCACCTCTATTGTCCTTTGAAAAAGCCTCAGTAAAAAGATTGAAAAATCTGAAAGAATTAATTCTTTAGGTTCAAATATTTCTCTTCTCAGCCTTGTTTTGATTGTCAAGTAAACATCAGCTTAAAAGAGAAAACATTCTCCAGAGACGTTCATTTGATGAGAAAAGGAATTAGTCTTCTTTTAGAGACTGCTATCCAAATATAATTAGATAGGTTTACAATTTTTTTTTTCCCTCAAATGGAAACCATATTTGAAAGGAGATTTGAATGTATAACTTCTAAGCAGAACCAAAGTTGCTCATCAACATACAAGTCTTTTATTGTCTGACAGGCATGGAAATTTTGTCTGAGTAGAGATTGATTTGATGCCAGCTTGCTGCAATTAGAAAGTAATTAGCAGTCTTTCAAAGTGAGGACCAGAAAAATGGCCTGAGGTTGACATTCAATTCAGTGAATAAGCAAGAAAATCTGTGTTGCCTGCTTCTGAGTAGGTGATGATAGAATTTGGAAATCACTGGCTGTACTGTAAACTCTGCTACCTCTAAGGACAAGCCCAACATGTATAAACAGAGACCTTTTTAATTGGGAACACAGTATTTTGACTGCAAGAAAGAAGTTTGATAGTACATTTTTCCGATTAGCCAACATTTCCTTTTTTGTCTTTTAAGATGCTGCCCTACTGGTTTATTGACTAAGAAAGCTGAGCTCACTTGTGCACTAAGGATGGTAACACCATGAAGACAAACGGTCCAAAGCCACGACCTTTAAGTTCTACTTTAATTCTTTGTAGAGAGCTGGGGGGTTTGGCTCTTTTTCAGGATATTTTTCATTTCAGGCTCCGTTCAAAGGTATGCAGCAGCCTTGAACATGCGGCAAAAGACTTCTGCACCTTCATAAAATACAGTAAATCTTTAAATGCAACTTACTGAATTAGTTCTATTTACACAAATACCAACCTTAAGTTTCATCATGAGCTAGTACTGCAACCAACTGCAGGAAATGCAGATGTAAATACTCTGCCCATTACTTGTATTTCTTTGATTGGCATGCTATTAGGAAACTTGCTGGGAGGTATAGAAACTGGGAACATAGACATATTTGAGTTTTCAAGAAAAGCCATTCCATATTGGAAACAAAGAAAAATGCAAACCAATGACCTCTCATGTGTTTTTTTATTGAAAGTTCTATATTTTTATGTCTAAACCAGGAAGGAACAGAGAGATTAGAAGACAAAGGGTCTCTGATTCTGCATTAAAAGTAGCAACTACTAGACCATCCTTTCTCTCAACATCATTTTTGAACAACTATTTCCTGGAACAAAGGGATAAAGAGAGTGAATTATAGTACACAGTGCAGGAGAAAATGATCTAAAGACAGGTCAGTTTACAGGAAAATTATGCACATTTTTCTCTTTTTCTTTTACTTGCCTGTAAATATCATATGTTTTCTAATAATGACACCAATAAATAGGCTCTCACTGGAAATAGGCATGTGAACCAATTGAGGACATTTAACACCACCAGCTGGGCATGAGGCTAGCCACTATTTCATGCCCATCATTAATGGTTCTGAATTGCTAGTAAAATAGAGCAAATATTTAACAAAACCCCACAAACAGCAGAAATTAAGAAGATGAAAGAGCCAGCCACAAAGTTGAAGGGAGAAGGAGAGAAGATATTTGTTTCCTGACTAGAAAAACTCAGTTTACAGAGAGGATTAAACTTAGTTTTCTAATTAGAACCTTGTGAGTTTTGAGTTCTATGCAGCAGCATGGAAAGGAAATCACAGGGAAAATTATATATAAGCCCATGTTAATGCTCAGCAACAACCATAACAGACAGGCTGTGACCAAAGGTGCAATTGTACAAGTTTCTATTTCTTTGTTTTAAGAACTGAAAGCAGAAAGACTTTAAGCATTAAAGAAAAAGTGACATCACCAGAAGTGAAAGTTTTAACAAGTCACATGCCAAGAATACACTTGGTCTTACAGACTTAACAAACAATAACTGATCTGAGTACAAATATAAGTGACTTTTAGTGTGGTTTCCCTTTCTGAAATCCCCCCCTGCCAAAAAAAACTAAACAGAAAATACAGAGAAAATAAGGGTCTTTAGGCTATTGAAGACTGATGTTCTCGCAAGACCCCAAAACATGATAAAATCTCATTCAAGGGAAGAAAAAAAACCACAAAGAGAAGTTAGGAGAGTACTCAATATAAGAAAAAACTATTATTCTCTTGGAAAACGTGCTTTTAGGAGTACAGCAAAGGCTGCTGTAGCCACAAATGGAAGCCAAAATCAGTAACTGTCTTGCTTGACATGGCCATTATGGGTGATGAATCCAACCTAGAGCAGACATACTTTTGAGAACCATGGGTCTCAAAGGGAAGCCGAAGAGTGAACTAAAGAATGAATGAAAGAAAGAATGAAATGAACCAGCACATAAAAAGGGAAAGTCACCGTTACACCCCTGTGCTTCTTCTATGCTTTGGACAGCTGTGGCAGAGCTCTAGGATTTTACACAAGAGACTACACCTAGAGAAATTAAGACAAGTAAACCCCTGGTTGCTGGTTTTTTCACATGGTACTTCCTTGCTATTTCTATTTCACCCAAGAGCATGTTTATAATGTCATGTCAAGATGAGCTTTGTGGCTAAAACTTGGTCAGGATTTGTATCTACGCTGAAGTTAATGACATTGCCCTTCAAGGGTGACAAGCATCTTCGTAAACAATTACATGTAACTATAAAACAAATTAATGCTGAACCTTCAGTTATCCCTCACTGTCATGGGGACGTACTGCAACCTCAGCAGTCCTCCATGCAAACACTCTCTCAGAAGAGCTCTGGTAGGAAACGGATCTATCAGAAATGGGTAAAAGGAGAAGAATGCAAAGAACTCTCTTGCTCAGCAGTGAAATTGGGGACAAAAGTCTGGGGATTAGCATGAATAAGTTTAAGAAACAAGACACGCATTTGTATTTATATGGATGATTAATTTCTGGAACATGCTACCATAAAAAGCTATGAATTTATCATGTCTTGTTGGCTTCAAATCAAGGCTGAAGATCTCTGTAGAATATACACCATGATGAAGCTAAAGTTAACAGGTTCAACATAAGATAAAATTCCATGGCCTCTATTACACAAGGTCAGAGTAAACGATTGAATGTCCCAGTTTGTCCTTAGAAGCTACAGTTCCGTAATAAGAATAATTTCTGAAGCAGTGGAAAGAAATACATAAGTTTTCTACATTAACGAGGGTAAAAAGCTCCTTTCCACTTCTTATAACCGTCAAAGCAATAAGATGTATCTTCTAAACTAACCTTTGAATCAACACAAATGGCCCCTTTAATGTCAACCCCTTTCCTGATAAAGTAACAATTAGACAGTTAAGAATAAATGTCCCAGAACTAATGGTTTAAAACAAACAAGCAAAATTATTAAACGTGTTGTTACAATAACTGGGTAGTTAATTATTTTCATGTTTCCCACCAAGGAAAATACTTGTTGCAACTTTGAAAAGCCCACTTTGTTGACAGACTGTTTCATCTCCGTAAATGTAGCAAATAGGTTCACTTTTAAACATGGTTGACTATCTTACTTAACTTGTGCACAGCTTTAAAATAGAAACAAAACAAAACAAACCCCAAAAGAAAAAGAGCTGGCTTTTGTGGAATAAGTGATTACAGATTATTTGACCAGGTTAGTAAAATATCTTAAAACTTGTTTTAAGGAGAAAGCCTGCAACCCCTTCTAGAGTAGATTATTCTATTTTCCTTGATTATCAAAGCAAGTAAAAGGACAGATCTTTTTTTTTTTCCTGACAGCCTCTGTTGTTATCAAGGGGATTTTTGACAGCAGGGTTCCCCTCTATCTTTCAACATCATTAAGTTCTAATTTCAAACTCACCTGAATTTTCTTCACTGTCAAATTTATCCACGTGTGAGGGGTGAGACAGAGCCTTCAAGCCATTTAAACCCACAAATTAGCTGTTCTTTGACCCTAATTAGGTAAATCAGCAAGCTAACCTCCATACATTTCTTAAAGCTAACCATGTGGTATCACGTTGGGCCAGAGCTCCTCTACCAGTTTCCTACAGCATTTTTCAACCTTCATAGGCTCTCTTGGGCAAAAACCAGAGGAGCACCACTGAGAACAAGGTGAGACTGGGGTACACAGCCAACCATGAAGCTTCACCGCCTTTTCCTGAATATTGACATAACCAGAAACTAGGTTGAAAGCAGACATTTTGGGGTGGGAGTGAGGAGAACTGCAGGAGTGGAGAGAACAGAAACGACAATGCCAGCTTGGAAGCTGTTCCCACAGCCTTAGAAACACTGCTGATGTGGCAGAGAAAGGTTTGGGTTTCAATACAGTTTGAAAGAAGCTGGGAATTGAAAGGGATTCATGTGTCTCCTGTTGTTTGATTCCCCTTCTGTTCAGAAAACCAGGAGGGTTTGCATTTTTTCAATTAAATAAGACTGCATATAAGAAACAACCAACTCCCTTACCAACATAACAGAAACAACCTACAAGACCCAGAGATTTTGACTAATTGCCCATGTCAAATGGAGAGAGGGGATAATACAGCTATAAGTTTAAGTTTTAATGATTGGATATAGTAATAAGACCAACATCTCTGAATGTCCTTGGGATCACAATTTCTTTTGGCAATAAAACATTCAGAATGGTTATGGTGAGCGTTATGAATGTTTATTAACATAATAGTACATTCTGGTTCCACAACATGCAGGATGTGTATAATGGTGCTACATGCATTATTCATATTATGCAAGACCAAAATAATTCCTCGCTTCAGTCTTATGGATTCATAATTTAAGATGAAGAGACAGTCTCTCTCTTACAACAGAGATGTTTATTCTGCTCTTAGTTAGGTTCATATGAGTCTTGCACAGGCACAAAGCAGAGAACATGACCTAACAAATCAATCAATATGAAAAATAGTTCACAGCATTTCTGAGCACCCTGGTAATCTCAAAATAAAAAGCAACACCCCAGCCCCTTTTCTCATGCAAAATATCATGTGTTAAACATAACAAATGCAAAATAACATTATATAAAATAGCAGGCTGATAAATTCAGAGTAGGAGCACAAAGCAGTGTGTGCAGGAGCCAGAAGCCTATTATTTCCTATTGTTCTTTTTTTGTCTCTGGCAGCTTTAAAATTGGAAACAAACTACCTTAAACTATTTCTGGGAGCTTAGAGAACTTGAACAACAAGCACTGGCTGAGGATGAAATTTCAACCTGGTAGCTGTGACTGCCTGAACACCAATGTTAATAAAGGAAGTGTTAACGGATCCCTACCTACGACATGCTATGAAACCAACTGAAACGTCACGTTTGCTCAGCAATGTCTCAACAGCTGCCATTTCTTGACCAACTGAAGGGATGATAATTCCCATCTCAGTAGCTTTTCTGGGTTTTTTTTTTATACAGGGTAGTACAAAATAATTTTCAATACAGCATACTGAAATACTGTTTGTGTACCAGGAATATTTATCAGTTTATATTCTTCTTAAACACTACAGAACAGTAAATAATTTTGTTAGATATATATTAATTTATTGCTTATAAATTCAATTTTGGATCAAGCGTACTATTCAGGAATTCATAGAGAAACTGTCCTAGGCATGCAGCTAAAAAATTCTTCAGAAACAAGGTGAGAAATATTGAAATATTTCATTGTGACATTTTCAGATACAATATTTGAATTCTTATCTTAAAAAAAATGTAAAAAATAAAACAGAAAACAAATCAAATTTATTTCATTTTGGTGGGGAAATAAGATATGGAAAAAAAAATTGTATCAGCCTAAAATGTTTAATTTAGAAAGCCACATTAATAATAAGAGGATTAGTGGAAGATTGCAGACATTGAAAGAAAAGCATGAGAAACAGAACATGAACATAGTGAACCTGACCATAGCATTCACATGTAGGGCCTGGTGATCCAAGATCAAGGACTTACCTAAGCCAGATGACAGAAAAATAGACCAGGATGTTTTGTAGAAATCCCAAAACTGTGAAATTGTCTAACCCATTTTAAAATCCCTTCCCGCTTTTGGCCTAACAATTTCCATTATGAATCGCTTATAAAATCTCATTCACAGCAATTCTGTAAGATATTTAATTATCCATTAATTTATCCAGCAATATTAAGTATACATGATGTGGGAATTGACAATCCGCATACCCTACAGAGTAACAGTTTTAAGCAATCAAAGCAATTGTTCATGCAGTTTTGCTGCGTAAAGCCATACACGTCTTTCCCTATAGCTGGGCAATCTTAGTGGCTGCACTCTGGCATACCGAGGTTGCGCTGTGCAATAATCTGCACAGTTGTTGCTTCCAGAAGGTGGGAGTCAGATGCTAGTTTAAAACCTCTATGAACAAACAGTCCCGAAATCACATCGTAACCTGTGCCGTTTATACGTCCCTCTCTAGACTTCTAAAATTTACTTTTTAAGCATTCAGTTTGACAGGTGTTTTGATGTACAAATCATACCCATAAATTATGTCTGAAACCACTTTGGTGTCTGACAACAAGCAGAGAGTAAGGATGCCACTTAGCTAGAAAAGTGATGAAAAATGACACAAAAGACGACCTTGTCTGTCCTTGAATGCAGCACAGGCACGCTCAGAGAGATGACTGCCCTGCATGACGCAAAGTGAATATATCTGCCCTGGCTTGACCAAGGCAGAAGAACTCTGCGTCCAGCTGAGTCCATCACCAATTCTCGCTCTGTCGTGGGCTCGCTGTTGACAAGCCTCTTCATGTTCCATTTCTAAAAGATGCCTTTAACATTCTATTATTTTGTTTCCATTAAACAGAGTTCACAGCTTGTATCTATTCACACAACATTACCATTATGCCCATTAAATATCAAGCCTAAGTCAGAGAAGAAATTGTGAATCCTTTGCTTCACAATAGCCAGAATACATCTGCCCATACTTTTATTTTATTTCACAGTTTAGTCAATGTTTCAATTTTTGGAGCACAGCAGTGGCATTTTTCCAAGTCCATATCCAATTAGTCTTTTCATTATATGACTGCAACGCAGAGTATAAAAAAATAATTTATTGGTTTTGGTGCCAGTTATTTAATCTGGGTGTAAGTAAGATTTTTTTATTTGATCATTTATCTAGGAACGAATGTTGTGTCACAGTTTTACTGTGATCACACAATTTGATTTTATTTTCATTTGTTATTAGAGACTCCAAAAACAGTGGAACAAAAAAGTCTATTTACTACTTCCAGTTAAAACTGAAAAACTGAATTTCCCACCTAAGTCAACAAGCCACCCCCAGCAAGCAGTGAGCTGGTGTGTATGTTGGTGTCAAGACTACAGTGGAATATAAGCATGAGCTTAAATAGAAAGATATTATAATTTTGTCAGCAGGAACAGAATCAAGTAAGTACTGTGGTGTCTGAAAGAAAAAAAGCCAAATTCCAGAATTTTAGCAGAGGATGATGGCAGAGTTGTCCAAGCACTCAATACAGTATTTCTGATCATCATGCAAAAATAGTCCAGATTCTGCAATTGGGCTTTAATAAATATGACATGACAGATGCTGCCTGAGAAAACAATTTATCTGCATGTGTTTATATTCTTTTGGTTCGTAAGATAAAACTTCTTGACTTCTTAGAAATGCTTATTCTCTTCTGAAATTAATTTTGCTGCACAGGAGGTCTGCTTTAACTGTTAAGACCAACCATTTCCCCAGCTCTTCAGGACAAGGGAAAAGCGCAATCTGTGGTTTTGAACAAGATTATTGTGCACAGTATAAGTTCATTCAGCTCAAATCTGTGGTAGCATTATACAGGTTTTGTAGCTTAATGTCTAAGAAGTAACACAGACAAATTGCCCTCACTCTTAAGAAAGCTTAGTATCATGTTTGAGATTTTTTTAAATGAGGACCAAAACACTGTTAGAGAAAAATGCTACCACAGTGGTATATATTTTTAGTTTAATAATATTTCACACACTTTAAAAAATGTTTCTTTAAACAAAAAACCATCTTTCTGAATGGAGTTGCCTCTCCTGCGAAATGTACTCCATAATGTGCTTGCAAAGAAATCAGGACCCACAATCTGTCCGTGCAGCCCCACAAGCAGCAAAATTCTTCTCGCTCCAGCATCATCTGTGGTGTTGGAGAATAGTTTGTTTGTCACATATGCTCTCTAAGTGTGAAGTCATTCAAATGAAATGAAAGACAGTCTGGTGTAGCTCATTCATTAATTTTCACAGCAGTTGGTGCCCTGTTGGCATTTCAAATTAACATAAGGAAAAGTTCAAGAGATTTAGCTTCATTTCAAATCATGTCTACTATGATTTTCAAGAAATGTTACAAATAGATTAAATTGCATTAGTAAAAGCTAATTGCAGAGCAAAAGGGAAGAATATTAAATGCTAAGTACCAAACTAATTTCAAAGTAACCTAATTTCACCAGCTGAATCATCCCCTACGTGAAAGATTGCACTCAAGTAGCTGCAGTGGTGACTGCGAGTCGCTGCGCAAGGCTAAAGTCCCTAAAGATACTGGTTGCAAGTGTTAAATGACAAATTGAAAAGAAAGGACTTCAGTCCTGTTCATCTCACAGCTCCAGGCCCTTCCAACCTTCTCTGCAATTGGATCCAGGGTCTAAATAAACCTCCACAGACCTGCAGTTCCTATGTATATAATAAACTCTTTGGGGCCACTGAAAAACTGCAGAGCTTTAAGAACATGCAGAGGTCTTATGATGGGGCTGGAGTTTCCTGACAATTGCCTTTGGCCATTCATTTTCAAAACTCCCAGTAACTTTTTTGTATTAAACTACCCTGATCTGACCATGAAATAGTGAACTCGCATTAAAAAACTACAATCTCAAGTGTAATTGCAGCTCCATATTCATTTCTGCAGTGTTTGGTTTCGCTGACTGTCCTTGTTCTGCTACTTTAAGATCTCAGACACAGAAGACTCAGGAAATACATCAATTCAAGAAAATTGGCCTATTTGCTGATGAAGAGAATTAAAACATACCAGTTCTTTCCAAGTAATGGAATATCCAACGCATTTTATGCCTTACTTCCCCCCCCGGTGTGCGGGAAATTTCTGCATGAAAACGGTGCACCTTCCAATGAAAAACTTGATAATTCAAAAAAAGAAACAAAAGGCGGTAACACTGGGGAAACTTGAAAATTGTAGCCAGGCATTATCTAATTACAAATCAGGGAGTTATTAATGAAGTTGGATAAGAGCTGATGAAAGGACTGAGGTGCAATCACCTAATTTATATATTAGCAGTGCAGATGGCTGCAATCAAGCATTTCCCTTCTATATACTGGAAAGAAATTGGTTCTTCTATGCCATGGTTTATCTTTCCCTGTGAAGGAATCAGAATTGCTTATTTTTTCTCATTACCTATTTATTTTCCCATTGTCCATAGTCCAGATGATATCTGAAGTCAGGTAGAATCCTACTCCCTAGTATATGGATGCAACTGAGAACCCAAAGTGAGTCATTGGCTCCCTCAAGAGAGTTGCACAGAAGGGATATTTATGAGGTGGGAGGAAAGGATGAAATTCATCAAGTTTCAAAAGGAATTTACCTAAGGGCAGTACGTACGTTGCAGTAGCACCACATCAGTCAGGTCTGTGCGTGTGTTGACAAATAGACAAATTCTCACAGGAATAAAGCATTTCATTAAATTTTTTCTGATGTTATTTTTCCCTAAACAAGCCTGACTTCATGCTGAAACAGCAGCAAGAGCTGTAGAGTTTCTGTGATCACATGAATTCAAAGCTGAGTTAAATGGAGAAACAATAAATGTCTAGTAGCACTTCACAAATACTTCATGCCACAGGAGTGGGAGAAAACATCCGTAAGGAAGCCATTTTATGCTTGTTATATTCAAAGCATTGGAGGAACACTGTGAGTGCATTTCTGAGCTTACTAGACACAGAAGGACTGCTCTGGTTTATTTTCAAAGTAGAAGCTGCATAAACAGAATCATTGTCATAGCTCAGTATTTGCTAAGAGTGCAGACCCAAGAAATGAAGCCATAAGTTTAAAAAAAAAATATATGTGCATTGTAGAGTATTCAATAAATGAACTAAGGAGCAAGGCTAGGAAACAGAAGGAAAAATACACAGCTTAGTCTTTGGTTGCATTAAAACATTGATGTCTGTCTATAGCAAGAGCTGGCCATGAGGTTGCCTCTAGTCTAAACCACAGAAGCTTCTATGATAGAATAATAATATAATGTTATGATATAATGTAATACAGAGCCTCCACTTCAGCTCTCTGCACGTGCTCACTTGTTAAGAGTGAGATGGCTCCCTTGAAGAAATCTGTCTGTTAACCACTGTCTTTTCCTACTTATGGGCTTCAGAGTAACAGAGTAGAGAGCAGAAGGGCCAGAAGTCAGGAAGAAGAAAGTGAGATACCTGATTACGGATTCCTATGTTCAAAGCCAACGGAGCAAGTCTAAGTTCCTGGAATGACTCAGAAGTAGAAAAGCTTGGGGGTGATCAGTTACGGGGTCAACTTCAGAGAGTATAGTAAAACAGTATGCTGTGTCTGTATCAGACCTGAGGTTCAGTTCTAGCATGGTGTAAGTTTTAATTGCTGAAGTTATTTGTTCTCCAGGCCTGGGTAGCAAAACTCTTCCCTTCCAGATCAGTGGTATCAGACTGACGGAGCAAGCTCTACTTGAAACTTTCTGTACGTACACTGGAATAACTGAAAGGCAGTTCATTTCCCCTACCTTCCTCTTTGGCCCTTAAAGATGCTTTTAGATGAATTCCCTCTACTTCCTCACCATGCACATTTATCTAGGGGCATTGTCTCATCTGCAGGTTCACCACTGCTCTTCTGACATTCATAAATTGTCAAAGCACCAAAAAAGCTCTATAGAGACTCTATTCAAATTTTCTGCAAACTTGTAGCTTGAGTGTTTTACAGGTGGTTGAAAACATGCAGCAATATGTCCCAGTCACTGTGCAAAAGGCTGTAATAACGAGCAGTTTAAGGGTCTTTCCCTCTTTTGCCTCCTCCAGATCTTTGACTGGGGTCTGTGGTTTGTTCAGACTCCGAGGGGCTCTGAACAGGAGTTATTGTTTACCAGCAGTTCACTTGTGCATAACTACCTATGTCCATAATGATTTTGCAACACATTTATAATTTCTTTGATCGAATGCAAACAGCTATAGCTACAAATTCTACCTGGGACACAGAATTGTTGGGATCGGTTGATTTGGGAAGCTATAGCCATTAAGGCAGCAGAATAATACCCGTACTGCAAATTCAACAGAGCTTCCACAGCTGCCACTGGGGTGAAGCTTGTAGGTTTATAGATCAGATAATAGGTATGAATGAACTTGAGCAATACCTTATGCTTCAACTCAGCTATGTTAGCACAGTCCAAGCCCAAAATCTATAGCACAGTATGCAAAATAATAAAGACTATGAAATGGAATGATGGGATGCTTTAAATGCAAATCCAAAGAATTAATTTCTGCACATATGATACAACATGCTGTGTGAGGTTTTAACCGCGTTTCAAAATAACAGGAGCGACAAAGCAAAATGGGACTGTAACGAAACTCTCGTTGTCTCAAGCTGTTATCTCATCAATCTGAACAAGCCAAGCAAAGTCATGCTAATGAAAGGTTGGGACTGAGGATCTCCAACTGCTGCCTGACATTTCAGCATTGCAGTTAAAGGTCTGCTCCTTTGGAGTGGCCTCCATATTTTCCAAATTAACATTGGGAATGCTTTTCCGTTACTTTTAAGAAGGTTACAAAGTAATAAATAAAAAAGAATGAGCATAAATACCAGACTAAACATTTGAAAATGTAGTATCTGATTCAACGTGTGCATAATTTATTAAATTCATTGCATATATAATGCGGAGAGGCAAGTCACTGCTGTCAGTAACTTAGTCCCAGATCAGAAAAGTGTCTTAGGAATTACTACTTCCAGAGAGGAAGAGACAGTGATTCACATCTCCCAGAAGATTTGAAAGAACAATGGAAAAATCTTGGAGAGTGACAAATTACCACAGGGATGAATAGTTTCTTTAATTGCAATTATCTACAAACAAATTATATATTTTAGCAAGTGCTTTTGTCTCTTCCAGCAAACATGATAAAAGCAGTAGTAATAGCATAGTCTCAGGAAATGTTGCGGCATTTGGAGTGTTTCACAAGTGTTTCAGTTTGAAGAGCTTTTCATCAGAAGATGGTGACCTTGCTGATACCTAAATATTTCATGGGATCATATTAAGTTCCATATTTTGGGTATTGAACTGGGATGAGGATGGGGTTTCTAGGAAAGTCACAACATCCCAAAAAAACAATTACCTTGCTACTGTCCCAATCCTCTACATGTTGCAATGCTTCGCAGAGCAACACAATACCTTTAAGAACTTGGACCCAGGACCTCACATCCCATTAATCAAAGGGTTCGTGATACAGGCATCATATTCTGCACAACACGCAGCTTAATAAGCACACTACTACAATTTCACAGTAGGCAGAGTCTCTAGGGAAACCGACCCTTCATAATGTTCTGTACAGGCCAGAAATCCCTTTTTTCCCCCTGAAGGAATGCCAATCAGCCAACATCAGAAGAAATTTAAATGGACTATGCTTCGTTCTGTGAGAGAGAACAGATTTATGTTAATATCAAGAAGATAAAAATAAGACCTATTGGTTGCAACCCCTTACACACACCCCCTTTAGGAACACTGGACATAAACCAAGTCATTTCCACAACTCCAGAAAAAAAATTGAGGGTTTGGGGTTTTTTTCTCCCCAAAGAAATGTTTAGGTTTGGTTTCTTTTTTTACCTCTGAACAGAATGCACCAGGATGCACTGTAAGAAACTCCATCACACAATTAGTACAGTCCTTGTATGCCCTGGTACTTCAAGAACATTATTTTCATTATTATCAATTCTTCTAATCTGGAAAGAACTGTGGAAAAGGTCCCATAATGGGTTTTCAAAAATAACACTTTTAAATCCATTTTTATTACTGGCAAGAACACAGAATTAATTCAGTTACTGCCAGACTTATTAGAAATGTCGTGATTAGCAGGAGAGCAGCTGGTCCAGTTTGGAAGTTTCAATAAAACAGTTTGATAGCCTGAAAGATCACAGACCTTTTAAGTTTTGGCAAATGAAGTTAAAAGACAAATGTAGGTTAGTTTGGAAAGAAAAGGATCACTTCATAAACAGACAGAAGGAAGAAAGATATAATTTGAAATGCTTTTTCTCAATTACAAATAGAACTCTGAATCCTACTAATCAAAACATAAGCAGAAAACTTAGAGCTAGAACTTTTCATAGAAAAGGCATAAAGGTTTTTAAAAGAGGCTGCTTTACCCACACAGTGCAACCTGGGTGGGGGTTTTTCCGCATTTTTACATCTTCTGAACACACATAAAAGCAAACTTAAGAACTCTTATAGACAGCTATCTGTACATTTACATAGTTATGATGACACAATTATTATGAAATGGAGAAATTGTGACAGTAATGGAAAACAAA
The DNA here is from genome assembly GCF_000737465.1 of Haliaeetus leucocephalus. Taxonomy (NCBI): domain Eukaryota; kingdom Metazoa; phylum Chordata; class Aves; order Accipitriformes; family Accipitridae; genus Haliaeetus; species Haliaeetus leucocephalus. The sequence goes on along the minus strand of NW_010972887.1, from coordinate 1,023,962 downwards.
AAAAGATAAATATATGAAACAGGTAAGAATAAGCATAAAAGTCTTATGCAAAAGACTGTAATGCTGTAACATGGTAGCAGACCTTTTATATAAAGAGTAATGGGGAGATTTGTCTCCCATTCCTAATGATGATGAGCAGAAAGTTGGCACAGAGGATCTATGCAGGAGGAGCAAAGGCCTTCTGGAGCTTTGACAACAATTTACATCCATAATCATGAACAACATTGCATAGAATGTACATTTAATATGATAAATAATGCTGCCACCTAACTTTCATCAGCTTTCAATGCACATTTTTTATTATCCTGCCTGCCTTACAGATGGTGAAACAGAAGCAGTGCAAAGTGAAATGATTTGCCAAAGATCGTCTAGGAGATGAAAATCTCCTGAAACTCCAGACCATTGCTTTATACTTTCAGAGTACTCAGCACAGTGTGTTGCAATGCAGTATTGTTGTTCTAACCACACTAGACTCACCGTTCCTCATTAGTTCTCCGCATTACAGAAATCACTGCAGCTGTTTATAAAATTATGGCTCCCTATGACTGACACAATCTCTTCTAAATAACAAAGTGAGATGTTTCATGGTTCAGATCACTGGTTTTGTCACTTCCTTTTCTTGCTCTCTTCCCACGGAATAAGCAGCAGGGATTTGACATAGACCTGCTCACGTGATTTTGTCCTTTAGATTTTACCAAATTTTAAGAAACTATAGGCAGAAGGAAAAGCATAGATTTTCTTCTCTGTTCCTTAGAAAAATATCTGAAAATGTGTTCATTAAACAGTTACAAGATTTACATAGTCAACAGAATTCAATCGTATCACCTCTCCTCTTCATTGCAGTGATGCTGAAAAGGTGAGCAGAGACAGTTTGCCCTCAAAAAATGCCAAAGAGCTACGTTCATCTCTAATTTACTAGAGAAGTTTACAGACGCATGGCCTGGCTTTTTTTTTTTTGTCTCATGCCCCAAACACATTCTTGACCTAAAACAATTGCACGCTTGAGGCCAGCAATTTTTAAAAGGTTGATACAGCTAAACTGTAGTGACAGCAAAACCCCAAATGAGTCCCTGAGTTCAGGCAGGACAGCCACACACATATAGGCAGCAGCCAAAAAAGGAAAGGAGAGGCAAGAGATGGCAACGGGGACAGAGTACCAAGATCACATTTAGCAAGCACAAGGATAGATGGGCTAAATTACCAAAACGACAGATCAGCTGTCTCAAGATGATGACCAAACAACTCTCACCACATGATATGGGCAGGCAGGAGCTGGTTCTCATACTTCTTGCACCTATTTTCATCACCCCGGGAGCCTCACCTCCCTAATCCCAGTGTTACCCGTGTCCCACTCTTCCCTTCCATTCCACCTGCTTCCACCGCTTCCCCTCTCTTCCCTGCACAATTCCCCCAGGATCTGCACAACACACACACACAGACACACACTCCCCTCACCTTACCTCCTACCCATAGCGTTTTCAGCTCTCTCCCACGTCTCCAGTGGGGTCACAGCCTCACTGTTTTCCAACACCACCCACATCTGCTGGGTGACACAAAGGAAAGGACACAGCACGCCTGGTTTAAGTGGGCTGTTGACCCCGCAAGACTCCTTGTGAAACGTACGGTAATTGGTACCTTCCTGGCTTGCTCTCAAGGCTTTATTTGGCCTCACTCACCTGTACAACCATTAATTTGCTTAAGGTTTGGAAGAATTTAATATTTTTGCAGAAATTTATCAAATAGATGGCATTTTCATCCTTGTGAGAAGTGGTACTTAAAGTCTTTCTCTTTGCTATTGCTCATCACGGGAGCATCTTCAAGCCAGTATTACACTGACTGGAAAAATGTACATCCTACATCAACTCTTAAATAAACCACCCAGCAGTGTGACACTGGTTCCACTAAAGTACATGGAAAAGCTCAGAACAAGTTCAAGATAAGCAGACAGCATACTGAAAGATTAATTTTACATTTTTCCAAAGCTAGCTGGAATCTTTTTCCACCTACTCTCTCATTCTATGTGGTATGCAAGAAAACTTGCCATAATCCTTCAGATCAGCATAGCCTATATTTATTGCTTAATTATGGAAGAGTAATAATGAAAATGAAAAATGGCAATATAGATTTTCAGTCATATAATTTCAGTGTTCCACTTTGCTAAAATGATGTAAAACACCTACCCTTATTAGCCAGGAATATGCTGAAACAGCATTTAAAAAAAGACAAAACCCACAGCCAGGCAGTAAGCAAAAATCCTACAGACACATTTTACAGTTTCCAATTAGGTGTTTCACTGCAAATAAGATATCAAAAATACACACTTCTATCTCCATAACATTATACAATGCACAAGTATCTCAGATGAGCACTCATTATATAGCATCAATCTCGGAGTAGTGTTTTGAGATCTCTAAATAGAAGTACAACTTATGAATGGACCAAAAATATATTTTGTTTGTTCTTAGATTTTCTATGCATCTTCATTTGTGGTAAAAAGATGCAATTCCCTGCCTTCACAGTTCTATGCAATACAGTTTACATGAGTCAAGGACCAAAGCATTTCTTGTCATTGTGTGAAATTTTAGCATCTAAGAAGCTGCAGTTATTTGGTAATCTAAGCATCAAACACTACTGTGTTTAAATTACAGCAAATGTTGGCATTTTGATAAAGAAAACTACATACATAAAAATCAAATTAAAACAGCAAATATTAAAGTAGCATTAAGGCTGGGAGTTTAATTAACTTCCCTGAAAGTCAGAATACTCAATACATTAGAGATCCTCAGGTGGCTGAACACGTAAGGAGCAGAAATAAGAGAAATCGTAAAATTATCTAAACCAAGGTCACAGCTCTGTATAGCCACTGGCTTGGGAAAGGGGCTTGCTCAAAGCAGGAGAAGCTGGAAGTGACTATTAGACAGACATTTGAAACGAGGTTTCCACTGATTTAACACCAAACAGCAGATGAACAAGGGATCTGCTGATTCCTGTTAATTGGGCTGAAAGCAGCCAGTCTGGGCAGGCACAGGAAGGTCAGGGAGCGGCCTCTGGGAACCTGGAAATCACGGCACAAGAAGGAAAGGCAGCCAAAATTTGTAGAAGCAGAGAGTAAAGTGGCTTTACAAATCTTTTTATTACTGTGACTGTGATGGCAGGTGCTCTCCTCAGCAGTCATCTCTGACAGACCATCTCTTCATTTACTTTGAGTACTTCTATGTTCCTTCAGTGCCACTGCCTATACACAAGAAAATAACTGCAGAAAAGTCCTCTCTGTTTCTGATGTGCCTTATCACGGATCTCATTTGCACTAAAAGGTGTTTCTGGAGACTGCAGAACCTGCCAATTTCTGGATTTTTAAGAGAGAAGGTAGCAAAAATTCCCAAATCATTCTGTTGAGCCAGAGAAGTGTTATGGAAAGGGATGTTTATTATATTGTAAGTACAGGTTTCTCAAAAAAGATTTGGAGATAGAGTCCACCCACTACATTCCACACCCCACCACAAAGCCTTAGATTAATGCTCTGGCCCTATCCAAGCCTTATTTTTCTCATATGTCCCTTCCCTGTCTTATATTTTTAACTTCAGAAGATCCTTGCAGTGTCCCAGGCACTGCTGAGCTCTCAAGAGAGCACACACCAGCTCCGCTCCCAGGCAGCAGAGGATTATGGAGTTCAGCAGACAAGGTGATAGCTTCCTCCTGACACAAATCAACAGATGTAAGGATTTGAGGAGGCACACAGCACCCTTCGAGCAATTAGTTGACACTGGCATCCTCCTCCCACCCCCAACATATGGTAGCAAGCAGTCATTTGAACTGCTTGTGTCTAAAGCCAGTATGAGCACCCAGGAGGACTGCATGGGAAACTTAACCAAATGCTCTTAACTAGCTGGATAAATTGTTCCAGCTCCAAGAACTGCTTCTTCTCTTTCTACCATATGTTTACTTTAGAACAGTGAGATATATGAGGTTGGAATGTTTGCCTCTACATATGTCTACCCTAGAGCCACAGATACAACTGCAACTCCTCCAAATAGCTTTAAAACATCCAACTTGGGTACCGACAGCAACATATCCACACCGACAGAGAGCTCGTTCTGGCTACCTGCTTTGAGTCTATGCTGCAAACCCTACACGGGTTTCTCCAGCTCTTCCTCAGCAACTCACTGCTGTGCTCAGCGCATGCTGTACCTGAACAAGCCGCTTCAAACCCCATTGCGATGTGCCACCCTTCTGCCGCATCGTGGGTGGACGCTCAGTGCCTCCTGCCTGGCAGACTGGCCCTTGACCAGGGTGAAGGGCTGGACGTGCCCTTCCAGTTTCCATATAGACAACCGAGTCAGCCCTGCTGTCAGTTCAGAAACCAATTGCCAGGGAAGTACCTCTTCTGTACGCCTCTGCAATTCACAAAAAGCTCTACCTTTTTGTTAGAGGGACTAGAGATGATAACGAAGAGCAGACAGAAAACAAAACCTTTTTTTTCTTAACCCTTCCCCATTCTTGCCAAGGAGGATAGCTTCTGATCATGGACACGTTGGATGGCAGCTATTTAGAAGAGGTTCTTCTCTGACCACAAAAATCAGCAAAACAATTTCCACTTTACCCTCGGAAATACTATCTTCAGCAACACACTTAGAGGTGACTAACACAATGCAGGATGTTTTATTTACAGCTACACAATTGACCACAACACATAGCGACTAAGCTGTCTGTGGATATAGATGAGTTGTCTGGGAGTATCTTTTCATCATCTCTATGCTAGCCTAACTAAAATTTTTATCCTTCATATCACTTGAAAACAATGATTACACGCGTCAGATTTTTAGCGTTCCTTATCACCACGATATTAACAGAAGCACACATAGCATGAATGTCTGGGAAATTTTTTGCTTACATTCATTCCCCTGTTTACTCTTTTAGTCTTAATTTAGCAGCAGAGATTGTTTATCAATATTTTAGACTCAGATTGGCTGCACTGAAAAGGAAAGGGGATTTGAGCAGATGGCTGTTGCAAGCTGCATACCGTAACTGCGTAATGCACAGATATGCCTCTTGATGTACCACTGAACAAACACTTTTGCAAAATTATGTGCTGAAGAAGGCCAAGCTCAGGCTGTGTGATGGAAACTGTGACTTAGGTTCTAATTTAATTTGTCATTCTACACCCTCCAGATTATTCCGTAAACAAAACAAAGGCACGAGCTACACTTCATCATATTATGCAAAGGCACATTTGAATTCAATGCATGAATTTACTGGGAAGTTAGTTTGACCTTATGCCTACATAACTGAAATCAGAAAAGTCCCAATGGCTTAAAAAAAAAAAAAAAAAAAAAAAAGCCATAGACAGATACACCAGAAACTATCTCTCTGAGAAGCAGCACTTCCAGAAATCATCTTAGTTTACAACATCATAAATTCTTATTAGCAGGCCAAGTGAAAACAACAGCAGAGAAAGCAGAACAGAAACATGAGCTCTTCTCTCAGTCTCCTTCAGCATCAAGGTGCCTGCCTTTGACATAGGGATGGGTCAGCGAGGGCCATTTTCTTCTGGTGAGGTGCAGCCACCACAAGAGCCTACTGTGCTTTAATCTGTTCCTTAAAACAGCTTAACCAGCCAGGAGAAGAAGAATTGTGCTAAAAATGCCCTGGCAAAGGTGAAGAGAGAGGTCAGGTAGTCTCAGAGCACTCCTTCACCTTGCTGTCAGTGGAGCAGAAAGATAAGTGCAACCATGGGAAGGTTTTAGCACATCCAGGATTCCCTGGTGTCTCCAGCATTCAAGCCACAATTTCACCTCTCCATAGACATTTTAGCCCATTTTGAGGTAAAACAGCTCTTGGGCTGCTCTTTTCCAGGCGAAGGACATTGGTTCCACGTAGCTGCTACTGGCCTCCGGCTTCGGCGGTGGCAGCTGTGCCATGTGCTCTGCTTGCATTTGACAGACTGGTATTTTGTCTTTGATGCATCTTTGACTCTTTTACTGATTTCTTCGTTTATGCACAAGTATGAGGAATCAGATTCATTTCCAGTTGCGTCACTCAGATTCAGAAGTCCCACTAACAGAAGTCCTCAAAGTCAAGAGTATGGTAATTACAAGATTGATCCCTGCCTAAACTATAACTACCTGCCTCATGAGTAATTTTATTCTCCGGAGCTGTCAATCTAGCATTTTCTATGAACGTTAAATTTATTACAGTAACTTAAAGAAAAAAAAATGATGTGGTTTCAAAGTCATGTCCGAGATTAATATTACAAAAAAAGGGACAGGTGAGCATGAGACACCAAGGACACCCATGTGCCATGTCCATCTGAATTACAGCTTTTACACCTCTGTTGCCCTTAGACTGAGGTCAGGATTCTGCATCAAGGTACTGGGAAAACAAGGGTGGAGGACAAGGGCAAGCACAGTTAGCTGAGAAAACTTTTCCAGGCCTCCCAGACAGTCTGTGACTGAACCAGTACTAAGACCAACCTGTCTCAAACGCTATGCCTTCCTACTGCAGCCGCACGCCTCTGATTACTTATACTACCCTTGCATTTGATTTGAACTTCTAAAGCAACTCATAAGGACAGACTGTTTAATACATTCTTATCATAGCTTTTAAAGTATTTTACTATTATTATGCCAGGATTTGAGTTTTCTTTTACCTTTTTTTTTTTAAATGAGTGTTAGCAAGCTAAATTCAGAGACAAAGAACAACATGCTCCTTCCATAACATTCAAAATCTTTCTAAACAGTTCAGAGAAAGTTTAGGATTTTAAACATGAAAAGATGTCATATTAAACTACCTCTTTTCATGTAACATAAGAATTCCCACAAATGCAAAAAGAAATTCATGTTTCCTTAAAACTCCATGTGAAGCATGAATTTACTGGACATTATCTGAGTGGTATGCAACAGCACATTGTTTAAAAAGTAAACCAAATCTTTAGCTCATACCAAACCACTATGACTCCTCTTCATTTATAAGAATAAGTCTCCCATCTGCAGCCAGACATGCACTCCCTACATTCCCATTTCAGATTTTGTTTTTTACATTAAACAGACACTATGAGGTACCTCAAAGAAATTATATATATGGTTAATTCTATTTTTTCTTGGAACTGGAGTGAATATTATATGAATGTGATACAGCGTATTTGATGCAAATATTTAGATATACAATACTTTAACATACACATCTACAAAGCTCTTAAAAAAATCTTGTTTAAGAATTCTTTTTACTTAACAAAAGAAACATGCAAATTGCAGTCCAAGGATAATTTTAGACTGAAGAAATATGAAATTAAGGATTTCATTTTTTTAAAAATATTTGAACATCATTGTTTTACTAATCCCTGAATTATGGCTTATATTAAAAAAAATAATTATTTGGAAGTGAGGTATAGGGTGATGATACAAGAGAATAAGGGCTTCTCTCAGCTTTATCCTCCAATTTCTCTTATACAGAGATTTCTTTGGACGCATCTCAGACTTCAGGAAGAAGCTATAGCAGAATTTATTTTGGAAGAAGACCCAGATGAAAGATCTGGAAAAGACCTGGAAATTTTGTATCAAAAATCTCAATCCTGAAAAAATACTATTACAGAGATACCCTAACTGACCAAGTATCAGACTGTTTGCAAATGTAAAATTGTTTGGAAAATATCTTTTTCTTGTATCACTATGCAGATTTTAAACTTAGCTTTTTTTATACGTAGTTCAAGGAGTATGATTTGCTCACATTTACAAAAAAAAAATTGTAAATAAGAACATAAGAAAAAGAAGAAGCTATCTACTTTCATAGTGTGTATTTCCCTAAATTGCTATGATGCCCCAATAATCCAGGTGTATGCCCTCCCTTGAGTAAATTATCTCTGGCCAGACAACACAACTCATGCCAGCAAAGGCCATACAAGATCCTTTATATATTTACTTCTGAAGGCACACCCTCTTTTGGAGTGACCACAAATGTTTAACGATCCTCTCATCCCTTTTTTAATTTATGTGACTATTCCCCATGAGACCTAATCAAAGCTGAAAGGGTACAAACAAAAGATGTTTTGAAAACATGGAGGGGTGGGAAGGGCTTTTTGCAATAGCAATTAAAGAATCCAGAAGTATAATGAATTGTCAGAGTGCTGCAATTAGGAAAGGTGAAAGGTTTGCTTGTCTTACGAGGTTGAATTTCTCTAAATTGCTTTCTTGTGACTTTTGCTTTGCTGTTAAGAATGAAAGCGTAAGAGCCATTCTGCTATTCAATAGATAGATAATCAAAATGGAAGTATCCTGAAGTACATGTTTCTATGCAAAAGCGACAAGCAGAAACATCTTCAAAGGAGTGATTCATACCTATGCTATATTCTTTTCTCACATCTGTTTTTCAGTTTCTGGAACTTAGCTGATTCAAAGCATCCCTCACTTTTGGTTTCTTTTCACTTTTTAGCAGCTCAAGTAGGATAATATACTACTGTTATTCATATTTTGCAGATGGAAAACTAAAACATTTAATCTTTAAGATCTCAGCAAGTTAAACAAAATCTGCTTTAATGGAAGGGAGGATTCTTAAATATTTTTATGGATCTGGAAAGAAATGAGTCGGGTGATAAAGGGCACTGGAACAGGGAATTAAAGCCAGGGATCTGCAGTCCCACTGAACCCAACCACTCCATTTCATGTCACCAAAGACAGCCCATCACTTTCTGGACCAATGTGTGAAGTTATTTTTTGACGTACATAGAATAGACACTGTGATTTATCATCTCTTTCCATCTTCTAGACCTTTTCCTCTGCATCGCCCAAATTCCTGCCTGCTCCGACTGATGTTCACCTCCCAACTTTCATCTTCTGTACTGACTTTTACATTGTTTGTTTCAATTCATGTTTTACTGCCAGATAAACCAACCCACCACCTCTCGTTACTCATATAGCTATAAGCCCAATACACTCAGCCTACACGAAGTGTTCTTGTAACTAAATCGAAATCTGGCAACTTGTCATGCCTCTTCTACCTTTCAACGTGGCAAGTTTGCACATTGCTATGTGCGTTTGAGTAGGACACTGCATACACAGATACGAAACCACTGACCTTAAACTAGAAGTAGTACAGAACATAGCAGCCTATCCGCTTAATGAAGCGGGTCACAAAGTTCTCACTGACTTACTATAGGTCAGTGGCATTTTTTGTCAAGGTTTCAGTCTTTTATTTTTAAAACCAATGCTGTACCAATTACCAGAGGAACACATACACGTTGGGCTGCTCTGTTGGACCATCAGAGTGAACTGAATCACTGCCCCAGAACTTACTCCTACAGGAACGGCACCTTCAAAACAAAAGGCTAAACCTGGCAACTCTCAGCAAGAACAATCCAAAAGAAAATAAGATAATTGGAGGGAAATAACAGAAAAATGAGAAGGTGAGGGGTAGAGTATCCCTACCCACTTAGTAGCTAGTGGAAAACTTTGCAGCCCACCTGTCTTTCATTTGAGGAAACCACAATTTTTGCATTTTAACAGCCCCAGAATTTTTTTATCTGTTCATTTTGAAACTGAAATAGCTGAGGCTGATCACAAGTCTTCTGTTCCAGGCTCCTGCTGAAGAATAATTTGGTGTAAGTGTTCAGATAATAACTGAGAGCATGCCAGTGAAAAATCACTTCCTGCATCTTCAATTCTGCCACTTCTCCAAAAAGAGCACTTTTTGGAACATTCAAAGTAATACTTTGACTACTATTACTGACTAATGATGACAAATATATCTCAGGCTCAATACTTACAGTGAAGCTGCTGAAAACAAACTTGCCAATACATGAATATAAACATAGGAACAAAAACTGAAATAATTAATCAGATAATATATTTATCAGGATATGAACTGCTTTAGGCAGCAGAAATCTTCAGCTCCTGCTGTATTAGCGGAACCAGATTAACTGCACAAACCCATAGGCTGTAAAAAGCACAAAGCAGAGCAAAAGCTGGTTTATTTGTGTTTATACCTGAGATTGCATCTGAAGTTTCTGTGTAAATGCAATGAACTGACAGTATGAAGTTCTGTTAAATACTGCTGCCACCTCAGGTAGCAGCAGTATGATTTTCACCTCTGGACTTTCCAGGGTGGACACTTGGACCCATTTTTCTAATAATCTCGTCTCTTTCATGTAGGAGCAAGACAGATTAATACTGAATAAACATAGCTTTAAAAATCAATATGCACTGTGCATAAGAGGAGTGGTACTTTTACCTTAATTGCTTCACGAACACTTACTAAAATAATCTTAAAAGATGACTACTGCCCTCTGCTATAGTATTTATCTTAACAACTGTCGGAAATCCACAGATCTTGTCTGAAAATCCATTGCCCCTTAGTCCATATAATAGAATACTATATCAACAAGAAATTAACACTATTTACTCTCATGTTTTTACCAAACCTGGCATCTTGCAAAGATTCCGTGCACAGAAGCACAAGGCAGCAGTTGTAACAATGATCCCATAAAAAAGGTCTGTGCAACAGAATATTTGCATTGCATCGCTTCATCTCAGCACTGGGATCTGTGCAAGCTCTGCTCAAGGTTTGAAGTTTCTATGTGAATGGGAAAGACTGCATAGCAACGTGGCTAAGGGGAAGAAAACCATAATCATCATGTAGCTGTTTATTTTCTTTAGGGATGTACTAGCCGTATAAGTTTAATTATGGTTCAGCTACCCACTGCGTGATGCCCTCATAGCAGCAGGAACATTTAGCTGTGCACCTGGACTGTGCTTTTAACTTCCCGAGTTAAAATTCTGCAGAAGGTTTTCTGCTATGAAAACAATTTATCATTCTTTTGCTTGGTGGCTCTTCACTGACTTCCAAACTCCTGTTTTATATCCACAGCGGGAAATAGATCTGGACTGACGCAACGATTGTTTTGACTGAGGCCATCTCCAGCCCCGATGGCATGAGAAGGTACGGACGCCCACTGTCCATCCCCAGCCCAAGCAGCAAGGAGTCATCGAAATTGAGTTAACGTATATAACCAAGCACACGATGAAGGAGTCTAGTCAAACAGGATTACTTACTGTGCTAACACTCTAATTCAAGATCATTTCAAATTAATGACGTTGCAGTGAACCATTTCCAAAATCAACAAAAATAAGACTCCTGGAAAAAAGGAATCCTGTGCTTAGTTCATCATGTTCTGCAGGTGCTTGTGCAGAGGGAAAAGAACACGTTGCCTGGCTTTGGAGGGGTTTCACCATCCACAGAGGACCTCTCACTGAAGTTCTGGTCCATTATGCTGTCTTTTCTGTTTTCCTGAGCTTTTTTTTATGGGATGCTGTTGCTTGTTAGGTTAGTCTAATATTACAGTGCTAATTGTCTAATATTATAGTGTTAATTAGAGGTTCTCTACCAATGCCTGCTTCACCCCTCTCATATGCAGAGCTAATTAACTTCTAGGTATGCGTTATACTAAAAGGTATATTAATTATCATTCTAACAATTTAAAATTTTGTTATGCATTAACAATAATATATTTAATTGCAATAATCATGACATTTCACATGGGTAGCACTACAAGTTAATACATTTACATTTTCCAGCCATGAGACTTATGATCTAAATTTCTGCAACTCCTCTTCAGCAATTGATCTAATTATTGTGCTTTTCTTTAAAAGCAACTACTAGCTATTCTGCAGAATTTCTTTGATTCACAAACGGAAGCTGCAAGTTTAAACTAGATTTCTTTTCAAGATGAGATTCCTACCACACAGAGATGAGATAGGAGGTCATTGAGTACAAACTGTGCAAGCTGAGAGGAAAAAAAAAAAAAACCACAACCAAAAACCTAATGACATCCTTGCCTTTTATTGTTAGTCTACTGTATTTCTTTGATAGATCTTTCATGCAGTAAATGTTATTGATGTCTAGATATCTTATCTTATTTCTGACTTATTGTTGCAGTCTCTGGTCTTCCTCTATCTAGCTGCAAAACTACCACAACATCCTACTAAAGGCATGCTTTAACGTTTGGCTGAACTAACATCAATACTTTTTGCTTCTGCTCCTCCTCCCACAAGATCTTCCTCAGATACATTACTATTTAGAGACTTGCTGACTCTCTACCCAATCGTAATCCATCCTGTTCCATCTCAGAACGTAAAATACCACAGGCAGTATCTCAGCAGGCACAAGAACATTAAAATTTGGTTCTCAGAAACATGAAGTATGCCATCAATGCGCAAATGCAGCACATAATTTTTTTACAGTTAATAAAAAGATACTAAAAATGGCAGGAGTCATCTCCTTTCTTTAGAATGAATATAAACTAGTTAAATTTGCATTAAAAGTTATCCTACATGCAACAGACAGATCTTCTAGCAGTGTCATCTTCCACCAGTCTGGTATGCAGCAGCTCCCAGGAAGAACTAAAGGAAGACGTCCTGAATGCACAACACAGAGTTGAGATGGGTTTCATGCGTGTGAAGTCAGAAGCCAAATCCTGAAAACATTGTACAATGGAGAGAAGGGACACAATCAGCTGTCCTTTCTAAGCTCTTTAGACTTCACCTTACCCAACACGTGTCCAGCCCTATCACTGCTTCATGTCCCTTTTTGCTTTTTTTCCTGTTGCTTCTCATACAATTTATGTTCTTCATCATATACAGATCACTACTAGAATTCAAACATGAATTATTTTCTTTTTTTTTTTGTGATGAGGGAAGCATTATTTCAGTCTGACAGAAGCAACTAAAGTTACCCAATGTGTCTAAAACAGTTTTCTAAGAAAGTTCTTAAAAGCAATGTTAATCCATTTATTGTTAGAATAGTTAAGTGTTTGTGGCTATATTGGCATGCACACACATTTGGTACCTATTCCACTGTCAGTACTGTTGTTTGCACAAAGGTCACATGCCAAAAAACCATGATGATAATAGCATGTTATTGTTCCTTTCTGTTTTCACTCCTAGGAAAAGAGAAAGGTATAAGTACCTATAATTTTTTTTCCATGGTTATATAAATCCTGGCTGCCTTGAGAAAACCTTGTATAAGGTTACCGCAGGGAATTCTCGAAAGAAGCCCGTACAGTTTAATGGATTATTTATTTTTTTCATTGCTGCAAAGAACTGCAGAAACCCACATACCTTGCCATAGGGAGGATGTAATCCCACAGCCCAGAGTGGGATTATGTGCCTCAGTGAGACCCTGAGAGAAACCATCACTGGTGACAGGCTACAGGATCATGCACAGCAACTTTATTATGTTGCTGGTTAGCAGCTAAAAACACCATGGGTCCGCTGCAGTGTGGACAGCACAAAACAGCCAGACGAAAAAATCAGGAGGTCAGGATAGAATCCTTACCTGCACACTACAACCTCTGGACCAGGGAGAAGACAGCATCTCGTCTCCCAGGGGCTTGCAGAAATTGATGATGTCTGAGATACCAGGGTCTTATTCATGTATCTGGCATTGTCAGATTCATCACATTCTTATCTTAAATTAGCATTTCAACCTGACTTGAGAAAAAAGTGAAAGCTATTTTTCTTAATGCTTATTCTTTAAAAATTTAAATTTTGTGACTAGCAATGAATATAAGATTAGGTTAAATACCCGACCTGACAAGAAGTTTTCCCTGACGTTTTTCTATTTATTATAAAAATAAATCTGTAGGTGTTTTTTTTGAAATGAAAAATTGCTCAGGTGCCTTAGAAGCCTACTTCTTTGGAAACACATAAAATGCCTATGTTAGCTTCAGAAAGTCAATTCACTTCTTTAAGTCACCTGGGCACATTTGAAAATATTACCCTTGATGTAACTCTTGACAGAAAAAGATTGGTGTCTTCATCAAACAACCTTGTTGAAATCAAACTTCTGCCAAGTTCTCCATTTTGATGAAAAAAAGCTATTTTTCTCTCAAAAAAATATTTCAAATGACAGTTTTCACTTGCTCGATTAAACACACATTATGGATTAATGCCAAGACAAAGACAGCTTTAGTTAAGCATCACATCTCAAAGTTTTCCATTTTAGAGGATTATTATATACAGTCCTTCCCATACATATTACTCTCATTTAGTCATAATAATTCATTCATTTTCTATGTCTTATTGAAGACGACTGAGAATTTAGGCAATTTAAATCTGAGGGTATGAACAAATCCCTAGCAAAATAGTCCCTCTCCGTATGAAGAGGTTATTAAGTAATTGGCCATCTCTGTTCAAGTCATTGAAGTGACTGTTCTTTACAGTTATTACCCTGTGCTTTCAGTTTACATAATTTTTCCATTTAATACAAGTAGAAGATAATTTACCAAGTTGGCAAACAGTGTTCTGATTAGCAAAAACATTTTGAGCTAAGAAAAACTCAATGCAATTATTAGTATAATCTTATTACGATGATAAATTTTTAGACAAAGTTCAGACAGGAGCCAGTAGCTTCTATATGTGATACTAAATTTAATTACACCTAGTTAGACCATTAAATGAGAAAGCCTGGGCTAGGCTGGAAGATTGTGGATATCTAAGGAATGGCCCAAGAGAGAGCTGACAGGTATTAATCCTATCCTCCTATTCTTCCTGTAGAGGTTTGGCAAATGATGAAAAGGGGGCTTTGAGGGGGAGAGAAAGATGAAAGGGATCTGTTCCTGCACTGTAGTTACGGCTCCCAGGGTAGACCCTTTAGTGTATTTAGTGTGCCTGGGATATGGGACCAAAGCTCATCCCTAGGAGGGTGTAACTTCTGCACTGTGGCACACACCACTCGGGACACTGAGCAAAGACTCAAATCAGACCTAAAACAACCCAAACCTGATTTGTACAGAATCCTCTGCTGACCAGTTAGAATGCTAACACTGCTAACTAAATGAACTTGTATTTTAAAACACTGTATTACCTCCCAGTTACCGGTGCTGCTGTGATCCCTGTCAGCCTTTTCTTCTAGCATGTTGCATTTCTGGTAGCACAAAGCCAGAAAGACACAGCTCAAAGGTCTGCTCTGCCGAAGCAGAGGCAAAGCGACCACCTAGCCCCGGGACTTGGGCTACTGACCTTAACACCACGGTCACCATCTCAGACCCGTTTTCTCGTTTTGCAACAGCATCCACCTTAAAGTAATAAGCCGATTCTCTCAGATGTTTACATGTTTATTTTAAAAGGCCTTGTGGCAATCGGATTCAGTGGTGACCTAGTCTTGGTTTGCAATCTGGTGTAGACAGTGATAGCCCTGGCACACCACAGTGGAGAATTAGGCAGGATCTCTTTTTTTTCTGCTAATCCAAGTACTATAGAGGCAAAGTGAAGCAACTCCTGCCAATCAGTAGTGCTGACTGTTATTTACCCCAATCACAAAGTATGATCAATGAGGAAAGAATGTTGCACATTGGACTCAATACACAACCTCAAGTAGTTCTGAAGTACAGGAGATATGAATACCTAGGGCATCCTAAACAACTGATGGAAGTCGAGGGCAAATATTTGAAAGAACACCTAGGGCTCAAAAATACAAATCAAATCCAACCAAGTTTTGAGTTTGCATCTGTGCATGTTCAAGCCTTTTCTATGACATGTTAGCTATACTGGAAAACTTAAGAACACATTGTGCAGACCAAGAAGGTATTTCTGATTGTCTAATGAAGTTGGTAGTGTTATACCCTTCCACTTCACTGCGTTCCTGACCGTGGGTGCTTTTTATTTATTAATACACATTGATGGTTTCAAGATACAATATTTTTCAAATAATCCAAAGTTAACATTTTGGATTTGTGCATATCTATGGTTTTCCATTAGTGAAAGTGTCACTGGATGCAGACAGCATTTGCAAAATTGTTGCCATTCTAACTGCTGCAAAGCATATAAATTATGAAAGTCTACTTTGTGGGAAATCAGTCACTACTGAAATTAACCACCTTCCTTATCACCTTATGCTTTTAGCTTATCACATCATTACTAACTGTTTATAATGAGCGACACTGAGGGATTATTGTTATATGTACAATTTACAGTAATTATTAGGTTACTGACAATGAAATGACTTACTAAAACTAAGAGCGCATCTCTGTTTCTCCAGGTTCAATTTAAGGAACTTTGCCATTCTCACTCCATTTTAAAGCATCAATAAAGGTGTTTCCAAGTTAAAAATTCAATTTCATTTGTACATAGACTATACATTTCAGAGGACAGAAACCCATTTCTGTATTAGTCACAGGAACAAAATGATTTCTCATTCACCTTCAAGTTTATTAAAAACAAAGTGCTTTTAATGTTGGGTGAAGATTGATTAAAAACATACATTAGCTTCTGAAATTAAAATGGATGAATTTTATTTCTTTATTCCACAGTCTGAAGCAGCATACCATTAGAAGTGTAGAGTTTCGACAGAAATTTTGGAATTGCAATTACTGCGTTGAGACAAATCTGGACTCCAAGCAATTAATGCATTAAGAGATGTATATAGACTATGAAGGTGGATGCGCATAAATATTTCATTATCATTCCTTCTTTTAAAAAATATTACTGCAAAATACTCACCGAGAAGCAACATCCTAGACATTATTGATAGATTTTCCCGGTTTTCTACCATGCACAAGGAGAACACTAAAATCCCTGAAGTTAATACGTGGCAATAAGAATCAAAGCGTCTCATTCTGCAACACCCCTTAGCAGAGCTGCCCACCAACAGAAGTGCTCCTTCATGCACATAATTCTCAAAACTCTCAACAGAAGCACTTCTAGGTCTGCTGCCTTTTGCTACTGTTACTCCCCTCTAAGCATTCCCTCATAACATTTGACAGCTCTAGGGGAAACCTCGACCATAGCTCCTTCTGCAGGGAATCCCCCTCTCCCTCCCTGCTCCCACCTTCGAAAAGGTGATAGATGAGAGGACCCTTCAACGTCTCACCCTGTGCCACTAATCTGCCTTCGGAGACGTCAGCAAAATGAACCACACTGCTTTCGCGCTCTCTTCCTCTCAGTTGCCTTTAGCTGTAGCTTTTGGAAGTGCACAGGTGCTTTTTCTTGTCTAGGCTTCAACCAATTTGATAACCCTCCTGCAACCCAGCAGTCCCCCCGGGCTGCCCCACAGGGAACCCCTGCCAGCTACCAGGACAGTTTATCCCACCGTTCCCTAGAGATCTCTCCAGCTCTCAAGAGACAACAGATATCTGCTCCCTGGCAGAAATTCCCATGAGTTCCCCAGAAGTCCAAGCCAGCTGGCTTCCCCTGAGAAACCATTCACTCGAGCTGTGGTTGCCCTTCCTCCTCCTCCTGTCTATCGGCTTTTGGTGCCAGCTCCTTCCAGGGTGGGCTGACACATCCCACAGGAGCTAGAGCTGTTTTATTTTATAAACAGCAATTATTCTAACACTAACAGACTCCTCTCACAGGTGATAATTTTCATGCTTATGTTATTTTCTCACACAAATAAGAAAATATGGGATTGGGATCACTATTTCTTGGCTATAGATTGATTATACAGATTAAAATGCAAGTCTTGCTTTCAAAACATTATTATTAGGCAATTGTATACACAAATTAAAGCAGAGGGAGTACTGTTTGGTTTTAAATATGCCAAATAGTTTGTACGTTCAACATTGCATTAGAATGAGTCAGAGGGGTTGGGGTTTTTTTTCCTTCTACAATGGCCAAATCACTTTTTAAGACTCAATAAATCAAGTCTGCTGTTTATCTGCAACATCAGGCTGAGTGACTTTATTTTTGATGCATCAAGGACAATGGAAAAATGGGAATGTAACACAACTATATAAAGTGCAAAGATGAGAACTGGGTCAGAAAGATATGCTAAGATGGGGGTGATCAGGGAGACTGCAGCTGGAGTGCCATGGTAGAGTAGGGGCATATAGAGAAGGTGGCTCGAAGGGGTTAGGCTGCAGACAACTTTTACCAGACTCTGCGAGCCAAAACAGACTAGACTACTTTTGCATGGAATAGCACAACATACGACAGCACACAAGCACAAGTTCTGCAGGTACTGAACCCCAAGAAATCTCTTATAATAGGTTTTAAAAAAAAAAAAAAAAATGACATGCCAGCCAAAGGTTGATGTGAGTTAGACTCTCTAATAGCAGGCTGGGCAAACCCAGGGCGGCTCTGTGCTCTTGCCCTGTAGGACACTAAGAACTGCCATCCTGGCCAAGACCAAAATGAACACAACCCAGACTCATGTTTCTGACAACTATTAAATGGAAACTGCTTAGGGAAAGAGTATAAACAAGAGTGTGGATAATATCAGCATCCCCCTCACACCCTCTGCCAAAACCCCCAAAACAGTTAATAGATTTGCTGAATTAGAATTGTAAATAAGACTCATCATTTTAAATAACCATTAATGGACTTAACCCTCATGTTCTTAAATGTAACTGTAATTTTGACTTTCAGAACACCTTGTGGTAATAAGCTTAACAATTTAATTATTAATTTTCTAAGAAAAACATGACTTCCTATTGTTGGTTCTGCATCTGTAACTTAATAATTACATTTTGTGTCCTTCCAATTACAAATCCATGCCCCCAAAGTGTTTACAGACCTACGTATCTGCCACCTTTAGTTCTTCTGGATCTCTCACCTGGTTGGGAGTGGGAGCAGAGAGCCTGCAGTAACCTGGCAGTGCCACACAAGTAATCCTCCTCCAGTTCCCTGAGATTACTACAGTTATGTTGACGTAAGAATTTGAATTCCATTTCCTGAGGGGACAACAGGAAAACTACCCTTAGGAACAAATTCTGGAGTCAAGTACCCAGGGCACAAAAATAAAGATGGGTGCAGTGGAGCTGCTAAAGCAGGACTCTTGTAAATAGCCAATGGAGAATTTAGGAATTTTTTGCCATAAACTGGCTCATATCAAAAGAAAAGCGTTTCTAAAACCTCAGTCACAAATGTAGAGAAAGAGAAACAAACTGTATCGATGAGCCTAACACCAGTAAAGTGAGCAAGAAAGCTATGAATAGCAGCAGAAGGCAAAGCTTACACTTATTATAATCCCACAATAACACCAGGCTGTTCAAAATACTCTCTTTCAGTAGAGCAAAAGCCAATTCTACTTTTATGAGGGAATACTCATCCTCATCGCTATTCATTTTTAAGCACTTGGAATGAAAACAAACAAAACCCAATTATTCTTTCTATTCTGGTAGCACATAAGGCGCCCTACCAGGGCTTTAATAGGTGAGGCACTCTTCAAACACAAGGAAAGACCTCTTGCTTGAAGTTCTTACAAAATAAGCTGCTGAGAAAGCTGACATAAAGGAGAGAAACAGAAAGTGAGACTGCAATCATCAGTTCTTTAGTTCTTTTCACAGTGTTGGAAGCAGTTTACTAACTCACAACCATTCCTGTATATTCAGGACACTCACTTCTGCTGCTGTCTATCATAATAGCTAACCATTGGCCTAAAATTTTTTTAGATAGATATATATATATATGAGTCAGTTCATGCTTTTCCTCTGCTCCACAAATTTTTTTTTTGAGTATTAGTTCTGTGGAACTTACACTTGCTTGGTTGAGACAAATTATGTGGTATTTGTTAACCAAGTGACCACAGGGACCAAGAGAGACTCTGAATCAGACAAGTAGGACACAACAAGGTCATTCCTAGAGCATGTCCCTGCCCAGGTAGACCACATGTGTGGCCACATTCATCCCTAACTTAAGGATACCATGGGTTTAGAGACAGCAGTCCTGACATCATATTTAATTTTTTTAAAAAATAAATCTTTTAACATCTACTGTTTGTGTCCGATGTTTAAAAAATAAAATGCAAAGCAAACACAAAGCAATGAAGGGTGAAGTATAAAACTCTGCCGAAGTACTTTACAGTGAGTGTATTTGGACATTGTAAAGGGCAAAATCAGCTCCAACAGGGTGCTATACAACTTCTAATTAAACTGTCATTTCAGAAAGACAACATTGCTAATTTTTCATCTGAGACAGCTCTTGCAAATCTAGTAAATCTACTCAACTAAACCGCAAAATTACTTTGAAGAGTCAGACTGATAAAATCAAGTGCTGTCAAGTGACCCAAACAAAGGCAGACAGAAAGTACCACTGTAAGACTTTTACTCTGAATTTGTCTATGAAAGTATGTTCAAGGTTGTGATTCCCCTGTGAATCCACTACATTAAGAGCTATAGCAGCATTACCTGCAAAATAGAATAGGAACTACAATCTCAGCAATACGTAAATCAGCGATGCAATATTTGAAGCAAGTAGCTATCAAAAACTGCTTTCAAAGCCTCTTTGTGCCTTTCTGTTGATGACTTAGTAAAACAGGTGATGCCATCTAGTAGCCAGAGCACTGTAATGTGCTTGTTTATGATTGCTCACATTGATTCCACACCATTTACCACCTCTCTGAACAGAGCATAAATAGATCAAAATATTTATATAAATGTAATAATAGGCAGTCTCATGGACAAATCTGAACAGTGTCTTTCGAGTCATGCAAACTCATCGCGGTCAATGGAAGTGAGCCAGACTCATCCTTTATTTTAGGACTTTTCAATCAGTGAACTCTCACCAAGAGTGAATTTAGGCCAATACCTTCAGGTATGTGAATCAATTCTGTTTCTGTCAGGTGTGATTTGACAAAATACACTGAACCAAAGACCATGGAGTCCAACCAACGTCTTGAAATTCTAACTGTTGTTCAAGAAGCTGAGGGAATGAAGAAACTGAATGTGGTTTGTGCAATGGCTGTGCCATGCTTCCAGCAGAAGTGACAGAACTACTTTTTTTTTTCCCATTTGACTACAAAAAAGAACTGCAGAAAGTTTAAACACAAGAGACAGCTCCAGTAGAGCCTCTAATGTTTAAGTTTCCATTCTCGTATTTTCAATACAATCAATGGAAAGCTGACTGTTTTGTGCTGGGGTCAGTAATTAAACATATTGAGAGCTTTATTGATTTCTCAACTGAATTTGCATTTTGGATCTTCCTCTCTTACCTTAGGAACCATATGATGGGTAGCATTTTTTTTTCCCAAATGCTTAAGCCATACACACATTATAACATTAGCTGTTTCCTATACAATCTATGTTTACAATCAAGATTGGGAAAAGTTGAATCGCAGTGAGGAAACACAGTTGAGCCTTTTATAACCAAAAAGATTTATATGTACAACAAACAAGTGTGCTTGGACAAATTCATGGACTGTACACTGACCTCAGACTCTTGCATTAATATTAGCATCTTCTTAATGGACTACAATACAAAATAAGATTTCATGGGCATTACCCATGAGACACCCAATCTTTACTGGCATCATCAAGCGATTACAACATTATAACAGCTCAACCAAGGGTGAGGAAAGGAGACAGAGAACAACCTAATTTACTGTAATTAATATTATGTTAATAGTATGCATTTCACAAATTCACTGAAGCAGGAACTATTGTTTATTCCTGGAATACAATGCAAACTGGGGTGTTGTGCATTCAGTGCACAACGGTAGGTATTGATTGGTATGCCATGATGCAGTGTTTCAGTAGGTAGACAATAAAGGGACAGATTACTACGGTCAGGTGAGCAACTTGTTCTTCCTCTTATTATGACATCTCACTACTAAAGTTGCTGATCCCAAGTCTAAAGCAATAGTTCTGTCCATGTTTGCATGGACAGGTATTTCCCTCTGTCACTTCCAGATAGCTGTCTGCTTTATTTGAAACAAATGCAAAGGGTAACACTAACCACTGAAATAACAAATCTGGTCATGAGTAAAGCATGTTCTTCTACATACTATCCTGGTTTTGGGGGGGAAGTAAGTTTGTTCTCTAGCACAGGAATCCATTTTCTAATTGGGACTGAGACAGATATATAGACAGTTTCAATTTGCTTCATTTACATCCATACCATCCTGTAATTCATTAATCAGTATTGCTAAGACAACTAAAGAGAAAAGTTTGATACCTAGTGGAAAATGTGTAATTTTATATTTAGAACTAATGATTGGAATGAGGGAGCCTCCACTTCCCCTTCTCTGCTGTTTTGCTAATATCCAGCCCAGCTCCTTCATTCTTCATGCTTTTTGGCTCTTCTTTCTATCCCTAAGTGACACTTTTGGAACATTTCAGTCATGTGTGTTCTTGGCACGTTTCTGCCAGAAACTACTTCTAAATATATTTTTTTCAGCCTATTCCAGCTAAAATAATAATCCCAGGTGGAATTACAATGCTTTTGGGGCAGTCTTGCAGATATACTGTTAACAGAAGACTACAAACCTCGAGCTTGTAGGCAGGAGAGCCTATACCAAGGACTTTCACTTGAACTTCTGAGGTTTTCTTAGAAGTAGTAAAATGGAAGACGCATTATGAACTAAACAAATAGGTTGTGGCCATACATTAGATCTGGTGCAGAATAGGCTGTCTCCTGGGACAGCAGACCAACATCGGCAGCAGGAGAGCCACGGCCTCATATCCGCAATGCTCATACCCAAGAGCTGTACTGAACTTTATTCTATATAGGAGATATGTATATACAAGTACATGCACATAATACAATGTTCTTTATTTTTAAAGACATATCTGAGATCTTCCTCGTGACTTTATCAACTGCTTATGAACATGTACGCTTTTTCTTTAGATAACTAATAAGGATCACAGCTATAAATTGATTAATTTAGTTTACTAGTCTGATTCACAGCCAATATTTATCAGACACTTAAATTTCTAAGGTGAATTGAATCATCTGCTAATCTGTTTGCTGATAAGTAGGAATTAAAGAAGTTTTGATTTAACAGAGGTGAAAAGGATATTAAATGTTAATTACTGTAACAAATTGATGCGACAGTTTTCTAAGTCATGTATAGGACTGAAGATCTGATTCCTTTTGTGTGCAAGGCTTGAATATTTTCATTAGCTAGCTTGAGAGAACACAGAAACACACACTTCAAAATCATTATTATGACCAGCCAGTGTTCTTTCTAATGAAAAAACATTATGCCTGATGTAATTCTAATTACAGAATTATTGTATGCTTATATCACTATGCATTTTTACAGTACGCTAACAAAATCCAGTGTGCTATAGACTAGGAGTTTGCCCTGCAAACAATTACACACTTGAGTAGCCTTCCTCTTAAGAGAGGTTCCACTTCAATAGCTTTAATGAGACAGGTCATGTGAACAAAATTCCTCTTACATATATTAGAAAATTTCTCTCTTTAGTATTTAACCTTTGAGAATTTTTTGCATTGTTAGCCATTTTAACCTTTGAAGATTTTTTGCATTGTTAGCCATTTTAAATTTGGGGCCGGTCCCCCAAAAATTTTTGTTTGTTTGTTTAGCTTTGCCTATTTTCAGTAAATTGGCACAGACAGCAGATCTGTTTGAAACAGACTTTCAAAAAAAATATTTCATTGCCTGTGTTTTAGAACAACACCCTATTTCATAATAAAACAAGTATTACTTGGGGGGGAGGGAATGGAAAAC
Source organism: Haliaeetus leucocephalus (assembly GCF_000737465.1). Lineage (NCBI taxonomy): Eukaryota > Metazoa > Chordata > Aves > Accipitriformes > Accipitridae > Haliaeetus > Haliaeetus leucocephalus. The sequence goes on along the minus strand of NW_010972887.1, from coordinate 1,000,568 downwards.
AGGAGTCTGACATATCAAAAGATTAATACTTCATTTTTATAATAATATTTCTTTATATCATTTCTCATTACTGAAAGATTCAGGGTTAAAATTTCATTTTCTTAACATCTTTAATTAGCTATATGGTTTCCACAAAGCTGAGCAACCTTGTGTTTTAACTATTCAGGACAAACTGATGTCCCAATTTCCCTGTTGGCTTGACATCCAGCAGAGAACCAAGATCTGGAACACAACAGCTACTTTCCCTTCTCCTTCCCCCCTTTAGCCTATTTACTTCAGTAGAGCAAGCATCCAGCAAATGATGAAAAATCCAGCTGCTAATCTCTGCATACAGCAGAATAAATCTTGAGGTTGCACTGGAAGCGACTAGATATCATCCTTGAGTGAGTAAAGATTTATCAGCACATGGCTGGGTATTTCAGCCCCCCTCTGTCCTCCCAACATATGATTAAAGAGATGCGGCACAGTCATGAGATGGTGTCATGAACAGTGGCCACAAAGTTCAACCAGAGACATGTCAAATCTGCCCTAGTATTTGAACAAGACTGCTTCTGTATGAGAACAGCTGACTCAAACCTCTTTTAAAAAAAAGAGATCTGAGGACATGGCTCATGAAGTACATTTTCAATTTGCACTGGAACATACATCTTCACTTTAATCATGTTGCTCAAAACCTACATGTCACCACAGTCCACAAATTGCTCCCCATAACTTTTCCAAAATCCTTCCGGAAGGTCCAACCCAGGGTCTGAAATATTCCTGCACCACTCCAACTAAATTCAGTAGGATTTGAACACTTATGTCTACAGAGAGTATGATATTTAGATTCTAACTAAATTCAACATTTATAATGTCAGGCTATTTATTTACTGTTACCCAAAACTTACACTGCTTTAAAGGTGCTGTTCTTTATCTTGTTTTTCTGATGCCCTGTCCCTTATTTCTTATTTATGAACATAACTCTGACCTGTGACAAAGTGCACACATCGGGAAAATAAATACTAGTTTTAAATTATCAGTGTATATACAAAGCAGGCTATTTTTTTTTTTCTACACAGCCTTGTATATTTATTTCTTTGAATGAACTTCAGCAGCACTTAGGGGCAGTTCATATTAGCCCGTAAGATAAAACACCCAGGTTAGCATTGCCAGAGGACCTGTAAAATTGTGCGAGGTGTACAACTGGTTCCACACCAGACATTGCAAAAAAAACCAGTATTTCCTTTTTTCTCTGTCTTCCAAAGAACAGTATTGATTTAGGCATTCATGGAGTGCCAGCTGCTAGATGCACCAAGCAAAAAAGCAGACCTGGAGAGAGCAGGAACTGGAAATAGCAAAGGCAAATCATGTGTGATTTGGGACTGAGAGGGAAAAGGAACTGACTGGCATTCAAAGCAGAACTACTGAATTGGGAGCCAGGTGCTGCAGCACTTCTTGCTGGAGGAACTGAGCACAAAGCTTCTGGGGACAAACTCCGCAACATACTCGAGGAGGAGCACGCAACTACCTAGAGACCTCTTACAACCACCACAACACAGAAATATGAACAGAGCTGTCAGAACAGGACGTACAGCCCAGCAAAAGATAAAAGACTCTATGCTTCCTCTATACAATGTGTGGATGCAGCGTGGGGGGAATATGTAGTCGTTTTTCAAATCTTCAGCAGTGGTGCACACTTCAGGGGTTTTCAGCTAGCAGAAGAGTTAACTGTACCACAAATTTGAAATTATTTTCCTAAAGATCTTTTCTGAGCAAAACAAAAACTGGAGGAGGAACCACTATCTTCACACGAAACTTCACAGAACTTCTGTGACTAAAAGCTAGAAGTTTTGGCTATGGAATATCAGTCCATTTTTCAGGTGAAGAAAAGGCCTGAGGGTCCTTTATCAACCAGAAAAGGGGTTAATCTCTGCTGTGGACTAACTGGAGCAACAAGGGAGATTTTAAACTAACTGTATAAAGTCAAGCTGATAAAGGAAACAAATGAAGCACAGAGAAGTCCAAGATTTCATGAATGAGTTCAGCTGAAGTAGGAAGGAAAGACAAGAAACACTTCAGTTATCACTGTATCAGTGACAGGAATCTGCAAAACAAAGAAAGAGGAAATGGAAATGCACCGGTGGGAAGAAATTTCATATAATTAGCATAAGTGAAGCCAGATGGGATGGTTCACAGCATCACTGAAATGTTAAAAATCCTGTTTTATAGCCTGCTTAAGGGCAGAATGGGTGATAGAGGTGGAAGTGTATATTAAAGACATCATTACTTGTTTTACGGTTATTGATTACTGTGGAGTAGAGTGTCTGGAATGAATACGTAGCAGTGTTTGCAGCAACCTCCTGGAAGAGGCACTAGTGTAGTAAATGGGGCTGGAGAACAGGGCGACCGTCTCCTTCAGCATCTACCTACAATATGCAGAAGAAAGCAGGCTTCAGTTTGAGATGCCTGGCAAAAGTTACACATGCCTTGTAGTTTAAAATTTGTGTTACTAAAAGTTATGCTTGAGGACTGACATTAAAATGAAGCAACCTAGTATTAGTTAGCTCTATATGCAGCTATCTCCTGATATAAAGAAGTATGCTTAATGGTATTGAATTCTGAATTCATTTGGGGACAAACGATCACAAAATATGATGCTTGATGTGAGCAGAGGAAGGTAGAAATACCATTATTCCAAATGAAAGGCATGAAATGTAACGGATCCTTTGTTTCTCCACATTATCCTCTCAAGACGAGAATTGTTTCGGAAAACTAGTGGACTCCTACAAGGCATGCCGTCTCTAAAATATTGGCCTTGGAGCAAGATGGAATGGATGACACCACTATTCTTCCTTTCTGACCTCAGTTTACAACTACGGAAAATATCAAAGTTCAGGGAGTTGTATAAAACAGCCATCAGATCGGAGACCCGTATAACAGATACAATGGGTCAAGAAAGAGGACATGGTACTTTCCAGATAATCCCTACAGAAAGCAGGCATGGTCTTCCTAGACTCATACTTTCACCACGGTCACTCACATCACCCAGTTGTGCCCAACAGAGAGCACCTCAGGGACAGGTTTTAAAGGCAGAATCCAGATCTGGGAGCCAAGTTCAGAAAAATACTCCATTTATTAACATGATATTGCATAGTCTAGTTTCATATATTCGTACCAGAACATTTCCGATGTTAATGTAATTCAAAATTAGACAAAATGCATTGACTGCCAGCTGCAATATGTTCAGCTTTTCCAGTGCATTTAATGACACATATTTATGATTCTAACTGGAAAACTTACTTATCTAGTAGCTTGTTTTAATAAAGATATTCTCCTATGGTTATATAGCCTACGCTGAATTTATAAGCAGAAAGAGTAGCTCATGAGAAAAAGCTATAAGCTCTGACATATTGTCCTGAATTGTAAAACATCCCGAGGGAGCTCACCACATACAAATTACTATGCACTATGAATAAGCACCCAACACAGCACTTAGTCTTTGCATTTCAGATTTGATAATCATCATCATTGGAAGTCTTAGCTTCACCAGAAAAATGCATTGAGTTCTACAGTTCAAACTTCTATGAAATCTGCTTGCTAAAACAAATACATTTTCAGTCTAGTTTTCCAATATAATCCCCACAGTGAAAACTCAAATATAGTATTGCATGAAAATGTATTTTGTGCCTATACAACATAAGTCCTAAAACCTATTATTATTGATTTCTTCTGTTCAATAGAAGGAACTGTGTTATAGAATGACTCTTAACTGGAAACCACAATGTTAACGTCATTACTTTGAAAACACCAGGTTTTGCTAAGCAGGTATTACAGCATAACCTGCACAACGTTCGAGCACATACCAGAAAGTTTATCTCCAAGGTTATTTTGAAATTCATTTAAAAGCAGCTGAAAACACCCCATTTCAGCATCAGCAACCATGATTGGGTACTCCAAAGGCAAAAAAAAAAAAAAAAAAATCATTTTCATTAGAATTTGAGTTGCTCACAAGCATCAAGTTCTAGGGTTTTTGCTCCTTTGTCAGTCCATCTGTTTTGTTATCCCTATAGCGATAACAGTAGGAGTTCCATAAGGTATTTCTGTGGGATGTCGACTGACAAGACACACACAGTCTTTCCCTCTGACCAATAACCCTTCTAGGCTGAACACAAAACAATTACAGGGTTGATATAGACTAGAATAGTTCAGTTGGAAGAGTCCTACAACAACCATCTAGTCCAGCTGCCCTCCTTTTAACTCACTGGCTCATGTACTGTCAGCATGTAGTTTATTTAGCCCAAGCTGAATTGAGAATATCAAACCCTACTGAAGTAGAGCAGCAGAGAACTAGGTTTAGCCTCTCTCACTATGTGGCCTTACAACCACTGCTGGGACTGAGCCTTGAGGGACACTCTCTGTCCCTTCTATGTTTGTACAGCCCCTGCCACTACCACCTGCATCCACATTATTAGGCTCCTCCCTAATACTGCCACAACAGGTATTTCCACTTCTATCCAAAGCAGAATATCAGCCCCTTAGATTAAAGTCTGAGCCCAGGATTGTAACACAGTATGTAATCCAGTTGTAATAAATAGTATTTTCTTGTTCTTACAAAGAATACGATCCTATCACTGAAGTCCTTCCATTATTTAATAAAAACACTAATATTCTGGCCAACCATTATTAAATTAGCAATAGCGGAACATCTATACCACACCTGAGCTGGCCAGAAAAGCTGTCCTAGTGTCCTGGTTTCAGCTGGAATAAAGTTAATTTTCTTTCTAGTAGCCGGTATAGTGCTGTGTTTTGGATTTAGGAAGAGAATAATGTTGGAAACACACTGATATTTTAGTTGTTGCTAAGCGGTGGTTATAAGAAGTCAAGGACTTTTCAGCTTTTCATACTGCCCTGCCAGCGGAGGCTGTGGGTGCACAAGAAGTTGGGAGGGGACACAGCCAGGACAGCTGACCCAAACTGGCCAAAGGGGTATTCCAGACCATGGGATGTCATGCCCAGTAAATAAACTGGGGCGAGTTGGCCAGGGGGCACCACAGCTCAGGGATTGGCTGGTCATTGGTCAGCAGGTGGTGAGCAGTTGTATTGTGCATCCCTTGTTTTGTAAATTCTATTATTTTCCCTTCCTTTTCTGTCCTATTAAACTGTCTTTATCTCATTCCACGAGGTGTTTTTCTCTCCTCACCCACCCCCCACTTCCCCCCCCCCTCCAGATTCTCTCCCCAATCCCACTGGGGGGGAGGAATGAGCAAGTGGCTGCATGGTGCTTAATTGCTGGCTGGGGTTAAACCACAACACCTAGGAAGACAGTAACCTCTTGCTGGAGAATGTTCCAACTGCAGGAAGGATTCCTTGAACCGACTATCTATAACTCTCTCTTACGACTGTGATTTAAGGAAATGAATAGGGAAAACATAACTCAATAAACTGAAAACATCTAAAATGAGAAAAACACTTAAAATATGCTCAAGACAGACTTTGTTTTACCCACATTTTTAAATGCTTTAGAAAACAAAGTCCTTGTCCTTGAAGTTGGAACAGAGGAGAGCAAATAAAAGAAAAAGGAGTAAGTGTTCTTAACTCAAATTACAAAAAGGGAATTTAGGCAACGAGGAGATTAAATGACTCAAGATGAGAGAAAAGTCTGTGGTTTAGTAAGAAACTGTCGTTTCAGATTTTCCAGGTCCTAAGCTGATGCTATAACTATATTCCATCTGTTGGAGCTTTTTGATAAATACAGAGTTTGAGAGATGCTTAAAGCACTAGAGGTTATGCTTAACAAACTAATCTGCCACAATTTTATACTATTACCACTTTAGATAAGGGAAATTAAGTGGAAATATAAGCATATTCAGATTTCCAAAGGGTACTTGATGAGATTTCACATTCAAAATTGCTTAGCAAATTGGGAACCACCAGGTTAATTAGGACGTTTTGCTCAACAGGCAATGGCTTGAGAGTAGGAAGTCCTGTGTTAGCAATTCAGAAAACACTGGAAAATACAGGAATCACTTGAAAAAGTCTAGAAAGTAACAAGAAAAAAATACATAACAGGCCACATCAACATGTCAAGAAAAAAGCACGAAAGAAGTGTTTGTTTCGGTTCCTAGGAGGTTTTTTTTCCCCCTATTATAGGGAATAAGGCCACTTAGAGAATTTGTGTAGCTTCACAGCTAGTGTAGAAGAGCTGGTGGCCTCTCCTGTGGCAAACAGGAATGGGTTGCCCCAGCTACCTCCCTCCCAAATCATAGGAGCAGGAGCAATGGGGCACATCTTGGGGCAGCCACCACTCTCTCTCACCCAGCGCAGTCATCTGAAAGATACTCAAGTGGGAGTACTAATAAATCCCAAGTGTAGATATCACTGGTTCAGCATCAGTCTGGAACAATATATCAAGTGGGATCCTCTGAGACTGGGCCCTGTCCACTGCTTTCATCAATGACCTTGATGGCATAGTAGAGAACAGAGTTATTAAATTTCCAGATGGCACGAACTCATAAAGACTGTAAGCATGAAAGGCTGAAGATGAGCAAAGACAGAAAATTGATATACTAGGGAAGTGGTCAAAAATAAAGTCCACAATTCACCCAAGAAAGGTTAAAAACAATACTTCAGAGAAATATGCATCTTGTATGAAGTTGATGGGGAAATGCTGCTCGGTCACAGTATCTTGGAAAAGGACTAATCATGGATGACAAGCGAGCATGAGTCACTAATACTATGCCATCATATAAAACGCATCCTAGGAGGATGCTCTCCATCTTCACTATAGATAACATGGAAGCAACAGCCCTGAACCACAGAAAGGAAATATTTAGGCTGGCCATCAGGAGAACAGACAGTGTAATTGGGACACAAGAATCAATAGTCTGAGATACAGTCTCGTCATCAGTGGAAACTTAAGAATGAGTTACTCAGCCATTTCTTAGGAATGGCTGATTCTTCATCCAAGATTTAAGAAGTAAAATAAATTACAGGAAAGATCTTCCTTCCAACCACATTTTCTCTGATTCCATCAGTGGCCCACACAACCTACGCAAGAACGCTGCTCTCCCTATTCCCTACATACGGCCAATGGAGAAAAACAGGCTGCTTCAGGGGATGGCTTAGAGCCCTTCAGGTTTTTACTCTGAAGCACTTTCCAAAAAGACTTTGTCTCTCTCTTGACTACAAGAAGCCTGGGGAGATGAATTGTCTAATTTAGGATATTTGGGAAATGTTTGAAATTAAGTCACGTGAATACTGCACTATAGCTCTACTTGGATCAAAACAGTTTGTGTTTGTGGCACTGCAGTTAGCTAAAACCTCCATGACCCCTCTAATATACTTCTAAACTATAAATTTGACTGAAGTCAACAGGGAAAGATAAAAGTTGTCAAAAGAGACAGAGGTAAGAAAGCACAAACCTCACTGCTTGAGAGCTCGTCCCAAACCTGCATGAACTACTGAACACTAAAGACAAAATACTAAGACCCAAACAGATTGTAAGTATCTTGGTAAACGGTTCAACAGAAGGAGAATGCAGTTCAGTGCAAATTAATTTAGAAGCAACCAACCAACTGCCCTATACACTAATCAAAAAGGGTTTGAAAGGTCTTACGAGAAAATAGTAACAACTAGTCAAACACCCTATTACAGTTTTGTTGACATTACTGTGGTTTTAATAGTGGAAGAGCAGTCCAGCTGTCAGATCCATGGCATCCTGGATACACCACCATTACTGGCTTAGCACCATATGACATCAAAAATTTACAGCCTCTGAAGAACACAAAGCATGAAAGCTATTTCAATGACCTAGATGTTTTCTTATTGGGAGAAAAGAAAAACACTGAGCTGGCCTAACATGAAAGATTTATTTAAACAGCAAAAAAAAAAAAAAAAGAAATCATCATTAAAAAGGTTAAAAGAAGTCAGATCATCAGATTGTGTCAACTGGCAGAACTCCATTGGCTTTAAAACTGCACTGATTTCTGCTAAATTTTCTGGCCCTTAAAATGCTCCATTAAGAAGCGTCAGTTCTTAAAAAGAAAGAAGGCAACCTGCTAGGACTGGTCACGATATACTGCATACACGGAAAACAAAAGTTTGGAATACAACTGAAGCAAGAAAAATTCAAGATGTACCTGTTACACTGTTGACAAATACTGTTAGGGAAGATGAAAAAATACAGCCAAGAATATAAAAAAAATTAACAATAATGCAAAAATCCCACAAATGTTTCCAAACCTAATACAAACTAAAAATATTTTATATGTTTAGATGTTGATATATTTGAGGTGACTCAAATTTCTCCCTATTTGTTGGCATTTTCAAATATCCACAGTATCAGTTTTATCTTCCTTTTACTGAATTTTTACAGTAAAGTTTCTAGAGCCTCTAGTATGAAGAGCTTATGCTGAACACATCTGAAAGATATTCCCCTGGCAGAGAAAACTCTGTTTCCTAAGGGTATTCCTCATTTAGCATTTGTCATCCCCTTTTTGGGGCTCTGTTCTCTTTTCTTCTGGGAAATACTTACTGCAGGCCAAGATCTTTCAGATCATGTTTATTACAAATACAAACAGACTGTGTTTATTCACTACCGCAGCTCTTCTGAGATAATCCAAAAACAGAATAGGTTTTGGAAGAATAAATCTCTTTGGTTGCCAGCCTCTCAAAGAGAATGTTTCCTGAATTACATATAACATGCACTAATACTTACTCTGTGCTTTGGACAGATACCGTAAGTTAGGCATATTTGAATCTAGCTTTCTGTGATCATTTTGTTCATGCTATATTTCCAGTTGAACACCACAAAATAACTATGTCCTTATGGTCCTTACTTTTTTTTTTAAGCTATTTTTGACTTTATACAAATATTATAAATAATTTGATACTAAGAGATCGCATGGAATAGAAACATTTTCCTTGCTATTATTAGTTAAAGGCCCACCAAAAGCAATATACAAAGCTGTTGAAAGGAAATTCAACCTTTTCCTGAGACAGAAATGAACGAAGCGAACATGGACCATGATCAGGAAACCAATATTGCTGAGCTCCTACCTCCTCTACTTACACCATACCTTTCATCCACCAGTGACAAAAGACAGTAAGGAAGACAGGTGCTATTAGCACCATTTCACAGGTAAAGAAGCTAAGCAACAGAGCACAGAATTATTTGCACAAGTAGAACAGAGCCAGACATTGACACCGATTTCTTCACTCCCAGCTTTGTGCTGCATGATACTTATTTTCTAAATTCCTCTTTATTGCTTATTACATCCTAAAGCTCCATCACTGCATGCTGGTGAAAATCAGGATATACCACTCCGCACTTATTAGGACTCCTAAGGCCATACAAATGGTTAGTAAGTTAGAGAAGAGTTTAATCTTTAATTCACTGACCTCTAACCATAGTAGATGAGTATCTCTGGGAGAGACTGACCTTAATCCTATAAAGAGTCTTTCTTCCTTTTCTTTTTTTTTCTTTTGTCTTTTGTTCTATTACCTCAGCCTGCCTTGGTGGATGGGACGACCCAGTATGGTAGGCAAAAGAAAGTAATTTTCTCGATCATGTCTTTTAAAATAGATCAGATTTTTAAAAACTTGAAATACCCCAAACCACCTACATATAAGTCCCTTCCCATTTATCCCCCCTGCTTTTTTTTTTTTTTTCATAGAGAGATGCTCTTTGTCCTGGCCACCAACAGATATATACAATGATATTAGGCTTCAAGCCACAGGACTTTACAAGCCATACAAGACATTTGTTATTCTTTTCACTGGATTTCCATCTAACCTGAAGAAACCGTCTTTTAGAGTAAATCCTATTGAGAAACATCTAATTCCACCCAAAACAGGACTCCTGAGAGTCCTGTGTATCTGACAGAAATTAAATAGGGATATTTTTGTGCTTATGCAACCAAAGTGTCAATTCAGCATAAGAAAAGCATCTGTCTGTGACAGGAAAGATTCCTAAGTCTGATTTTATTCTCTGTGCTCAGGAGTATCCAAAACACTAATCACAGCTATTTCTGTATGAGCTGACAGACTGCAACAATATTTGCCTCAGCTGATTACTTCTCTTTGCTATGGTTCCTCTTACCAGTCTTCCTGGCTCTGTCTGCCTGCCTTTCTTTTGAGAGATTTTTTTTTTTCCTCCAAGATTTACACTCACCATTGGGGCTGTGGTTTGGCTTTTTTTGTTTGTGGGTTTGTTGTTTGGAGGTTTTTTGGTTTTGTTTTTTAAATAAGTCTGTCAGAGCCTGAGAACAGACATGTCCCAACCAGGCAAAGTGACAATTCAGAGTAACTGTGTGGTCCACAGAAGGATGACCTAACAAGATGGTTATATCTAACATATCAAAGCCACAACAGTTTAAGACCAATAGGAGAATTACTCTGACAACAACCAAAACTCACCTGTCCAAATTCAAGATAAGCCCCAGTTTACACACAAAACAAGTTTTCACATAGATTTGTGCTCTGTATTTATTTTCTGCAGAGAGGAGGAGATATATCCAGAGAGGATGGTTTTGCTAACATTTGTTTTATTTAGTGCATGGCTTGATCTTCAAAGCAAGAAGGAAAGGACGCTGAATTCAAAAACTATCTCAAGTATTTTCGGTCTGCTCATGTCAGCAAGGACTTGCCCCAGGTGAGCAACTGATGTTGGCTGGCAGTCAGGTGTGGGCTCTGTGTGGCCTCATTTCAGCTACTTTTCACCTTGTTCCAAAACTTGGCACATTTGTCTTCACTGAATCTTTGCATTAATTCCTGCATGTATTTCAAAAACATTTTTTGTGTATCCTGTGTTATTTATTTGTCTACACCAGGACTGAATGAGTCATTTGTAATGAAAATTGCACCAATGGGAATTCAGCTCTTTTTCTGTTCACAAATTGCCTGTGAACAAATTGCAGAAGCCTCCAACAGATTTATTATTCAGAACTATTGACAATTTTTCATGTGAGTAATTAATCGGATTTGCAAGCTGTTTGCAAATATTTCACTGAAGTTGTTGTACATTCCCTGCTCTGCTGGTTAGTTTTAAAAAGTTATATCATATTGCTTCTACTCTTTTATTGGGTCTCTTGTGTATGGTAGACTCAATATCATCTAACTTGAAAACTATGCATCTAGCCATGAAAATAAATACTGAATTATGTACTTGAACATCAAAATTAAAATCCACAGTTCAGAACTGGAATTCTCTTTCCATTTCAGAGCATATTGCGGTATTTGAGGTTAATACTGTATTCTTGTTAATTTTCACGTTGCAACATTTCCACACTATCACAGAAAGCAGATCCCAGCATTACAGGACTGTAGCTGAGGCAAAAGTCATCTTAAAGTTCAACTGCATATTTGCTATTTCTATCCTGTGCTACCTCTCACCTTTGTTTTCAACACCTAAACAAGTATGTTATTAATATGTAATTCATATCATTAGACCAATTTTCTTTCTCCTGGCTGACTAATTATGATGTTAGACACTTCATTTCTTTCTCTAAGAATCTTTAGAAAGATTTTAATCCACATTTCAGTTCCCACAGGCAAGCCAATTTGTTTTTTTTCTCAACTAACATCTTACCATAGTTTGCTAAAATCAAGACATTTTATTTGTCACATGCCTTAAAATCAGTGATTTTCACAAGTAAATTGTAAAAATCATGTTGTTTTCAGTGATTTGCTCTTCATAAAAGCAAAGTTTTTCAGAAAATGTCTTCATAACACTCAAGTAAAAGTAGCAGCTAAATTATTAAGAACCCACAAAAGGAAGAAGAGATCAAGCTTCTTAAAAGATATAGCTGCTATATCCTGTGACAAAAGATGAAGTTCTTTTTCCTTCCCCAGTAGAAAACAACCCACTCAGAGAGGCACAAGCAGCAGTGGCTTCAAGCCACCTTTGTGCTCTTCCAATCTAACCTTAACTAGGTTTCTTCAAAGACCCAGAGATCCACCATAAAGTCACTACCATTATCTTTCATGCAAGCGTAAGGTATCTCAGGCAGAAGTAGCCTAATTATACTCAATTATTGATATTTTAATCAGATCCAGAGTTCCTGAACTAATTCATTTATACATTTCCTAAATATTTGTAAAATCCATTAAAGTCACACGATCTGTTTTACAAAAGCCACCTTCATCTGTCCCACAGGGCCAGCTTACACCTCAGCATCCACAGCATTACAAATACCACTACCGACATCCCTTCCAAAACTTCTCTGAATTTCAAACAACATTGACAGACTCTGTATTTTGGGAACAGAAGATGAATTCTCAGAAGACAGCTAGACAGCTTTCTCCTGCAACACTTTAGCCGTGGTGGAAGTCTGAACTAACAGGATCCTGACCTGTAAGAGCAGTTCTGTGCCAGACTATTTTTTAATTTATCTGAAAGAGCTACAGAAGGAATGCAAGGGGAAGAAGATTAGGCTTAACTCAAAATTAGTCCCACTGATAATTTTTGCAGTTCAGAGGAGAGATAACAGAGAAGAAAGATCATTTTTCCTTCCACATAAATACTTTTAAAGCCACTGATGTCTGGAAGCATTTCTTGCACATGATTGTAGGCAGTCTAGGGAGCCCATAAAAGTAGAAGCTAGTCATGAATAATTTTCCAAATTGTACAAGGACAATGAAGATGACGAATTAGATATCATAAGCAATACAATGAGGTTCCTTCATAGAACAATACCTCTACATTATGATTGATAACATCTAATACCAGCAGAACTAATGAAATCCAGTTTTTCCATGCATTTGTATTCCTCATCGCTACACAACGCCACAACATCAGACACCACACTCCCCCCCACTGCAGCAGTACCCCATTTCCCCCTCCCCAGCACGTATGTCCCCCTGACACCCTTTCTACCCATGCAGCATCCTCTGATCCCACCGACAGACCCCATTTGCCAGCAGGGCAAGGGCAAAGCAGGCTCAGGGCTGTGCACAGGCACAACCAGACCCGGCCATAGCCTTGGTCATATCAAACTCTGCCACTGAATCACTAAAACTTGGGGGAACTTACCAGTCTGAGACTCTTTGTGTCAAAAATGGACAGGAGTTCAATGGTTACAGTCAGGAGGAAGGACAGTGCTGGTGATCAAGCAAGCCTTGTTGCCTTAGGACACCCTATTTAAAAAACAAAACAGAACACTAGACATTAACATTAAATGCCTAGATTTTACAGCTCATTGTCCCAAATTTCAAACTGCATTGCTGAACAGTGCAAATGTCAGAAGCAGTGGGAAGTGACAACAATTTCACAGCAGGAAGACCAAAAAAAAAAAAAAAGACTGTGTTGGCCAAAATCAGAATAGCTATATTGTGGTCGAAGTTATCCAACAGCTTCGTAGCCAGCAGCTCATCGGGATGTGGAAGTAGTCAAGCTTATAAGCAAGGAGTGAGTTCGTGTGTGTCAGTGCCATAGGAAGCTAGGCTAGAGAGAAATCTAGTGTTTCACTCAGAAGTGGAGCATGAGAAGAGCTTACCAAAGAGGACATGTAAAGGGTGACCAAATTAGACCCCATTAGTCAATAAAAAAAAGAGAAAATTCCAGCATGTTTCTTGTCTTAGGAGAGAGCGTAACAAGATAGGATGATTAGAAGCTGGAACTGAGACTGAAAATAAGGCATAGATTTTAAACCACTGGAGCAGTTATAGAAAAACATTTCCAAGGGATATAGTAGGTTCTCCACCTTCTGAAATATTGAAATAATCAGTGGATTACTTTCAAACAGGTAATCTCTTATCTAGGAACAAGATTGTGTTAGCTGCTACAGTCGTCATCGCTTGGCATTATGTGCTACGTGAAGTTGGGATGATCACCGTCAGGCCTTCAGAACTGGAAATTTATTAATCTATAAATCTGTTGATACAGACACACAGGAAAAACATTTCTTTTGTTCCTTCTAGCACAAAAGAGCAGTATCTGTCATGAGATACACTTTTGTTTTGAAGAGCCAGAAATCCTATACCAGGCAGAACAAAGATCATGGCATGGAAAACCAACTTTATCTGAGGCTCAGTTCTAATTGATAGTTACCCTAACAGAAACACAGAAGGATGCACAGCTTGCCTGGAAAACAGCTGAAATTGTTGAACAAGGTGAGCAGGGGCACAACAGAAAACACAAAGGGAATTCATATTCTGAAGCTTTTAAGTTTTTGCATATACACACAAGGAAATCCAAATGGGAACTTCAATGAAGAGCAATTTCGACTAAAGCTTTTGAAAAAATGCCCTTTTTTTCAATTCAAGTTTTGAAGTGGGTTTTTTTTTCTCCCCCTTAAATGGAGACCAGAAGTGTTTGACTAAAAAAACCTGCAAAAATTGCATTTCTATTATTTTTCATTTCGAGGTTGTGGTCCACATATTTACCTTTCCTTTCTACTACTTGAAGTTGTTCAAAACACAGGATGGGGAGGGGAGAAATTCAGTTTTTGTAAGCGTCATTTTTCCAAAAGAAATCGATTCAAGTGAGTATTAAATGCTGAAGGCATCACGTTCTCCCTGAAAGCACCAAGAGCGGTGAGTTCACAGGGCTGTGTCAACCCTTCCGCTGTGAAATCCAGATGGATGAAACCAGCTCCCCACAGAGCTCAAGATCACTAGAAGGAAAATCCAGGGGACACCCAGACTGCAGCCATAACCCAATCATGTTATTAGACAGGGGCTGCATATTCCCCATCAAAGCATATTTCCCCTCTGGATTTGGGCCAATATCTGCCCTTTCAAGATGACACACATGGAATTAATACCTGGTGATTCAGCCTAGGAAATCAAAACCATCACCACATTGTTTTTCGCTGACTGCTGGGAGTAGTGAGGTGCTGATATTACCCTGATGAGCCAGGACAGGCCTTTGACTTGACCATCACTTCCAGGGTAACTTTTTCCTAAATACATCATTTTTTATCCTGATTTCATATAAATAAGATCTAAAACCCTTATATAAGATGATAATCAAAAAGAAGAAACATATACAAACAGTACAGTATTAGATGATGGCATACAAGCACAAAAAAAAAGCCACTTCCATGAATTAAGATTTCCAGCACTCAGCTAATTTTTGTTCTTTGCATGAAGGAAAATAACATTTGTCCACTTAATTTCTTGGTAACTATATAGCAAAAAAACATCTTTACTTAATGACATTCTTAAATCACTTAAGCTACCATTTTATTACTACCTGACAATTCAATATTAGATTGCTTAGGGAGTATTATTCCAATTTATACTCAGTATGCTGAATACAGTTTTAAAAAAGCTTTTATTTCCCTATTGGTATTCATATTCTTGTGTGTTGATTTTCTTATGTGTTGATTTTTCTCTAATAGAAAATTAATAAAGCATTATTCCTTTTCAATTACAGTCTATATGGTAATGTGAAAATTGTAGGCTTGGCACAACTAAAAAGCCTGCAGTAAAAGAAAGCTAAGCATTGCAACAGTGGGAGTAGATAATACACAGTCTTTAGGTGAAAAGGAAGCATCTTAATCAATTTGGACTGCTTAATAATTACATGTCTCAATGCATTCTCAAGACAGAAATTCCCACTGAAGATCTGCACCAGTATTAGGTTAGACAGCAACATAATAAACACTAGAAAAAATAAACAGCTTGCAAGCCTAGATAAGATTTTTGTAGATAAAAATTTCTGTTTGTGTGTATGGCCACATATTACTCCTGTTTCACTAGATGTTACTAACTCTTTTAGCTGCAAGTAAAACAAAATGATTGTATAGTTATATCATTGTAAGGATCAAGGTTTTTCGTGAGATACACAGAAAGTTTATGTCAAGGAATAATACGCTTAAGAAGAGTCATCTGAACAACTGTTAAGGTTTCTAACATCAGTTATAGCAACATTTCACATTTCTTCCCATCTCAGATAAGAAAACATTCCTTAAAAATACCGTTCTTCATATGTGGTAAGTGGCATGAAAAAGCCTGAAGGACATGGGCAGTGAAGACGCATCGACACACAGGGGAGTGAAAAGCCGGTCCAGCACCCAGCCCCGTGAGCGGGGTTTCATAGCTCTGCCCTGGACCTTCCAACCCAACTTGGGCATCAGGGTTCGGCCAAGCTAACCGTTCCTCCCCTTCCGATACAGCGAAAGGAGGGGATTTCTGCAGCACGGCGGACAGAAGTGACTACTTGCACTGTTATTCCACTGAGAGCAAAAAGTTATCACTGTTCGAGGAAGCACAGAAAAAACAACCATCAATTCAAATACATATTTGAGTGCTAAGACAGCAACTACTTTAGTGTCATTAGAATATTTTGACTACTGTCTTTCAGAAAAACAGTTAGGCAAGTTATCTGATCAAGTGCCACATAATAACACAGAAACTGGTATTGAAATTTTATAGTATTAATTTGTTAGTTCTGATTTCCAGTCAGGTTCTGTCACGTGTACACATATTATTCCCCTAGACATTAGAAAAGATAGGTCCCACTCCTGTTGGTTTCAAATCTGAGGCAAAACCCACTGAAGTAAAGACAAGGACTAAATTATACAGAATATTTATTTACATGAACTGAATGAAATTAATAGCCAAATTATATTTCTTTAAAATATCTGACTATTACATCAAAATTGTTCTCACCTCACTTCATACATATGGGTAAATATTTTAACTTCCAGTTTTCCATCTTAATAACTAGCTATTACTGCATATTACATAGATTTTTTTTTTTTACTATAGCAGAATTACAGTAATTAACTTTGTACCAATTACCAGGGTGTATATTAATATTCATATACTTTTACAGAAAGAATGATCTTGAAATCTCACAGCAGGGATGGTTAAAATGATTCATTAATGTTCTGCACAGGTTTCTTTTCTAATTCATTAAGAAAATATTAGCATAATCATGTGAAATTAATTTTCTTAAAAAGGTTGATATAAGCAAGGGATTAAGGTGACTGGTGCTAATATAAGAAAGATGGCTTGCACAATGCTCTTGGTCTCCAGAGGCTGACTATCATATTTGAGGTATTACTTGCCACTGCACTTCGATAATGAAGAAGAAATCAGAGATAGATGGAGCCAGTTGAGCCAAGGATTTCATTTTCACATTAAAAAAAAAAGTCTTATGCATCCTGTTCTTATATTTCTCTGGTTTGTGAAGACATAGAGAAAAAACACATTACTCAACATGAACAGGAAGCTAAAAGAAAATAATAAAATGAAGTGATAGGCTACAAATGAGGAAAAGCATCCAGAGAATGGAAAACCTAACGATAATAAAAGGTGAAGAGAAAGTTCAGCAAAGAGAAGGAAAAGTGATCCACATAGAAAGGACTAGAGAGTGAAAGTTAAATAGTCTCTCCAAAAAAGTTTCAAGGGAAAAAAAAAAGCAATCTCAATAACAAATGGCAGTGAGAGAATAATAGACCTCATTCATAGATTCACATAAAAAGGCATTTAAGGTAGGAGGACATTAAGAGATCTTGTGCTGTAACCCAAAGTGCCTCTTGATAAATCCAACTGTGATGCACCCAGGGGAGGGGGGAAAAAAAAAAAGGAAAAAAAAGGGGGGGAAAGTGAGTTGTGGAGCCTACACTGAGTGAGAATAATGTCACTGAAACAAACCCAGGAAAAAATGTGTGCTGTGAGCCAAGTCGAGGCTTTTTGTCAATACTACATTACATCTGGCATTGCTATTCCATTTTCCTCATGGTGACTATTCTTTCAAGTCAGCTTTTAGCTCTGTAACAAAACCAAGTTCAATAACACTCAAATGTGCTCCAGAGACAATAGAGGATTGGTCCTCTACTAAGAAAGGCAATGAAAGGTTTTTAATCTTCTTTGAGAGGACCATATCAGAGAGGTGGTTTGTAACCAAAGGATATTTAAGGAGCTCATTATAAAGATATATAATTCTCCCCCTCGGGCTCTGTTCCTCACATCTGATCTCTGCCTGGAATAGGACCTGGCAGACCACAAGGCAACTCCTCACAGGATGGTAAGTCTTGCACAAAGTGACATTTAAAGTTGAATATTACATTGTCATTAAAGACTTTTTGGCACTCAAGCCTGAGCTACCCCACCTTCATTCCCACAGACTCCTTGTGCACGAAGTTTCCTCCTGAATAGTTTTAGGCCTTCAGAAATGCATAGGAAATGATAACCCAAGGATGTAGGGGGAGTTCAGGTCAGAGAAATCTAGATCTGTGAAACATGTACACTTTTGGGTCCCATTCCTCTCCAAAATCCAGCGTTACCCTTTGATTTCCTTCAGCAAACAATTGCTTGTCTGGAAGACATAAGGCTGTGGAGAACTGCACGGGTGGGTGTACCCGCACAGTCCAAGATCACTTCAGAGCTCCCGGCTGCCTGCTCAGAGCGAGAGCTACCAAAACTCCCCCAAACACTCATGTGCACCTTCGTAATCAAAGCAAAACACGGGTATTGGGTAACACGTTGGGTGCTGTAGAAAGAAATACTCACAAAGGACAATCTGGATCCTCAACAGACCCAAACTGGTCTTCATGACCTGAACACAGGAGCTTGTTTGTCCATCAAGCCTATTACCCAACTTCCAGCTACACCAACTTCTTTACTCCTTTTCACAAAATTACCATATTCAATACTGAACTAGTAGAAATAGATACAAAACAATTATTTTTATAATCATTTTCAAAGTTACATAGCACTTGGATCTCTGAACCAGAACAGCACACATGGACTAACTCTTTAGCTTTCACTTACTGAAAATTAATATTTTTCTGGTGGTGTTTTGCATCAGTGATGCAATAGTTAAACCTTGGTACAACTTCCCAGTGCATTCCATTATTTATTGTCACTGAAATTATTATTCTATGGCATATATAGTCCAACCTTTCACAAGTAAATTATATACACATAAGTTCCACTGATTTATGACAGACATCAATTAATTCTTATATGTGCTTGTATTATTCAATCTATTGATGTGAAAGGGTCATATCTCACTTTAAGCAGCAAATCTATACATATAGACAAGGAATGTAGTACAGTAAGGACCCATGACATGGCAGGGGGCAGAGGGAAGGACACTGTTGGATGAATGTACAATTGAGAGAAGAAAGAATGGCTGGTGTGATTTATCCCTGCTCCACAATAACGTAATTCTAAAAATATTTTATGAGCTTTTTTCTTCCCTTGTAAATATTGATTTAAGTCTACAGTCTTCCACTTCAAAAAAATTCTTTATGCTTGAATTTTAAAATTTATTCTTTTTTTAATTGAAATGACAACATAATCACTCCCCCTGCCTTAATTTCAACTTTTAATCATTTTCTCCTTAAGCAGCATTAGTTTAAAACCAATATTTGTAGGTAGCAATTCAGGGCTCCAGGTATTTCATATGGTTTATATGTTATTTTATTGATTTTTTTTTTCCTTTCTCCTATAAACTCAGTATTCTGGTTATATCCACTACTAAGTGAGATCATTAAACTCAGATATTTTAGTTTTCTACCTTTCATAATTTTCTGTTATTTTAAGTAAAGAATACTACCTTTAACACATAAAAAAACCAAAAAAATTTGATTGCTTTCTTTTTTCCCCAATTTATCCTAATTACAAAGGCTTCTTAAAAGCCTCATAACATTATTTCTTTTATTTGGCTAAAATCTTTAGAAAAGTCATTTACAGTAAAGCTATAGTTCTGCAGGTTTTAGATTTATATGGATAATGTTCAGTTCAAACACATAACAAAGATACTCATTCTTCTATTGACATCTCTGTTACTGATGGGTTCTGAATGAGGAAAGGGAATACACTCAAAATATACTCAAGGGCACCCTTCCATCTTTTTTCCACATGATCTTTTCTCTTGCAATGCTTTTTTTCTTACAACTTCGCCTGCTTGCTGGTGGGAAAGTATTTTTACTGACATGAAAAACTTCTTTTAACAAAGGAATGAAAGCTTTCAAGTTATTACCGAAAGATCATCAACAGGAAAAGCTATGCAGATTACTTTTCCTGATTAAAATCAGAAGAAGTTAGGAGGACATGTAGATACGTTTTTTTAAACACTTTTTCATGGAAGTGGGTTCTTTTGGGGGGTTTTAAAGAACATTAGCTTCCCCCATTTTTATTAGTATCCTATTGCTTTTTGTCTCTGTTATAAAACTCAGGCTTTTAGCTTCATCTGATAACAACAGTAGCAGGGTTTCCATCCTAATTCACGACTCATTAACTGTTATTATATAGAGATTTATTTCAAATTGCTCTTGAAGAACTAGACAGCTTAAAATGAAAGAGGAAAATCAAAAACCACACCAAGTCCCACATCACATCGGTAAGGAGATGTTTTCAAGCGGTCTTAGAGAATAAAGATTAGACTCCATGGCTGTGCTGGCAAGTAGGCCAGGCAGCCACAGAGGTAGTTTATTGTTCAGCCCTAAGCAGATCTAAACTTTTGTGTTACCTCTTTAAAGCCTTGTGAACAGTTTAATTGTAGCCATTCTATGAATAAAATTGAAGCAAGTCAAAGGAAGGCTGTAGTTTCAAGGACAAGTTATATAAAGATAGCCTTGTGCTGCAAGGCACCACCACAACAATAGAGAAAAAAAAAAAATCAAGCCTTTCACATATGTAGGCATACATATTGCATATAAGGAAGAACACGAGTAATAAAGGGCCCAGTTTTACAGGGAAGTGTTTGATGTTATGTCCATATCCTGTAGTTATGTGACTCCTATAGTCTATACATGCAGAAGGGCATCCCACTATCTAAATATGCATAAAGAAATAATTTCAGAGCTTACATACCACATTCCTTGGCAACTGCCAAGAATGATAGCAATGGCAAGTAACCGTAGTGAAGTGCCAAGGATTTGGTCTTCAGTCGCAGCACTCAGTGCTACCTAGTGCTCCTAACGCTGTACAGAGCTCACAGTGGTTTAGCATGCTTCATCCAGCATCAGAGAGGTATTGCATCCCTATCTGGCATGCTTTGAGAATGAAGACTTGTTTAGCGGTTCTGGGGTTTGATTTGTTTGTTTTTACAAAGGCAGCACAAGGGAAAGATGTTCAAGTTGTTAAAAATGCAAAAATACTGTATTTATCAAAGTATTCTTCGCTGGTTACTATGTCTTTGCTGCATTTTGCTGAGCTTTGCAGAACTCCCAGATCCCAGGTGATCCCTGTGCTGCTGGTCTCTTAAGGTTTTTGGTTAATCTCAGCTCTAAAGTTTTGTGTGACCATACTGAAGTGCTGGCGTGAAAACAAGAGTAGTGAAGCAACTCGATTAAATAATCCAGTCATATAGAATTTTCTACAGATCTTCTATCCAGACTACTCATTTTCCTCATTTATCAGCACCAATGCTTGAAAAATTGCATTCTCTCCCATTCATCAACACTTCTGTGACAGCCTTTTAGCTAATTCTCATTTTGATAATCCTATTAAAAACGGAAAACCTGATTTCCATTTTTTATGTCAGCTAGATCTATTATTCCCTGAAGACTCTGAACCATTCTTCTAACTTGTTATCTGGGGTCAATGCTTCTTGTTCAGTAAGTCTTTTATGAAGTCATGGTTCAGCATCTCCTCACTCTCTCTGGAGGTTTTCTCTTTGCTGTGCTATTTTCTCCATACTTCTCTACCATTTGCCATGGGTTTTGTGGTTGGTTGGTTTTTTGGTTGTTTGGTTTGGGTTTGTTCGTTTGTTTGTTTTTTAAATAACACATTTCATCCCACATCTTTTATCTGAATGAAGCTGATACCAGCTGCAGACAGAGCCATCTTGATATAGATGAAAATGCATTACACTGAAAAGATAATCATGAAAATTATACTGGAAAGGGCTCCACCTAACTATATAACACTTAATAAACCAGACTACCAAGGGCATACAAAATCCACCCTGTTTCACAGTGCATTCAAATCATTCCTTTCCACCATCAAATATCATATGCATCAACAACCATAATGCTTCATTTGTGAGATCTTCAGTTGCTACAAAAGGAAATAAGGAGCATAAAACTGTAAGATCTTTTAAAATTGTTATTCTCTACAAGACAGATGCCGAGACCAGGGTACTGGGGATAGGCTGGATTCTGCTTAGTTACTTTTAATACGTTTCAGCAATGCCTGTATACAAAGTTATATGGTATTACCTAGCAAATTCCTAGCTTGCATCCTACTCTACTGTGAAATACAAGCCCCTAGTATCTTCTATGAATAACATCTCTTTGTGCATAACCTTATAGTGTTGATTACTGAGAACTGTTTCATTTATAATTAAGCATTTTGTCTTCATAAATTATAGAAAACAAGTGACTTTTTCATGCAGAAGAACCCAAGAAAATGAGATAATAAATGAATACCAAAAGATAAAAGGTAAAATTCTATCAATGAATCAGACAAGACAAGAGAAAACAAGACATGCAAATTACAGCCTGGTTTTCCGTCCACAGAGGATCTTGCTTTAAAAGCTGGAGATGTGAATTAGGCATACAGAAGAAAATATGTAATGAAAAACAAATAAATAAAACTTCATCAAACTGAAGATGTATACAGTAAGATGGCAACCTTTCCTAACAGCAGTTTCTGGAGACTGGTGAAGTCTCACAAATATCATGATGCCCATCAAATGGACTGCATCAAATTCATCAAATACATAATAGAATCATGACCCAGGAAAGTACTTTTTTGATTAAGTATTCCTTGAAATGATGCTAATGAACAAGGTTTCTCAACATACAGAAGTGTAATAAAGGAGCAATTTGCTCATATGTCATTATAGAAAACCAAATTAAAATGTTTATTTGATGTTCAGTGACAGACAAAAAGCTAGAGGTATGAAGTTCTATTAAAAATTAATGAAAACAGTCTTCAAAATATGGAATTTTTACTTAGATTTCAAGTACACTGACATTGAACTAGTGTCTGATTTTGGTTATCATTTTTTAGAAACAGAGCACTGGAGAAGTTTTACTAGGTTAAAAGTAAAATCAAAAAATAAAAGCCATTAGAAGAAAAAGTGCTAGAAACAAGACAAGCAGGCAAATATCAAGTACAAATATATAGGCAGGATACACATTTTTTCCTCTCACTTGCCAAACAGAACTAGACAGAGCAATACACCTAAAAATAATGATTTTTAAAAAGAAATATTGTATTGTTACTGTGGCTGTGATAAAACAGCAACCCACAGAAGTTTCAAGAAGGTGAGTCAATATTTGTAAGAATCTTAAGTACATCATCCACAGTTAAATGAGTTTGGGCAGAGACATTAACTACCTTATATCTAAAAATGAGCAAGAGGGTAAATTAGTAGTTAGGCAGGCACATTACTAGTGTTATTTGAACATATCATTACAGAAGTTGTAAAGTGTAAACCCAGAAGCAGGCACATATCATATGGGCTTAAT
Organism: Haliaeetus leucocephalus; assembly: GCF_000737465.1. Taxonomy (NCBI): domain Eukaryota; kingdom Metazoa; phylum Chordata; class Aves; order Accipitriformes; family Accipitridae; genus Haliaeetus; species Haliaeetus leucocephalus. Next base: position 977,211 of record NW_010972887.1, on the reverse strand, counting down.
TGCTGCTTACTGTAACACACCCGCACCCTGCAGGCACTGATTTTTTTCACTCTTCTTCCAATATGCATTACCTCCCAGGACAGGGTAACGACATATCTTCCCACTTGTACTGTACATTACCACTATTAAACATCAACTATTATAAAGCACAGTGTTATGTCACTCAGCTTCCAGCCTGAAAACCTTTAGGTATGAGGTCCTGCACACACCCACACGCATCCCAAAGCTGCTCGGAAGGCACGTCACTGCTGCTCACTGAAGCATGAACGGGCACCCACTTCATCTCTCAAGAGTGAGAACTCTGTAGATCCTCAGGACTTTTTGATTTAAAAAAAAAAAAAGTATCCTGCAGTATCCTGCAGCCAAACCCCTTCCCTCTTTGGAAATCCTAGATAAGTTTTCGTCCTAAACCACTTTGCATCTCAAAGGCAATAAGCATCCAAGTTCCTGAGCGGACTCAGGGACTCCTGCCTGCAAATTTACCCACTGCAGTATTTCAGTTACCTCCTTTTCACTCAACATTGTAAATCCACGTTGCTGTAAATTCAAGTCGGTGGGTTTGGGGTTTTTTTGTTTTGGTTTGGTTTTGTATAAACCATGTGCCAATACAATCCACTGGAGACAAAAATAAATGAGAAGCTAACTTGATATAATCCAATGAATTGGACTGGAACGGCCACTTGAAAAATTTTTATTCTAGAAAGCTGCAGTTCCCTCATAAATGGCTACATGAGATGTGTATGCTTGAACTTCCAATTCTTTTATTTGCAGCCATCACCTTGAACTGATAAATCCAAACATGCAGAGGGGCAGGTGGCTGTGCAGCTGCAGATGTCACTATGATATAGATATGATCAGGCTAGATTTAGTGGTGACCCAGTAGGAAACAAATTATAGATTATAAAGGTGATCATGGGCATTTTTAACAACCTGAATGGCATTTAAAATAGATAAAATCCTTATGCAAATTTGGGCCACTTTGCAGCTTCAATAGAATAATTTCAAAACTATTTAAAACAATCTCAGAACCTAACATTACCCCATTGTTCATTTTCATGAAGTGCAGGATAGTGTTATAGTTTACAGCAAACCATTATAGATAACAGGACACAATTGTACAGCGCATTGTCATTACTGGAGACACCACATTTTGCAGTAGAGTTGCTCAGAATAACATATATCAGCTTACCAGAGACAACAGGACAGCAGCAATTTCTTTTTGCTATTTTTCCTTCCTGTTTGTTAGCCTCACAATTTGTTATCGAGACACTTTTTGGCTGTTTACTTCTGAGCAGCTCATTCTTACAATATACGACATTACAAATAATTCAACTTCCCGTTGCATTATTACATCAGTGTGCAATAGAGAAGCGACACATGGCACACTGTAGGGTTATTAAATCACAGTCCTATCTCCACAGCTGCCACAGACATGCAAACAAACATAACTTATTTTTCCTCACCTCTGTTTTTTCATTTACCTTCACATCTCCCTCCTCTTTCTACCTCACTTTGCTCTGTGTTGTCTTTCTAACAGATAAACAATGAAATAACTCCAGAAGAGCATGTGTTATTTCTTATGGGTTACATTCGTCTAAAGTGAAATTAATGTCAAGCCTTCATTGACTTCAGAAGTGCCAAGACTAGTCTATTTGTTCCACGACACAATCAGTGAACATCACATCATTAGAATTTCCATTGTCCTCAAACCTCTCAAAATGAGTTTGCATCCTTGCAATAGCATCTCACCATTAGATCCTATCCTCAGAGTTGCACTTGGTGTAAATCTAAGGCAACTCCAGGCTCTAGCCCCCAGCTGGAAAAAAAATATATGTGTTTCTATAGAAAAGGAGAGAGATTATCAACCAGCCTTAAACACTAGTGAGGGTTCTTTTGGGGGACACCCATGTGACACAGACACCCAAGATCACCCTGCTAACCAAGTTTGAGAACCAGAAGCAATACAGCAGCATCAGCCCTTAGACCCACTAACTAGCCTCCCTGAAAGTGGGATATATTAATCTGAGCAGAGCACTGGATTGAACTGGATCAGTTGCAGCATTTCTACTTGGTTGTTGACAAAAAAAGTTTGTTTTCATCTGACATCTGTTCCTTTGTAAAAACATTTTAGTTTTTATTGGGTTCCTATGGACATTTCCATTACCAAAACCTGCAGCTTGTTAGCCTTTTTGCCTTTAATCCCTTAAGAAAAATAGAGAAAGTTGTTAATCCATGCCTAGATGTTCCCACAGATCAAGTTTAGGCAGACCAATGTGGGAGCAGACCGTGAAGTTTGTTGGGGGTTTATGTTTTGGGGTTGGGGTTTTTTTTGTTTGTTTCGGTTGGGTTTTTGGGGGTTTGTTCAGGGTTGGGGTTTTTTTTGTTCACCAGCCCTTTAAAGATTGCTTCTTACACAAAATAGTGACCTGCAATTTTCAGATATCAGTCTAAATCACATCACAAAATGAAAACCTCTGAAGAAAGGAGACTGAGCAAATGCACTGCAAGTGCTAGGTCACAAAAACTTGACCAATTCTAACACACAAGAGGGTTTTTTTTCTTCTTTCTAATCCTTCTCACCAGCAGGATCTTTTGGGCTAAAGGGATTAAATGCAGTACTTTTGTAAAGGTCAGAAAGGACCATTTCTAAAATCTGTTCAGCTTTCTTCTTTTCTTCTTTTGAATAGTGCACAAGAGAGCACAACTGTATGGGCTCAAGTTTCCATTTAGCATATTTTTGTCATTTTCCTCCTCTGGTGATGGAATGAAGGGCAGTCAACTTCACTGGAGCTCTCAAAAAAAGAGATGTCAATGCAGCTTAGACCATTTCTTTAGAGCCAACACGAGTCTTCGGAATGCCTGGGAGGAAGCCACATGAAGTACTTTGTCATATAGGTGGTTTTTTATTGTTTTATTTTTTAAATCCTTCAGTGTTCCCTAATGGACCTAGGGTTCATAATGCTGTATTTCAATTTATTTGATAAAGCTAACTCTCAGTGCTACTACAGATTATTTTAAAAGCTCCTTTAAAAATATTAAGTAGTATCTTGGGTCTGCACAAGGAAAAAAATTATCACCTAATCACAGCACCATTGAATTGCAGAAATTAGAGATGGAAAGGAACATTCAACTCTGTCCCCACGCCAGTGAAGGATTGCCCTCTAGAGTACACTTTCTACTACTTTTTTTACATCTAATTTGAAACTGTCTTAAGTGATGGGTCTTTCACCACTTCTTATACTTCTTTCTCTTCCACATTCTGAATTTAGTGTTATGAAGCTTTATCATGGCTTCCAGCCCACATTTTATTTTTCTTAATTTCAACCCATTATTCTCAGTTATACCCCTCTGTTCCTCTCCATAGTAATTCTTCACCATCATTGGTCTTTACAGAACAAGTATTTCAAGACAGTTATCATGTCCTCTGCTCTATTTGCATATCCACTCTAAATATATTGCACTCCTAATATTGCCTTATAAATCAGATCCCTCTAGTCACTTAATCTTTCTGCTTGCTCTTCTACATCTTGCCTCCAAACTGTGCACATCCCTGAGGGGACACAGGCAGAGGAATGAATTTTGCCTTCAGGCTACGCTCAGCCTAATGTGGCCAAAGCAAACCCTGGTGTCATCCTGCCAGTCTCCAAGAAAAATGCAACTGTTGTTGTTCTCCGAGCCCTGTGTTTTAGCATGTAACAGGACAAGGTAGGACGGACAGCCTGCAGACAAGTGCTACGAAACCGTGGCAAGGATAAAGGGAGAGAAGAAAGAATTTTGGTGGAATGGAAAGCAGCAATGGATAAGAGAGGAAGACAAAAAGAAAGAGGAATATAATCCTTCATTAACACATTGTTTTTTCCATAGATGAGGTATAGGAGAAGCAACAGAAGACTGAAATATTATGGTAATAACTGTTAAAACCAATAAGTAGGACCAAATTTCCAATGGCATAACAGAACAATAGTTGAAAGGTGAAACAATAGTAGAGGGTGACAGAAGAGCAGAGGAGGCATGGACAGAGGTCCCTCGCTGGCTGGAAGGTAACTGGTGAGCAATGTAGTGAAGATCCCCTCTGAATCATGAAAACCCTTTGGTTAGCGACACCAGTAGAAGTTGATAAAGTGAGATCAAATACCCTTCTGAAAGCAATTTATTTTTTAAATTTCTTTTTATATGAACCCTTGTTGTACTGCTGGACTCTGCCTGAAAGAATGTGGCACTTGTTTTGTAGACAAATATCCTGTTGCCTTTTAGTAAGCCATAAATTAATATGCATTCCTTTCATGAAGGATTGAATTTGTGGCAAACCCAGCCAATTTGGTCACGAGTAAACATGCTTTTTAGTGAATAACATTTTAGCACCTTTAATTAAAAACAAGTTTACATCTGTTGGTACTAGTACACTTTCTCAAGTATGCATTTCTTTTTTTAAAAAAATTTTTATTATTATCTGGATTCATTGCTCTTTGGGGTGGAAAAAGTCCACTTAAATTCATTTAAAACATTCCTATACATAATCAGATTTAATCTAAAAAAATAATCTTAGATACAAAAGATCACAGGAGCTGGCTTTGGGAAAGCAGGGGGTTGCACAGTCAGCAAGACTACTAGTGTAAGAAAAATAACTACCTTAATTGAAAGAGAAAGAAGAGAAATCAACTCAATGCACTAAGGCAGAAAACTCCCCAGGCTCAGGAAATGAGGGTTTTTTCCTTTGGAGTGGCAAAACACAGTATTTCCACATAGCTGTGAAGCTTGGATTCAGACTCAGTTGAGAAAAATAGCATCAAAAGGGATATTGTGTTTAAAAAATATCAATCTTGGAAGCACTTGTTGGCTAATTTCACTCATCAACTTTGAAATCTCCACCTATACCTAGTTATGCCCTAGTTTACCCTCAGTAACACAGGTAGCACACACTTTTCCATCCGGCCATTTCAACATAAAAACACTACAATACTCCTTCTTTTTTTCCTGTAGAGTCAATTAGCTCTAGTACTAGTTATCACACTAAACCCTTGTTCTTAAGAACTAGTACTAGAGCTAATTGACTCTACAGGAAAAAAAGAAGGAGTATTGTAGTGTTTTTATGTTGAAATGGCCGGATGGAAAAGTGTGTGCTACCTGTGTTACTGAGGGTAAACTAGGGCATAACTAGGTACAGGTGGAGATTTCAA